>NC_142797.1:54359192-54669192 GCF_049724085.1 Artemia sp. Qi Xiang Cuo | reverse complement strand
CCACTTCCCCCATGCCCTTTTTTCCCAAATGTATGCGATAAAAATATTGAGATAGTTATTTTGTTAAAAATAGTTCAAAGATCATATAAAGAAAACTCCGGTGTCGACACAAGCCTCCAGGACCCGGGGGCAGGCGTTGTAAGTTATTCCCTGGGGGTATATATGGTTTTTATGGAAGGGATGCTCGTATAAACTTCAGAAAGGGTTCATTTGATTGAAAATCAAAGGTTCTAGTTCACTTTTTAAGACTCAAAAGAGATTGGAGGGCACCTATCCCCCCCTTCATGCCTTTTTTTCTCAAACCCATCTGATAAGAACTTTGAGATAGCCATTTTTTTAAAAATAGTTCAAAGACGACATAACGAAAACTCTGGGGTTGACACAGCCCCCCCAGTGCCCGAAGGCAGGCGTTGTAAGTTAATATTTGATTCTTATGGAAGAATTGCACGTAAAATCTTCAGAGAGGGCTAATTTGATTGGAAATTGAAAGTTCTAGCTCAGTTTTTGAGAGTCGAAAGAGATGGGAGGGCAACTAGTCCCCCACAAGCCATTCTTTTCCCAAATGCATCCAATAAAACATTCAAGATTGCCGTCAAACTAAAAACAGTTCAATAGTCAGATAGCTAGAACTAAGGTGTTAACATAGCCCCTCAGGACCCGGGGGCAGGTGTTGTAAATAATGCCCTGGGGCATATATGGTTCTTATGAAAGGAAAACTCGTATAAACTTCAGAGAGGGCTCATTTGACTCAAAGTTCGAGTTCAGTTTTTAATAGTCAAAAGAGAACCGAGGGCAACTAGCCTCCCCCCCCCCCCTCCACGCCTTCTTTCTCCAAACCGATCTGATGAAAATTTGAGATAGACATTTTGTTAAAAATAAAATAGTTCAAAGGTCGGATAAGAAAAACTCCGTTGTCAATACAACCCCCCAGGGCCCGGGAGAAGGCGTTCTAATTTATGCCCCGGGGGCTTTTATGGTTCTTATGAAAGGGATGCTCGTATGCACTTCATAGAGGGTTCATTTGATTGGAAATTGAAAGTTCTAGTTTACTTTTTAGGAGTCAAGAGATTTAAGGGCAACTGCCCCACCCCCATGCCCTTTTTTCCGCAAACCCATCCGCTACAAATTTTGAAAGTGCCAATGACGCAGTAGGTTTTAGACTTATACAGTGAGAGAAGGAGGCGATACCCAAACTCTTGTTTGTAGTGATTTTTGTTCGTTTCAAGCTTGACTTGCATATTCAGTTTAAGTTAGACTCGTTTTAAGATTTATTTATTCATTTACATTAATATCTATTGTATGTTTTTTTTGCATTGATTGTTTATTTAATTTCTGTTCGCTTTGAGTTTCATTTAAACTTTAATAGCAAAATATTTTTTTTTAGTTTTAAGCTTGATTTTCATATTCAATCTAAGCATTACTCGCTTTAAGATTTATTTATTCATTTATATTATTACTTTTTGTATGTTATTTGCTATGATTATTTATTCAATTTCTGTTCGTTTTGGGGATTATTTATCCTTTAATAGTAATTTCTGGTCGTTTTCAGTTTGTATTTTAACGGGTATTTTTATATACTGAGCTTAAGTTTAAAATTGTTTTTAATTTTCATTGAAAAGCATAATTCTCGGAAGAAATTTTAAATTAATTAAGACAAAACGTGAAAAATTTAGTGTAGAGAGCAAGGTCTTGTGGAAGGGGCAACTCCTTTCATATACGTAATAATTTTTGTTCGTTTTAGGTTTTGGTGTTGCTCCTTACTTTAAGTTAAAAAACTTTAAGTTTCTTAATTAGTCTTTTCGTTACTTTTGAAACGAATGTGGGCTATAAATTTGCACCTTAGGGGGAGGGTGTTAAAGTACAGCGGGTCTACATGCAAAATGTGTTAGGTACAATTTTTCTGCATATTATGAAGTAAGAATTGTTTTCTTACTTCAAACTGTCCAAACACTTCCCCCCCCCCCTTATGTGCAAATATGTAGCCCAAATTTTGTATTTCCCATCTATTCTGTCACTTGTCTTTGTCTTGTCTTGCGCTAGGCTGAAAGAAACTAACGAAGAAATCGGTTTTTTCTTGAGTTTTACACAGCATAAACTCAAGTGAGTGGCGCATAATACAGAAGTGCAAAAATTCCTTCCCCATAGGAAAAAAATCAAATAAAATTCTCAAATTTGGAAAGCCTTTTCATCCACCGGGGGGGGGGATTTCCCGCGGGGGTATTTACCGGGAGGTATTTTCCATGGAGTTTTTTTTTCCACGGGGGTGGGGGTATTTTCCGGGGGAGGGGGTACTTTCCGGCGGGTTATTTTCCACGGGGAGTTATTTTTATCGGTAAGGTATTTTCTGCAGGGAGGGGGTTTCTGGGGGTTAGACGCCGGCAGGGGGGTAAACACATAGAATCCGAATTGACTCACATTGGAACCTTTTCAAATAGTTCGTGGGAACGAACCGTAACCTTTTTTCCGGTATGTTGGTCTCTTAATTTTACTTAGCCAATAGTGTAAGAAAAATGTATTAAGGGCACTGGTAGGGCAAAGAAAAAATTATTTATGTCATTACCTATCGAGATCTATTTTTTGGGCTAGAAAATGTTAATACCCACATTTCCAGAAGAAATTATAGGGCCGTCTTCGAGAAAAAGATACATACACACATACAAACAGAGTTATTGCTCGTTTAAAGATACCAGATAAAAGAAAAAGACTATGTAAGTTAAATTAAATAAAAAAAAAGCATACACCTTGAATTTACGTCACAAGGGAAGCTTATAATGTGTTTACTTCTTTTATTCTTTTCTAGTTTATTTTAATTAATCAAATTATTATAATTAATCTTTTCTAATTTTTCTAATTATTTTTAATTCTACATAATTTCTTCTTTTCTTCATTGTTTTTATTTGTTTTTTTCTTTCGCTACTCAATTTTGCATGTGGGGGGGGAGATATTTTCTAACAGGACTATCTGGAGGGAATTTTTGGGGTGAGGGTGATTTTCCTGTGGGGAATAGGCTTAGCAGCATTATGGATAGCCAGCTAATATCTCCATGTCTGTTTTTTAACCATTTATTGTGAGACGCTGATGCGAACAAATAATTCTTTTTGACTCTTGGACTGCTGTGATAAAAGAGAAAAAAAATCGTAATATTACTCTCGTCGAGTTTTTGCGATGAAACAAATTACTCATTATCCTAAAGACCACCTGAATGGGTTCAGCAGACGGCATTTACAAAATAGTTTCTGTATGTTTGATGTTTCAATTTCACTCTTTATTTTCATTTGGAAAAAAATTCGGGATTTTCCCAAGAAGGATAGTCACGGATACATTTTACATTTTCTTCTTCTTCTGCTTTTTCCCAGAATCAAAATAAGGATTCTTGAATATTGGGTTTAGAACAGAAATCAAAGGTTCCGGTGAACTTTTAAGAGGTAAACAGGTTGCAGAGCAGCGAAGCAATGTTTTCTACAACCTTATGGCTTAGAACAATGTTTTCCACCTGAAAATCTAAAAAAGGGTATCGAAGGAAAAATTTAGATATAAATTCAAATTAAAATTACCTATAGGCAGTATCTTCCAAGGTTAATGGCCATTTTATCGGGTGGTAGATATTTGATCTCAGAGATAAACACAGTGCATAGAAAAGAAACAGCCAAAATATATGCTTCATTTTAGGTTTGTTTACGTTCATTTGAGCCTCGATCAAATCATATTCAGCAGTGCAGAATTGAGCTACAGATTAAGTAGAAGCTACAGATTAAGTAGAAACTACAGATTAAGTAGAAACTTCATCTAATCCTTGTGTGGTGGTTGAAGGGGGTGACTAAAGCCACTAGCCTCTAGCCTCTAGAAGCTCTCAGATGAATTTAGCAGAAGAGGGGTAGGTTTATTTTCCCTTGATTTTCCTTCAATCAGAGACGTACTTTTATACTGAGTCTCCTATATTGGTACTAGGACAATAGGGTGCTTAATCCAATGAAAAGTAATTTTTAAAGTTTCCTTTTCAAGATTCGTAAGTGATTGGAGGATAGTCAGCCCCCTTCTTTTGCCTTTGTTGTTGCCTAGCCATTTATTGGCGTACAAAACATCTGATCAATATTTTGCCAGCTATATTAAAACTCTTTCAATAGTTTCTTCTCAATAGCTTTCAGCCCTGATCATGCCAAAATTGCTGTTTTACGGGTTAAAATGCTAGAAAGTGGCACATACTTATAATGTTCTCTTTTGTCCTTAAAAAGAGCACTAGACCTTTAAATCTTGATTCAGATGAACCCAAATTCAAAAATCTAAGACTACTGGTTTGAAAGATCACATCTGCGGGAAAAACAAAAAGCACGGGTGACCGCTCATTTCTGAAAATGAAAAATTTCATATTTTGCTGATATTGTGTTAAGGGTTTTCGTACACATTAAATTTCATCTCGTAGTTTTCTTAAAGATCACGCCCCTTTTTGTGGGGTTTACACCTTTATTTACAATTTTACAAAACTACTAATACAAATGAATTTTTAAAGTAACTTTTAACTCAAAGATTTTTAGATGCACGGCATCAGCACCAATAGGGGATTCTTTCAAAACATGGTTTTCTTTTCTAATTCTGGTTTTTAGAATTTACATGTTCTGTTTATTATTACGAACAGTTGAAAAAAAAAATTTAAACAGTGTATCTTTTTTCACTACCATGTGAAGAAAAAATTAAAATGTTGCTGAAACCACCTTGAAAGTTTTTTTTTTCAGCATCGGCTTATTATTGGTTTTTAAGTTAGTTTAACTTTACGATAAAAAAAATCACTTTCTTTGATGCTTTCTTGTTGTTAATTTTTTTTTTTTTTTTTAAGGTAATTTTCTATCAAGTATGCAAAAATTAGTTGACTAAGCAATTTAAGGAACTATTAAACTTTCATTATAGCACAAATAACAATCTAGCCTTTATGGTATTTAAGACCACTATTAACTGATGTTTATTTGTGGTATCTTATATACTAATTTGAATTTGAATTCGTCATTTGATATAATTAATGTTTGCTTTGGGTTTCATTTTTTTATTCATTTCAATTTTCATTAATTTTCAGTTCTATCTGTCATAGGCTTTAATTTCTTCTCATTTTTTACTTTTTTGATGTTATTCTTTTATTTTTCTTGAAAAGCTGCTATTTAATATTCAGTATATCTTTAAACACAGCTTTTAATGGTAAGACCGAACATTAATGTAACCTACCTTTGTCCTTATGAAAAAATGTTTGAATACGTCCTACATCTCCCTAGTGCTTCAAATTACCAAGTTAAATTCCTTACCATTATAAACATAAATGAATTAGGGGTAGCTTAATGAATAATTTAATAGATACAAGTTACATAACAATAACATCAAAATATCAGAAAAGGAAAAGAAAACTAACCAAAAGAAGGCTGTGGTATCAATATTAAGCTACTTCCCGAATTCCCAAAACTTCCCGGTGATTCAGGAGCCAAGATATAGGTATTTTCCCCAATATTGTTTGATTCTGCATTACCGACTGTGCCCTGTGAAGTGTAAATGGGAATAATGAATAGAAACCTTCCTTTCGCTGTTGTTTTGCTTGTTATTTCTGATTTTTCACTTGTCAGCTCCTTCTTCATTTGTTGGCTTCTTTGTAAATTGTTTGGTCGGGAAATATACTGATAATACGAAAATGGTGACACATATGAATAAGGTCTTACAAATCGATACATAGGTGTTTGGTAGTAGGGATACGGTGCCGGAAAATACCTAGGATACATAGGTGCAATATAGTCCAACATTTTCTCATCTCGTTCTTGCCTTACACTGGTATCTATCATAGATTCTTTAACTTTCATGGTCTCCAAAGTCTTACTAGTGTCCTCATACGCCATCGAGCTACTCAGGACAACAGTCAATATAAACATACACTTCATTTTGAACAGTTAGCTTAAGTACTGAACAACCAAGTAAAAATAACTGTATATATATGCATAGTCTTTTTAATAAAAACTCTCATTCTTTTCTTTTCAGCTGCCAACCTGTTTGTAGCCGGTTTTTTTGCTAATATTTGCAAATCTATAAAAAAAAAAAAATATATCATTTGTATGAAGTAATATCCTCAACTTCCAGTTTTAAGTTTCTTGACCCTGCTAAAGCTGCATACTAATCCTAGTTTTACCTCTTGGTGAAAAAAAAATATTGACACTTTTGTTAGCACCACTATTCCACACATGAAGGATAATGGTGCTTGAATTTTCAATGTAAGTTTCATATTTTAAAAATACTTAGATACATAGAAAATAAAAAACTTTGAATAAAGAAAGCATATTGTTGAAAACACTTTTTCATCACACTTTTATTTCATCACAAGAAACTCAAAACCGTAGAAATGTAATTTTATTAGCCACCCTGGAAAAATGGCTACCTTATGGATCAATAAATTCCCTACCCTACCACTTCTTAAGAGCCCCTGGAATTATGGCCTTGCAGTAAGCTTCGTCTCTGGAGACTTTTAGCCCAATACTAGCGGTGCTTAAGACTCATTGACACGCCTAGCCCCCCGAGGCCAACATAGCTGCAAATGCTTCTCCTCTAACCAGATCTATTCAAAGTTTCATACCTTGCCCCCTCCCATGAAATTCTTATTTCCCCCAAATCCTTCCTTATTGTCCTAAAAACCTTTATAATCTGGTCCATAGAAATCGCTGAATATGGATTCTTTTTTTACTAGATAGAAATTGTTATGTCTCACTACTTTTCTGCGCACTACTTCTCATTTTTTTTTTTTTTTGGTTATATTTTATTGTGCTTTATCGAGATTTTGCACATGACGTAGTTTTATTAGCATCTCAGAACCTTTGTTCAAGTTCGCTTTCTCTCAAATTAACAGACGAAAGCCTTTTTTGTGATAATTGATTATAAATTAATAAAAAGCAATTTGAAAAGTTAAGACCTGAAGAAATAAAGTCCTATTATGCTTAAATTAGTATCTCAGAACCATCGTTCAGGTTCACTTTCTCTCAAATTAACAGACGAAAGCCTTTTTTGTGATAATTGATTATAAATTAATAAAAAGCAATTTGAAAATTTAAGACCTGAAGAAATAAAGTCCTATTATGCTTAAATTAGCATCCCAGAACCTTTGTTCAAGTTCGCTTTCCCTCAAATTAATAGACGATAGCCTTTTTTGTGATAATTGATTATAAATTAATAAAAAGCGATCCGGACTTGTTCCAGTTAAAGATAGGAATGGGGTCGCAATTAGCGACAAGGAAAAAACTAAAGCGAGATGGGCCGAACATTTTGAGAACTTGCTTAACCGAGATAGAGTTGCAGGAAAAAATATAGAATAAAATGAAAAAGTTTGTGATACCTTGGATGTGAAGGAAGATCTGTTTTGTGAGGAGGAATTAGCGACAGTACTAAGAGAATTAAAGAATAATAAGGCCTCCATGTGCTGATAGTGTGGTAAATGAATTTCTTAAATATGGTGACTCAGAGGTTAGAAATAAGCTACTAGAAACTATAAATGTCATTTTTAAAAAAGGAGAAGTACCAGGCGATTTTAGAAGAACCTTAATTAACCCACTTTATAAGAAAGGTGAAAAAGTGAGTATGCTAAATATCGAGGCATTAGTCTGGTTTCTGTAGGTAGCAAATTACTTAGTAATATGATACTTTTTAGACTGAGAGATGCCGTAGACAAAGCTTTAAGAGAAGAACAGTGCGGTTTTAGAAAAGGTAGAGGATGTGTCGACCAAATTTTCACTATTAGGCTAATAATTGAGAAGTGCCTGAGTTTTCAAACACCTTTGGTCCTCAGTTTCATAGATTATGAGCAAGCATTCGATTCTGTTGATAGAAGAGCTTTGGTAAAGGTTTTATCCTTGTATGGTATACCAGACAAATACGTTAAAGTGATTAGTTTAGTAAGTTTAGTAGTTTAGTAACAAATACAGTAAAGTGATTATACGAGAATAAAACTGCTGCGGTTAAGGTAGGAAATGAGGTTAGTAGCTGGTTTTGTATTAAATCAGGAGTTAAGCAGGGTTGTGTTCTATTCCCGTTTATATGGATTATTTTGATGGACTTTGTTTTAAGGAGCACAGGAAAGCCAATGGGAGACCACGGAATCAAAAGGGGAGGAAAAAGTCTCCTAGACTTGGATTATGCTGATGATTTAAGCATCCTAGATGAAAGTGCGATCAAAATGAATCAACTTTTAGCGGTTTTATGAGTTCATACCGCTAGCATAGCCCCAACAAGTAAGGTTAGGAAAACTAAGACACTAAGGCTAGGAATAAGTTAGGATCAAACGGTGACGTTGGGCAATGAAAACATTGATCAAGTGGGCAGCTTCACCTACCTTGGTAGTATTATTAGTAAAGATGGTGGGAGCAGTGAGGATGTTAAAAGTAGAATAGCCAAGGCTCAGGGTGTTTTTTCACAGTTAAAAAAAGTCTGGAAGAATAGGAAGATATGTCTGCAAACCAAGATTAGAATATTAGAAGCTACAGTGATGACAGTGGTCAAATATGGCTCTGAAGCATGGACGCTCCGAAAAGCGGATGAAGATTTGCTAGATGTTTTCCAGAGAATTTGCTTAAGGATTGTTCTGGTTACTCGGCTGATTGACCATATTTCAAAAAATAGGCTATACGAAGAATGAGGTTAATACCGCTCTCTAGGGCTATAATGAAAGAAAGGTTGAGGTGGTTAGGGCACGTTGTGCGGATGAAGGATGACAGATTGCCGACGATTGTTCTTTTCGGCCAACCATCTAGGGCTAAACGGAAAGCAGGTCGTGCCCGTCTCGGGTGGGAGGACGTCATAAAGAAAGATTTAAAGGAAATGGGAACTTCATGGGAGGATGTAAAAGGGAGACTTTGAATAGATTGGGGTGGAGGAGGAGCGTGCGTAGCTGTGTTGGCCTCAGGCGGCTTGGTGCTGCGGTGAGTTGTTAGTGGTAGTAGTAGTAGTTTTTTTGCTATTTTTCTTTCTTTCTTTTTTCAAGAGTAATGAAAGTTTGGCTCTGCTGTCTTACCATAAACTGAGAAAACTTTGCTAAAAGAGCAACTTCTTGGTACTGATAAAATATGAAAAGTTGAAATGTTGAAAAAAAAATATAAATATGAACTTTTGCTGCTTGCTTGCTTGCGTTACTTTGGTCGCTTTTTTGATAAAGAAATTTTTTCACTTCTTCTCTTGTTGAGCATAATACGGCCCTTGGGGAAATACGGCATTCGAGGGAAAAATTATCTATGAAGGCTTTTACACTTAAACTGATTAATAACCTGGCTCTTTTAAACCAAAAGATAATCCAATTCCGCTTTCTAAGGCTATAACGAGACACTTTCCGTGGATAGAAGATGACTGATTGCCACTGATCTTCCTTGTGGGCCAATCATCTAGGGCCTAACGAAGAGCGGTTCGTCCTTGAATGAGGTGAGAGCAGGTCGTAAGGAAAGATTCAAGGTAAGTTTAAATTCCTGGAAGTATGTAAATAGGGAGTGCTTGAATAGATTGGGATGGAAAAGGAGCGTACGTAGTTGTGTTGGCCTTAGACAGCTTGGTGCTGAAATGAATTGTTACTAGGTGTAGCTGTAGCATTATTATTTACTTGAATTAATAATTCGAGCTTAAAACGAATATCCAGCGCAATCAGCAAATAAATAAAACTCGAAACAAACAGATATTGCAATAAATAGTCAAGTCAAACTTTAGATGGACAGACACTGACACAAATAAGAGTAGGGTTAACACCCTCTAAGCCTTCTAAAGACAATAATGTAATTTATAATTAATGAAATTACAACAAATTTTAAATCGTTTCTTCTTTTATAACATCAATAAATTGAAAATTGCTGATTCCTTTAGAAACGAACACCAGTACACATAAAAGTATTAAGGTTCTTTCAAATTGAAAACGTAAAACTTTACGATACGTTTAGTCCTAAGGTTGTTACGTTTCATGTTACGGGTCTTAAGTTTATGTGTATTATTCACATCGAAAATCTTCCCTTTACACTGCAACGTTAATTTTCAGTGCTACGCTTGGAAAAAAGTGATTTTCCTTGTTGATCAAGGAGGGGGGCTGTAATTTCCCCATGCTAGGTTTTCGACCGTACTGATTCCAATGGTACACTTTTCATTTTGATCTGATGCCATTTTGGAGGGGTTTCATACTTTTATTTAAATCACCATAGATATATTTTCGAAAGAAACTTTTACTTTTAAAACGAACCGAAATAATAGTTACCATTCCTGAATCAGTGTCAGATGACAATTTTTTTAATCAGGTAGTTAGATTACGCTCGTAAGCGCTAGTCGGTAATCTTAGTTGCTACGTTGATTTTCTTCTTTTTTTGCTGATAATATGATAAATAAAACACAGAGGTCGAAATAGAAATTGTTTTCATTAAAGCAGAAATGACGCTCTGTCGTTTAAAGGATGGTTTTGAGCTTGAAATATCGTTTATTTTTCGGTTTCTGCTCGTTCCTGGTATATTTTAGCTTTTTAATTTTTTCTGTAAATCGTTTTTCGTAGAAAAATTTTCTAAATTGATTGTAAATTACAAAGTTAAGAACACCATGACTCTCAGCTCTCTTTAGTCATCTATTACAATTTAGGTACCGTACTTTGTGTTTTAGGTTAGGATGTTGCGCCTTACTTTTATGTGAAAAAACACGTTTTTTACTGAATCTCGGATAAGAGACATAAAAAGGTAACTCAAATATACTACAGATATATCTGTACATCCTTTTGATGGAAAAAAAATATTCAAATTAATGAATATTTTTGGTCAGCTACAATAAGTCGCAAAACAAAACTCATTGTCTAAAAACATTTATTTCATATTGATATAATGAGTTAAAAATATTGACGCTTAAAACAACACATTTGATTCTACGAAACGTCACGTGACTAGATTGTACACTTTTTTGAAAAATTGTTCAAACGGAAACCTAGTGAGGAAGATAGATTTGACATCTACCCCTCCTACCTTAGAACACCACATTTATGTTAAAAAAGAGAATTCAAAAATACGCAACAAAACTTGTTAATAGAAAAAAAAAATACTCTTTTTACCCTCCCCCATCAATTTTGGAAAGGTTTGCTGCCATTTCTCCTCTTAGGGTAATGAGCCGAGCCACATTTTGAGACCAATATGCCACTAGTCCCTTACCTAGCATAATCATCAGGTTTTATGGGACTGCTGAACCATAGCTGGAGTAAATAGCAAATAACTTGAATAGAATTGCTTCACCAGGAGTACATAAAACTGTGTAAACATAATCTTTAAGTAAACACAGAAATGTTATTTTAATTCAATTTCAAAAGTAAGATTTAGGCAAACCCCATTTTTGACTATTATAAACAAACAATAACCAGTTTAAGAAAATGGGAACTGCAAGTTATAATTTAAAATTAATAGTACGAAACTATCCCAAATTTAAGGAGCAGTGACTGTATATCAAGCCAGTTGCAAACAAAGATATATATATATATATATATATATATATATATATATATATATATATATATATATATATATATATATATATATATATATATATATATATATATATATATATATATATATATATATATATATATATATATATATATATATATATATATATATATATATATATATATATATATATATATATATATATATATATATATATATATATATATATAAATATATATATATATATATATATATATATATATATATATATATATATATATATATATATATATATATATATATATATATATATATATATATATATATATATATATATATATATATATATATATATATATATATATATATATATATATATATATATATATATATATATATATATATATATATATATATATATATATATATATATATATATATATATATATATATATGTATATTACATATATATGTATATTGTGCGTATTTGCACATGTGTGCTATTATAACTTAAGAAAATGTTATCGCTGGTTCAAAGGTAATGAAAATAAACGCCAAAATTCCACAAAGACATCGAAAGAGCGTTCCAATTTTCCAGGATCGTATTGTTTGAGCATTATCCTGGAAGATGAAAAAGAAAGTGAGAGTACGTAATGAGCAAATTAAGAAAAATAATTAACAAATCCTTATTTTTCTTTCTTGTAAACTGTTGATGGCACTAAATGATAAGTAAATATACTGAAAATTACCTCGTATATAGGTTACAGGGAAAATTCACTACCTGTAACCTGTATCTTTAAATCCAAATCTTATTTTTGGACAGCAAAACTTCAAGAAAAATTGCTTATTCAGTTTATTTGCTTTACGAATTGAAGAATATATATATATATATATATATATATATATATATATATATATATTATTGTATAATATATTATTTATATAGTTATCTAATATATATTTAATATTATCTGATATATATGCACATATTCGAATAATATATAGATGGTTCCTAATTTAAGGAGTTTAGAGGTTAAATCCGTATTCATCTGAGTATTCACTCACTTCTAAGAAAAATGATAAATTTCACATTTTGTAGATGTTGTCTTTGTTGATTTTCCTTGAAAAATACAACCATCAAGATCACACCCCATTTTTCAATAGGCCCATGGACGAGGTTGACTTCTATTTCTATATTTAGATATACATACACAGTATATTTTGTTGTTGCCTTTTATGCAATTAAAACTTCATTTATTAGAGCTTCGGTTTCTATTGACAAAGGTCCCTATTTACTTGAAGTTTTCTTTTTACTATGCACTGCTTAATTCAGTGCTCGCTTAAATGTAAAGGAGGGGCTTAAGGGGCTAATCTTTCCTTAAGCCCCGTCTTACATTCAAGCTTAATATTTGTTAAAGATGCTTCGAGAATGACAATCATTCTTGAAAAAATGCCACCGTCAAAATATTTATTAGGAAAGGGATCTATAACTATAGGGCCATCCCTTCTGTATTTTTCTAGGAAAACTTTTGGATAAATCTTTCCTCTAGGGAGCCTCTCCGTGAATTGCAGTGGGGGGGGCAATGTCCCCTGGGAAACAAGAAGACGTTATATAATGTATGTAAATAGGAAAATGAGAAACATTCCCGTTTAAGTCTTGGTGAAAGCAAAGCTCCTTTACCCCGTTCTCTCTAAGAAATTCCAGCTGGCACTCATGACCCCCCCCCCCCCTATATGCCACCTTTTTTTCTGTAGGCATGAAAATGTAATCTTTAAAATTAAATAAAAGAAAATTGCCTGAAAAAACAGGGACGGTATTATCCTCAGTACCAAATTACAGGCACTACTCAAAATATTCAAATTCCATCTATATTTATTTATTTATTCATTTAAAGCTTTGGAAACCTGTCACAAACCAAACAAGAAGACGTAGCAATAATAAAAAAAAGAACAAAACTTACAAGACAAAAATTAAACGCTTCAAAATACATCACAATTTTAACAGATTATTTCCCTCCTCCTATGGCAGATTCTCCCCCTTCTGGCATTGCATCAGTTTTTTTCAATCAGTTTAAACCAAAAACTATCCAAAATATTCGAGCCTAATAAAAGTTTATATGAGTTACGATTATTTTACACATATGCGGTTTGGATTTACTCAGTTGCAAAGCTCAAGTTCCCCGAAAATTTTAGCCCCCTTCCTTTCCTATGGATTTTTTTGAGCCAAAAATAAGAACACTTTAAATAACCCTTTTTTCTAAGTAACCACCCCATAATGAAACAAATATTGAATTTTAGTGTGAAGAGAGAGAAGAGTTTTAAAAGGTAGCGGACCTCCCATGCTTGTGATAACCCTTAATCTCGGTCATAGCGACAGCTGCAACCTAGTAAAGAGCGAACCAGGGTCCATCCATTAGTAACCACAAGCCTAAAAACGAGTTTTGAAAAAAAAACTGGCTACTGAATAACAGTTGCCATTTGAAGCTCATTCAGTAATGGTAACTATAATTTCATTTTCATCTATAGTAAAAGTTTGCTGCAAAAATAAATTTACGGGCTCTAATAAATAGAGCCTGAAAACTCTCAAAATTGCCGCTAGATCGAAATAAGAAGTGCCATTTGGGATCACCCCATATATGAGAATTACAGTCCTCCGGCTTGAAAAAAAGGAAGATCAGTTTTTCACATAAGCAGCACCGATGTATGGGATCAATTCTATATATACTACTACTAAAGACAACTAATTGCAGAACAGAAAATTGCCTGAAAAAACAGGGACGGTATTGAGACCAATAAAGCTAGACACGCTCCTCCTCCATACCAATCTTTTCGAAGACAACCTCTTTTAATCATTCGTTATCATTCGTTGCTCAGAGTGAAAGGACCTTGTTTGATTTGTATTACATTATCTAAAACCTGTTACCTACAAAACACAATGACCTATTGAATGAAATTGGATATGATTTGTTGGACATAATTAATGAATAATGAACTTGATATTGAATGAAATTGGATACGATTTGTTGGACTGATGAACCGATCATAAGGTGATTGCCAACTCGGGTTGACCTACCTATTCAAAGCTAAGTGGAGTTTTGTCCTTTTTGATAATACATTTCAATGGTTCAGTTCACAAAGGATGCTGTTGTTCTAGCAAAATTCAGAAGTTATCCACCATGGCCATGCCGAGTGTTGGACATAATAAAGGCCAAGAACAATAAAATATCTTATGTTGTATTTTGTTACGGAAGCCATCGTGACAACAACAGCCTCATAACTTTCGACCTTTGTTAGCATTTCAAAGAAGGCTAAGAAGAAAAATGAATTAGGCGTTGCAAACGCTTTTACGGAATTATCTGATTTTCCTCATAAGCATCTTGAGATTAGTGGTTCGAGTTTACCAGATACATTGGTGAATCAGTAAACTCTGTTTTACCGGAGTTGGACACACTTAAATCCAATATCCGGAATGATATTGAAAAAGAAGTTCGTAAAAAAGTTGGAATGTCAATTAGTGCGGATATGGTCTACTCTATCGTTTCTCAGATTCACGACTCTATACTGGTTCAGTATTCGATCAAGTTTGATGAGATTCAAAACAAACTACGGGCTCTCCAAAAAGCGAACCTAGCCCTGGAAAAGGGGTTGAACAACTCGAAACCTTCTTGATGATATAGAGCAGGAAAAACGACTGAATCAGCTCGTATTTCATGGTGTTGACCATAGTGGGGGTCTTTCCATCTCTGAGCGTGAATTGAATGTGATTACGGATAAAGTGCAAATTTCTGATTTTTCTTCGACCACAATAGTTTCTGTATTTAAATTTCGAGCAAACTAAACTGATTCGGACACCATTTTAAACGCAAAAAAGCGTCCTTTGCCTGTGTTGGTTGCGCTTAAATCTGCTGAAATTGCAAGAAAAGTGTTTGCATGTAAGTCAAAGCTTGCTCGGTCGGGAATTTTTGTCATCGAGTACCTAACATGAAAAAAAAGCAGATTCTTGACTTGGCTAAGAGTGAGCTTGGAAACAGAAATTTTTGGTCGAATAACGGGACGATTTTTGGAAAAGACTCAGTGGGAGAGATCAGTAAAACTCGAGCTATGGCTGAAGTGGTTCGTTTGCCGAATCCAACCACATAATTTTGTGTTGTGTAAATTGTGTTGTTGAATTACTTGTATGCTTGTTTTAGGTTTTGTATTCTATAGCCAAAATTTCAGTTCCTTCCACGTTTTTTTTCTCTCTTTCTTTTTCCTTCTTATTTCTGCCTATCAATATCTGGTTTTTTTTTTTTTTGTCGTAAAGGTAGTCACCCTCTTCAATGAGTGCAAATATATATGATGACCCTTTGAATGAATTTGAAGAAAAACGGTTTATTCTTGGAAGCCAAGCTCGTGACACACTTCCGGGGGATGATGAATGCATCAATAATTTTTCGTTGAATTGTCGCCCAAGTAATTATGTGAATCCGAATAATCTTTATGAGTATTCAAATCCTGCGAGTGCAGAAAGAGCGATAGTTTTCTGGAATTGTCAAGGTCTAAGAACGGCATATTCTTCTTTATTTGAGATTTTAAGTTCGCTAGATAAGAAACCGTGTATTGTAGGCCTTTGTGAGACATTTGTTTCTAGCAAGTCAGTGCCAGGGGATTTTTCTTTTCCAGGATATGTTTGCGAGCGAAGAGAACGGACAACCATGGAGCGGGGCGGTCTAGGCCTTTTGATTAATGAAGGTACCCAATATTGGGTTAGGGATGACCTTTCCCTGTGGCTTGAAGGTAGGATCGAAACACTTTTCAATGAAATAAAAAATGAAGGGGAAAGGAACTTGATTTTGGGATTGATTTACAAAAATCCGTCATGTGATGTTAGTTTTTTTCTTGATGGATTTGAACTATTATTAGATAAAATTAATAATGAAAATAAAAACAAATTTATGATGGGGAGATTTAATATAGATTTACTAAAAAGAGCGAATAGCTCAGATTTTGTTAATATGATGGTGTCACATGATGGATCTTTCATTGATAATTTTTTCGTTAATGGTGGATTACTTGAAAGATCCCAAGCAGATGTGGTTGTGTCCGACAGCTCAGATCACCTTCTTTTAATAAGTGAAATAAAGCTGAATCAGTCAAAGGAAAATAAACGAAATGAAAGGGCTTTGTTTTACCGTGAAATGATTAATAAAAGCCTTAAGAGTCTTGCAAATATTATGGATGAAACAAATTTCTCGCGGGTAATAAAGGAAAAGTGTCCAAATACTGCTTATGATCTATTCAGTGAGATAATGATGAATGTAATGAATGAAACGTGTCCCTTGCGAAGAATAAACCCTAATAGAAATTTTCCTAAGAAACCATGGATAACAAAAGCTATTCTAGTTTCAATAAAGCAGAAAAACAAACTTTATGTGAATTATTTAAAGGATCATTCAGATGATAATTTTATAAAATTCAAGAGATTTGGGAATATTTTAATTCAGTAAAACGGAATGCTCAGAAACATCATTTCCAAAATGAATTTAATGAAAATCAAGAGAATATGAAAAATACATGGAAAACAATAAATAAACTTTTGAGTAAATTTCATAGTAAGGAGGAGGTGAGAGCCATGGAGACGACAGGAGGTCGTTTTACTGATTCTCAACGCATATCTGAATTTCTGTGTGATTGTTTTGCAAAAGAAGGGAAAAGGCTTTGCGATCAAGCCCGGGCTAACCTACGCATATCTGCGAGTTTTGGATCTGTCTTTGAAAGACAGCCTGCAAGTGAGAATTTCTTTGAGTTTGCAAGATATTCGGAACGGGAAGTGACACGATTTTTGGCTACGATAAAGTCAAGCTCTAGCGGGATGGATGATTTTTCGCTGAAACTCATAAAAGCCGAAAAAACAAGTGTCTTACCTGTCTTGACAGTAGATTGCTATGTTCCATTTCTATGGATGCCCTAGGAAAACATTTCTATGGATGCTCTACACCTTTTCAAAGAGAGTGAGTATCCTCTCACATGGCCTTCCATTTCTATGGATGCCCTAGGAAAACATTTCTATGGATGCTCTACACCTTTTCAAAGAGAGTGAATATCCTCTCACACCTGTTCCATTTCTTTGAAGTATGTGCTATCAGACTGGTTTTTCTGATTTTTTTGGACAATTGCCTTTAGCCAACAATAGTTTGATATGAATGTGTAGGTAGATAGGATTTGCGAATTTGATCCTATTAAGGTGGAGAAAAAAAAGAAAAGGGTTTAGCATTTGTGAATACTTCGATGTGTTGTCAATTTAAAATAGTTTAGAAATATAAAAAAATTAACAAGAAATGGCTGAAAAGTATTTTGGGGGAGATGGGATGATTGTGTACTGTATAATACACAAGTGATGTTTGGACAGTGTTGTCAATTCAAAATAGTTTAACGTTATACTATACGAAGAACTAAAACGGATTTTTTTTTGTTAAATAAGTAGTTTTTGTATCTTTTAAAAGAGCTTTACAGGATTTGAGAGACTCGGTTGCCTGATTCCGTGTCATTTTTCTTTACTTGGTGCCCATTAAAAACGAAATCTTTGTTTTAAATAAGTAGTTTTTGTATCTTTTAAAAGAGCTTTACGGGGTTTTAGAGACTCGGTTGCCTGATTCATTGTGGTATTTGTTTACTTGGTGCTCATTAAAAACGAAATTTTTTTATTAAATAAGTGGTTCTTGTATCTTTTAAAAGAGCTTTATGGGGTTTGATAGACTCGGTTGCCTGATTCCGTGTGGTTTTCCTTTACTTGGTACCCTTTAAAAAAGAATTTTTTGTGTTAAATAAGTAGTTCTTGTGTCTTTTAAAAGAGCTTTACGGGGTTTGAGAGACTCGGTTGCCTGATTCCGTGTGGTTTTTTTTACTTGGTGCTCATTAAAAACGAAATTTTTGTGTTAAATAAGTAGTTCTTGTATCTTTTAAAAGAGCTTTACGGGGTTTGAAAGACTCTGTTGCCTGATTCCGTGTGGTTTTTCTTTACTTGGTGCCCATTAAAATTAAATTTTTTTGTTAAATAAGTAGTTTTTGTGTCTTTTAAAAGAGCTTTAAGGGGTTTTGAGGGACTCGGTTGCCTGATTCCGTGTGGTTTTTCTTTACTTTGTGCACATTAAAAAATAAGTTTTTTTGTTAAATAAGTAGTTCTTGTATCTTTTAAAACAGCTTTACGGTGTTTGAGAGACTCGGTTGCCTGATTCCGTGTGGTTTTTCTTTTATTCGTGCACATTAAAAACTAAATGTTTTGGTTATATAAGTAGTTATTGTATCTTTTTAAAGAGCTTTACGGGGTTTGAGAGACTCGGTTGCCTGATTCCGTGTTGTTTTTCTTTACTTGGTGCCCATTAAAAACTAAATTTTTGTGTTAAATAAGTAGTTCTTGTATCTTTTTAAAGAGCTTTACGGGGTTTGAGAGACTCGGCTGCCTGATTCCGTGTTGTTTTTCTTTACTTGGTGCCCATTAAAATTAAATTTTTGTTTTAAATAAGTAGTTTTTGTGTCTTTTAAAAGAGCTTTAAGGGGTTTTGAGAGACTCGGTTGACTGATTCCGTTTGGTTTTTATTTTATGTGTACAAATTAAAAACGAAATTAGTTTGTTATATAAGTATTCTTTTATCTTTTCAAAGAGCTGTACGGGGTTTGAGAGACTCTTTTACCTGATTCCATGTTGTTTTTTTTTACTTAAAAGCCATTAAAAACAAAGTTTTTGTTTTAAATAAGTAGTTCTTGTATCTTTTAAAAGAGATTTAAGGGGTTTGAGAGACTCGGTTGCCTGATTCCGTGTGGTTTTCCTTTACTTGGTGCCATTTAAAAACGAAATTTTTGTGTTAAATAAGTAGTTTTTGTATCTTTTAAAAGAGCTTTACGGGGTTTGAGAGACTCGGTTGCCTGATTCCGTGTGTTTTTTTTTACTTGGTGCTCATTAAAAGCGAAATTTTTGTGTTAAATAAGTACTTCTTGTATCTTTTAAAAGAGCTTTACGGGGTTTGAGAGACTCTGTTGCCTATTTCCGTGTGGTTTTTCTTTACTTGGTGCCCATTAAAATTAAATTTTTTTGTTAAATAAGTAGTTTTTGTGTCATTTAAAATAGCTTTAAGGGGTTTTGAGTGACTCGGTTGCCTGATTCCGTGTGGTTTTTCTTTACTTGGTGCCCATTAAAATCGAACTTTTTGTTTTAAATAATTAGTTTTTATATCTTTTAAAAGAGCTTTACGGGGTTTGAGAGACTCTGTTGCCTATTTCCGTGTGGTTTTTCTTTACTTGGTGCCCATTAAAATTAAATTTTTGTGTTAAATAAGTATTTTTTGTGTCTTTTAAAAGAGCTTTAAGGGGTTTTGAGGGACTCGGATGCCTGATTCCGTGTGGTTTTTCTTTACTTGGTGCCCATTAAAAACGAAATTTTTGTTTTAAATAAATAGTTTTTATATCTTTAAAAGAGCTTTAAGGGGTTTGAGAGACTTGGTTGCCTGATTCCGTATGGTTTTTATTTAATTGGTGCCCATTAAAAACGAAATTTTTGTGTTAAATAAGTAGTTTTTGTATCTTTTAAAAGAGCTTTACGGGGTTTGAGTGACTCGGTTGCCTGATTCCGTGTGGTTTTTCTTTACTTGGTGCCCATTAAAAACAAAATTTTTGTGTTAAATAAGTATTTTTTGTACCTTTTAAAAGAGCTTTACGGGGTTTGAGAGACTCTGTTGCCTGATTCCTTGTGGTTTTTCTTTACTTTGTGCTCATTAATAACTAAATTTTTGTTTTAAATAAGTATTTATTGTACCTTTTAAAAGAGCTTTACGGGGTTTGAGAGACTCTGTTGCCTGATTCCGTGTGGTTTTTCTTTACTTGGTGCCAATTAAAAACCAAATTTTTGTGTAAAATAAGTAGTTATTGTATATTTTAAAAGAGCTTTACGGTGTTTTAGAGAATCTGTTGCCTGATTCCGTGTGGTTTTTCTTTACTTGGTGCCGATTAAAAACTAAATTTTTGTGTTAAATAAGTAGTTTTGTATCTTTTAAAAGAGCTTTACGGGGTTTGAGAGACTCTGTTGCCTGATTCAGTGTAGTTTTTCTTTACTTGGTGCGCATTAAAAACGAAATTTTTGTGTTAAATAAGTAGTTATTGTATCTTTTAAAAGAGCTTTACGGGGTTTGAGAGACTCTGTTGCCTAATTCTGTGTGTTTTTTCTTTACTTGTTGCCCATTAAAAACGAAATTTTTGTGTTAAATATGTAGTTTTTGTATCTTTTAAAAGAGCTTTAATGGGTTTGAGAGACTCGGTTGCCTGATTCCGTGTGGTTTTTTTACTTGGTACCCATTAAAAACGAAATTTTTGTGTTACATAAGAAGTTTTTGTATCTTTTAAAAGAGCTTTACGGGGTTTGAGAGACTCTGTTGCCTGATTCCTTGTGTTTTTTTTCTTTACTTGATGCCCATTAATAAACGAAATGTTTTGTTAAATAAATAGCTTATGTATCTTTTAAAAGAGCTTTACGGGGTTAGACAGACTCTGCTGTCTGATTCTGTGTAGTTTTTTATAATTGGTGCTCATTAAAAAAGAAATTTTTGTGTTAAATAAGTAGTTCTTGTATCTTTTAAAAGAGCTTTACGGGGTTTGAGAGACTCTGTTGCCTAATTCCGTGTGGTTTTTCTTTACTTGGTGCCCATTAAAATTAAATTTTTGTGTTAAATAAGTAGTTGTTGTGTCTTTTAAAAGAGCTTTAAGGGGTTTTGAGGGACTCGGTTGCCTGATTCCGTGTGGTTTTTCTTTACTTGGTGCCCATTAAAAATGAAATTTTTGTGTTAAATAAGTAGTTTTTGTATCTTTTAAAAGAGCTTTACGGGGTTTGAGAGACTCGGTTGCCTGATTCCGTGTGGTTTTTCTTTACTTGGTGCCCATTAAAAATTAAATTTTTGGGTTAAATAAGTAGTTTTTTTTTATCTTTTAAAAGAGCTTTACGGAGTTTGAGAGACTTGGTGGCCTGATTTCGTGTGGTTTTTTTTACTTGGTGCCCAATAAAAACAAAGTTTTTGTGTTGAATAAGTAGTTCTTGTATCTTTTAAAATAGCTTTACGGGGTTTGAGAGACTCAGTTGCCTGATTCCGTGTGGTTTTTCTTTACTTGGTACCCATTAAAATTAAAATTTTGTTTTAAATAAGTAGTTTTTTTGTCTTTTAAAAGAGCTTTAAGGGGTTTTGAGTGATTCGGTTACCTCATTCCGTGTGGTTTTTCTTTACTTGGTGCCCAATAAAAACGAAATTTTTGTGTTAAATAAGTAGTTTTTGTATCTTTTAAAAGAGCTTTAAGGGGTTTGAGAGACTCTGTTGCCTGATTCCGTGTGGTTTTTCTTTACTTGGTGCCCATTAAAAACGAAATTTGTGTGTTAAATAAGTAGTTTTTGTATCTTTTAAAAGAGCTTTACGGGGTTTGAGAGACTCTGTTGCCTGATTCCGTGTGGTTTTTCTTTACTTGGTGCTCATTAAAAACGAAATTTTTGTGTTAAATAAGTAGTTCTTGTATCTTTTAAAAGAGCTTTACGGGGTTTGAGAGACTCTGTTGCCTGATTCCATGTGGTTTTTCTTTACCTGGTGCCATTTAAAAACTAAATTTTTGTGTTAAATAAGTAGTTCTTGTATCTTTTAAAAGAGCTTTAAGGGGTTTTGAGGGACTCGGTTGCCTGATTCCGTGTGGTTTTTCTTTACTTGGTGCCCATTAAAAACTAAATTTTTGTGTTAAATAAGTAGTTCTTGTATCTTTTAAAAGATCTTTACGGGGCTTGAGAGACTCGGTTGCCTGATTCCGTGTGGTTTTTCTTTACTTCGTGCCCATTAAAAACAAAATTTTTTTGTTAAATAATTATTATTTGTTTCTTTTTAAAGAGCTGTGCTGGGTTTGAGGGACACTGCTGCCAGATCCCGTTTTTTTTTTATTGACTTGCTGTTCATTAAAAAAAAAATATTTTTGTTATATAACTATTTCTTTTAAATATTTAAATATAGTTCAGTGGTTTTAGTGACTTATTTGCCTGATCCCGTAGGGTTTTTCGGTCCTTGGTGCCCATTAAAAATAAAAATTTTTTTTTAAATAAGTAGTTTTTGTGTATTTTTAAAGAGCTTTAAGGGGTTTTGAGGGATTCTGTTGCCTGATTCCGTCTGGTTTTTCTTTAATTGGTGCCCATTAAAAACGAAATTTTTGTGTTAAATAAGTAGTTTTTGTATCTTTTAAAAGAACTTTAAGGGATTTGAGCGACTAGGTTGCCTGATTCAGTATTGTTTTTCTTTACTTGCTACCCATTAAAAACGAAATTTTTGTGTTAAATAAGTAGTTTTTGTATCTTTTAAAAGAGCTTTACGGGGTTTGATAGACTCTGTTGCCTGATTCCGTGTGGTTTTTCTTTACTTGGTTATCATTAAAAAAGAAATTTTTGTTTTAAATAAGTAGTTATTGTATATTTTAAAAGAGCTTTATGGGGTTTGAGGGACTCGGTTGACTGATTCCGTGTGGTTTTTCTTTACTTGGTTCCATTTAAAAACGAAATTTTTGTGTTAAATAAGTAGTTTTTGTATCTTTTAAAAGAGCTTTACGGGGTTTGAGAGACTCGGTTGCCTGATTCCGTGTGTTTTTTTTTACTTGGTGCTCATTAAAAGCGAAATTTTTGTGTTAAATAAGTACTTCTTGTATCTTTTAAAAGAGCTTTACGGGGTTTGAGAGACTCTGTTGCCTATTTCCGTGTGGTTTTTCTTTACTTGGTGCCCATTAAAATTAAATTTTTGTGTTAAATAAGTAGTTTTTGTGTCTTTTTAAAGAGCTTTAAGGGGTTTTGAGGGACTCGGTTGCCTGATTCCGTGTGGTTTTTCTTTACTTGGTGCCCATTAAAATCGAAATTTTTGTGTTAAATAAGTAGTTTTTATATCTTTTAAAAGAGCTTTACGGGGTTTGAGAGACTCGGTTGCCTATTTCCGTGTTGTTTTTCTTTAGTTGGTGCCCATTAAAATTAAATTTTTGTTTTATATAATTATTTTTTTTGTAATTTAAAATATCGTTTAGGGGTTTTGAGTGACTCGGATGCCTGATTCCGTGTGGTTTTTATTTACTTGGTGCACATTAAAAAATAAATTTTTGTGTTAAATGAGTATTTTTTATATCTTTTAAAAGAGCTTTAAGGAGTTTGAGAGACTCGGTGGCCTGATTCCGTGTGGTTTTTTTTTACTTGGTGCCCATTAAAAACGAAATTTTTGTGTTGAATAAGTAGTTCTTGTATCTTTTAAAAGAGCTTTACGGGGTTTGAGAGACTCGGTTGCCTGATTCCGTGTGGTTTTTCTTTACTTGGTACCCATTTAAAAAAAATTTTTGTGTTAAATAAGTATTTTTTGTACCTTTTAAAAGAGCTTTACGGGGTTTGAGAGACTCTGTTGCCTGATTCCGTGTGGTTTTTCTTTACTTGGTGCCCATTAAAAACGAAATTTTTGTGTAAAATAAGTAGTTCTTGTATCTTTTAAAAGAGCTTTACGGGGTTTGAGAGACTCTGTTGCCTGATTCCGTGTGGTTTTTCTTTAATTGGTGCCAATTAAAAACCAAATTTTTGTGTCAAATAAGTAGTTCTTGTATCTTTTAAAAGAGCTTTACGGAGTTTGAGAGAATCTGTTGCCTGATTCCGTGTGGTTTTTCTTTACTTGGTGCCGATTAAAAACTAAATTTTTGTGTTAAATAAGTAGTTTTGTATCTTTTAAAAGAGCTTTACGGGGTTTGAGAGACTCTGTTGCCTGATTCCGTGTAGTTTTTCTTTACTTGGTGCTCATTAAAAACGAAATTTTTGTGTTAAATAAGTAGTTCTTGTATCTTTTAAAAGAGCTTTAAGGGGTTTGAGAGACTCTGTTGCCTAATTCTGTGTGTTTTTTCTTTACTTGTTGCCCATTAAAAACGAAATTTTTGTGTTTAATAGTTTGTTTTTTTATCTTTTAAAAGAGCTTTAAAGGGTGTGAGAGACACGGTTGCCTGATTCCGTGTGGTTTTTATTTACTTGGTGCCCATTAAAAACGAAAGTTTTGTGTTAAATAAGTAGTTTTTGTATCTTTTAAAAGAGCTTTAAGGGGTTTGAGATACTCAGTTGCCTTATTCCGTGTGGTTTTTCTTTAATTGAAGAACATTAAAAACTAAATTTTTGTTTTAAATAAGTAGTTTTTGTATCTTTTAAAAGAGCTTTACGGGGTTTGAGAGACTCTGCTGTCTTATTCCGTGTGGGTTTTTTTACTTGGTGCTCATTAAAAACGAAATTTTTGTGTTAAATAAGTAGTTATTGTATCTTTTAAAAGAGCTTTACGGGGTTTGAGAGACTCTGTTGCCTAATTCCGTGTGGTTTTTCTTTACTTGGTGCCCATTAAAATTAAATTTTTGTGTTAAATAATTAGTTTTTGTGTCTTTTAAAAGAGCTTTAAGGGGTTTTGAGGGACTCGGTTGCCTGATTCCGTGTGGTTTTTCTTTACTTGGTGCTCATTAAAAAAGAAATTTTTGTGTTAAATAAGTAGTTTTTGTATATTTTTAAAGAGCTTTTCGGGGTTTGAGAGACTCGGTTGCCTGATTCCGTGTGGTTTTTCTTTCCTTGGTGCCCATTAAAAAAGAAATTTTTGGGTTAAATTAGTAGTTTTTTTTTATCTTTTAAAAGAGCTTTACGGAGTTTGAGAGACTCGGTGGCCTGATTCCGTGTGGTTTTTTTTTACTTGGTGCCCAATAAAAACTAAATTTTTGTGTTGAATAAGTAGTTTTTGTATCTTTTAAAAGAGCTTTAAGGGGTTTGAGAGACTCGGTTGCCTGATTCCGTGTGGTTTTTCTTTACTTGGTGCCCATTAAAATAAAAATTTTTTTTTAAATAATTAGTTTTTGTGTCTTTTAAAAGAGCTTTAAGGGGTTTTGAGGGATTCGGTTGCCTGATTCCGTGTGGTTTTTCTTTACTTGGTGCCCATTAAAAACGAAATTTTTGTGTTAAATAAGTAGTTTTTGTATCTTTTAAAAGAGCTTTACGGGGTTTGAGAGACACGGTTGCCTGATTCCGTGTGGTTTTTAGTTACTTGATGCCCATTAAAAACGAAATTTTTGTGTTAAATAAGTAGTTTTTGTATATTTTAAAAGAGCTTTACGGGGTTTGAGAGACTCTGTTGCCTGATTCCGTGTGGTTTTTCTTTACTTGGTGCTCATTAAAAACGAAATTTTTGTGTTAAATAAGTAGTTCTTGTATCTTTTAAAAGAGCTTTAAGGGGTTTGAGAGACTCGGTTGCCTGATTCCGTGTGGTTTTTCTTTACTTGGTGCCATTTAAAAAAGAAATTTTTGTGTTAAATAAGTAGTTTTTGTATCTTTTAAAAGAGCTTTTCGGGGTTTGAGAGACTCTGTTGCATGTTTCCGTTTGTTTTTTTTTACTTGGTGCTCATTAAAAGCGAAATTTTTGTGTTAAATAAGTAGTTCTTGTATCTTTTAAAAGAGCTTTACGGGGTTTGAGAGACTCTGTTGCCTTTTTCCGTGTGGTTTTTCTTTACTTGGTGCCCATTAAAATTAAATTTTTGTGTTAAATAAGTAGTTTTTGTGTCTTTTAAAAGAGCTTTAAGGGGTTTTGAGGGACTCGGATGCCTGATTCCGTGTGGTTTTTCTTTACTTGGTGCACATTAAAAACGAAATTTTTGTGTTAAATTAGTATTTTTTTTATCTTTTAAAAGATCTTTACGGGGTTTGAGAGACTCGGTTGCCTGATTCCGTGTGGTTTTTCTTTACTTGGTGCCCAATACAAACGAAATTTTTGTCTTGAATAAGTAGTTTTTTTATCTTTTAAAAGAGCTTTTCGGGGCTTGAGAGACTCGGTTGCCTGATTCCGTGTGGTTTTTATTTACTTTTTGCACATTAAAAAATAAATTTTTGTGTTAAATAAGTATTTTTTGTAACTTTTAAAAGAGCTTTACGGGGTTTGAGAGACTCGGTTGACTGATTCCATGTGGTTTTACTTTACTTGGTGCTCATTAAAAATTAAATTTTTGTGTTAAATAAATAGTTCTTGCATATTTTAAAATAGCTTTTAAGGGGCTTGAGAGACCCGTTTAACTGATTCGGTGATGTTTGTGTTTAATTACTCCACTATAAAAACAAAGTTTTTGTCTTAAATAATTAGTTCTTGTATATTTTTAAAGAGCTTTACGGAGTTTGAGAGAATCTGTTGCCTGATTCCGTGTGGTTTTTCTTTACTTGGTGCCTATTAAAAACTAAATTTTTGTGTTAAATAAGTAGTTTTGTATCTTTTAAAAGAGCTTTACGGGGTTTGAGAGACTCTGTTGCCTGATTCCGTGTTGTTTTTCTTTACTTTGTGCCCATTAAAAACGAAAATTTTGTGTTAAATAAGTAGTTCTTGTATCTTTTAAAAGAGCTTTACGGGGTTTGAGAGACTCTGTTGCCTAATTCTGTGTGTTTTTTCTTTACTTGTTGCCCATTAAAAACGAAATTTTTGTGTTCAATATGTAGTTTTTGTATCTTTTAAAAGAGCTTTAATGGGTGTGAGAGACTCGGTTGCCTGATTCCGTGTGGTTTTTCTTTACTTGGTGCCCAATAAAAAAGAAATTTTTGTGTTAAATAAGTAGTTTTTGTATATTTTAAAAGAGCTTTACGGGGTTTGAGAGACTCTGTTGTCTGATTCCGTGTGTTTTTTCTTTACTTGGTGCCCAGTAAAAACGAAATTTTTGTTTTAAATAAGTAGTGTTTATATATTTTAAAAGAGCTTAATGGGGTTTGAGAGACTCGGTTTCCTGATTCCGTATGGTTTTTCTTTACTTGGTGCCCATTAAAAACTAAATTTTTGTGTTGAATAAGTAGTTCTTGTATCTTTTAAAAGAGCTTTACGGGGTTTGAGAGACTCTGTTTTCTGATTCCGTGTGGTATTTCTTTACTTGGTGCCCATTAAAAACGAAATTTTTGTGTTAAATAAGTAGTTTTTGTATCTTTTAAAAGAGCTTTACGGGGTTTGAGAGACTCGGTTGCCTGATTCCGTGTGGTTTATCTTTACTTGGTGCCCATTAAAAACGAAATTTTTGTGTTAAATAAGTAGTTCTTGTATCTTTTAAAAGACCTTTAAGGGGTTTGAGAGACTCGGTTGCCTGAATCCGTGTGGTTTTTCTTTACTTAGTGCCCATTAAAAACGAAATTTTTGTGTTAAATAAGTAGTTTTTGTATCAAACAGTTCGTGGTAACGAACTATAAGTAAGGAGAGACCCGGCTCAATGGTAATCGAAACTCTAGAAGATGGTATTTTGATACACATAGATACATCAAAAGAATTAAATTTTAATGCTGATTTTAAATATATAAATATCATAAAGTTTAATTGTACCCATCAAAAGTTAGAGGCCTGAGAAAATTTTGCTGATTTTCGAAAAAAGGAGGAAAGACCCCCCAAAAGTTATAGAACCTTAATGAAAATAACACCATCATATTCAGCGTATCAGAGAACCCTACTTTAGAGGTTTCAAGCTCCTATCTACAAAAGTGTGGAATTTTGCATTTTTTGCCAGAAGAAAGATCACGGGTGCGTGTTTATTTTTTTTTTTTTTTTTTACCCCAGGGGTGATCGTATTGACCCAGTTGTCCTAGAATATCGTAGGAGGGCTCATTGGAATGAAAATTAAAAGTTCTAGTGCCCTTTTTAAGTGACCAAAAAAAATGGAGGGCAACTAGGCCCCCTCCCACGCTCATTTTTTTCCCAAAGTCCCCTGATCAAAATTTTGAGATAGTCATTTTGTTCAGCATGTTCGAAAATATAATAAGTATGTCTTTTAGGATGACTTAATCCCCTGATATTCCTGGGGGGAGGGCTGAAAGTTATGAACTTTACCCAATGTTAACATATAGTATTGGTTATTTGGAAGTATACAGACGTGTTCAGGGGAGATTTTTCCTGGTAGTGGGGGGGGGGGTCGGGGGTTATGTGGGAGGATCTTTCCACGAAGGAAGTTTTCTTGGGGGAAGGGACATTGCTATGAAGGGGACGCCGGACTTCCCAGCATTATTTAAAAAAAGATCCGAAATTCAATATAAAAAAACTAGTATTTCAACTGCAATAGCAGCAACATCGAAACTTCAAACGAACAGAAAATATTACATATATGATTGGGTTCACCCCGTAGTCAATACCCCGCTCTTTAAGCCAACGTTTTCTTAGTACTTTCATAAGAGCTATTTATTCTAATTAACGGCCTTTGTGATTAAGCAGTCATTTTTAAAGAATTGGAACAAAATTCGAACTTTCGCTTAAAGAGCAAGGTATTGACTAGGGGGCGAACCCCCTAATAAACAAACTAAAAATATATGAATATAGAAGTTCGTTACGTAAGTTAATTCGTAAGTTACGTATATTTATTACTAATAAAAACGTTCGTAAATATAATTAAACAAGTTTCGAGAAAGCCATTTAACTAAATAAAAGTAAATTAATATGAAAATTTTGTTTTAATTATTCATGTACGGTAAGCCAAGATCAAAACCTGCATTTATTCAAAAACGTTCAAAAATTAATTAAAAAAAACAAGTTTTTTAAACTGAAAGTAAGGAGCGACAATAAAACTTAAACCGAACAGAAATTAGTCCGTATATGACCGGGGCTGTCCCCTCCTCAACTCCTCGCTCTTTACGCTAGAGTTTGACTCTGTCTCACACCTCTATTTTTTAGAACAATACAAAACTTTGGCGTAAAGAGCAAGGTGTTGAGGAGGGGACAGCCCCTTTCATATACGGAATAATTTCTGTTCATTTTAAGTTTTATTGTCGTTCCTTACTTTCAGTTTAAAAAAACTTGTTTTTTTTATTTAATCTTTTAAAAGAGCTTTAAGGGGTTTGAGAGACTCAGTTGCCTGATTCCGTTTGGTTTTTCTTTACTTAGTGCTCATTAAAAACGAATTTTTTGTTGTAAATAGGTAGTTCTTGTATCTTTTAAAAGAGCTTTATGGGGTTTGAGAGACTCTGTTGCTTGATTCCGTGTGGTTTTTTTTTTTACTTGGTGCCCATTAAAAACGAAATTTTTGTGTTAAATAAGTAGTTTTTGTATCTTTAAAAAGAGCTTTCATGGGTTTGAGAGACTCAGTTGCCTGATTCCTTGTGGTTTTTCTTTACTTAGTGCTCATTAAAAACGAATTTTTTGTTGTAAATAAGTAGTTCTTGTATCTTTTAAATGAGCTTTATGGGGTTCAAGAGATTCTGTTGCCTGATTCTGTGTGGTTTTTTTTACTTGGTGCCCATTGAAAACGAAATTTTTATGTTAAATAAGTAGTTTTTGCATCTTTTAAAAGAGCTTTAAGGGGTTTGAGAGACTCGGTTGCCTGATTCTGTGTGGTTTTTCTTTACTTGGTGCCCATTAAAAACGAAATTTTTTGTGTTAAATAAGTAGTTTTTGTATCTTTTAAAAGAGCCTTACGGGGTTTGAGAGACTAGGTTGCCTGATTCCGTGTGGTTTTTCTTTACTTGGTGCCCATTAAAAACGAAATTTTTGTGTTAAATAACTAGTTTTGTATCTTTTAAAAGAGCTTTATGTGTTTGAGAGACTCTGTTGCCTGATTCTGTGTGGTTTTTCTTTACTTGGTGCCCATTAAAAACGAAATTTTTGTGTTAAATAAGTAGTTCCTGTATCTTTTAAAAGAGCTTTACGGGGTTTGAGAGACTCGGTTGCCTGATTCCGTGTGGTATTTCTTTACTTAGTGCCCATTAAAAATCAAATTTTTGTGTTAAATTAGTAGTTTTTGAATCTTTTAAAAGAGCTTTAAGGGGTTTGAGAGACTCGGTTGCCTGATTCCATGTGGTTTTTCTTTACTTTGTGCGCATTATAAACGAAATTTTTGTTGTCAATAAGTAATTCTTGTATCTTTTAAAAGAGCTTTTAGGGGGTTTAGAGAATCGTTTACCTGATTCCGTGTGGTTTTTATTTACTTGGTGCCCATTAAAAACGAAATTTTTGTGTTAAATAAGCAGTTCTTGTATCTTTTAAAAGCTCATTAGTTTTAAGACGGGTCGTGAAAATCCCAAGGTTTTGTGTACCAAGGATGGACCGGAGGTAGCCTCCCCTACATACATGAATGGATATCGCTAGAATATTTTAAGACGGGCTTTGTTATTTAAAAATTGGACGCTACAATCAGAATTCTTTGATTTACATTTGCAAAAAAGGGGTAATGGATTTGTGAATTGGAGTGTAGGTTTTACATCACCAGGCATGTGCGAGGGAAATTTTTTGTTGGAGGGTGGGGCGCCTAACAAAAGAAAAATGGGTGAACTACATTAGTTTATAAGACAGATCGTGAAAATCCCAAGGTTTTGTGTACCAAGAATGGACCGGAGGTAGCCACCCCTACATACACGAATGGATGTCGCTAGAATATTTTAAGATGGGCTTTGTTATATAAAAAATTGGATGCTACAATCAGAATTGTTTGATTGGCATTTGCAAAAAAAGGGGTAATGAATTTGTGAATTGGAGTGTAGGTTTGACATACCCAGGCACGTGCGAGGGAAATTTTTTGTTGGTGGGGGGTTTAAAAAGGTAAAAATGGGTAAACTACATTAGTTTATAAGACGGATCGTGAAAATCCCAAGGTTTTGTGTACCAAGAATGGACCGGAAACAACTTCAACCGTGCCCAGCCCCCCGCAATCAGAAATTAAATTATAAAAAAGTTTCTTCAACTGAAAGTAAGGAGCAACATCAAAACTTAAACGGGCAGAAATAGAGGCTGTTTCCAAAGATTTAGGATTCATTAACTTTAATGTTGCCAGTCAAAAGCTATGAGTTTGAGAAAATTGCCTGATTATCGAAAAATGAAGAAACACCCTCCAAAAGTCGACAGAAATGGGATTGTCTTGAGGGGGGAATTTTCCATGGAAGAGGGGGAGGGTATTTTTACTTGAAAACAACTTCAACCGTGCCCCGCCCCCCCCCCCCCCCGCGTCTTTAACATGAAATGGCTGAAAAGTGATTTTTTTTTTTGGGGGGGGGGGTGAGTATTAGGCTCTCACAGGCGTGTGTTGTCTGAAACCTATAAAAATAAACTATTTCCGTAAAATCTGAGCTAATAAGGGTTTTGACCGTAAACTCTAGTTTTTTTTGTAAGAAAATTATGGAAAATACAATTCTTTGGTACAGGTGTGAAACATAAGTCCATTTTTGGATTGAAAAATAAAACTATATATGTAAATTCGGAACTAATAATTCAATATTTTTTTTCATAAAAACAAATTTTTTTTTAAACTTTGAAATTTTTCAACTTTATTTATTATTTTCTTTTTGTACATATCTTAAAATTTCAAAATATGCTTACGGTTCTAACAATTGTGCTCTATGATTGGTAAGAGACATGATTTGGCTTTCCCACTGGTATTCTAAGACCAGTTATCAACACCATCTAGTCTTTTGCATGCATTAAATCAGTATTTTTTAAGCAGTGGAACGATAAACACATAAGTCATATCTTTAAAAAAAAGTGAAGATGGAACATTTTAATAGAGTGTGTTCACATAACAAGGTTATTTTAGCATTGAATGCCGACAAGGAGAAGTATTTAAACTATGAAACAAGTACAAGTGATAGCACTATCGGAAACGTATGCGTGCGTTGTCATGACAGTGAGAGTTTAGATTTCTTTGGAGCACCGAAGAATTTCTATTAAACAAATGCTGGATATGAGAAATTATCATTTCCAGAGATGATTACACTCAAAGAGAATGCTAACATAAAAATAATTGTTGATGATAGAGGACAACTCCTTGCTACTGCTGCAGGTAACACAGTACCTACGGATACATCCAATCATCAGCTTTCGGGTATTAGCATTCAACGGAAGGCTAATAAAAGAAAGGCCTACTCTGCTACTAATATCGTAAATCATATCTTGTTTACGTGCCGAAACTGTTACCTGTGTAAAAATAATGTGTTAATAGACAGTGAAATTGTCAGAAAAATAAAAATGGCAATGTCAGAAAATATCACTACGGAATATAAAGATGAAACGATGAAAAACAAAGCACCAGCAAACGTTACCCTCATTGATCAAACAGTCTATGAATCAAATAATACCAAAGCCGAAAAGCATATTGAGCCTGTCGATGACAAACCAGTTAAAATTGTGTATGATTCAAAATTGAATAATGATTATTCTATTGATTACGAACTAACAGAAGAAAACAACTATAGTATCAAGAGGGAAAACGGTGAACCATTTTATGGAACAGATTCAAAATGTACATAGTTGTTCATTGATATTAATAATGTTTAATAATATATATTTTTTGTATTAATATTCTACATGACATTATTTCATTAAAAATATATATGCATTACATTGTTATGTGTTCATTATTTTTAGAGTAAGCTAGCATATCGAAGGCTCGTTTTTTCAAGCAGACTGTTCTTCGAGCCAAAAATGGACTAAAGTTTCAGATGAACCATAAAATTGTATTTTCCATAATTTTTTTACAAAAAACTAGAATTTACGGCCAAAAACCCTTATTAGCTCAAATTTTATAGAAATAGTTTTATTTTTCAATCTGAAAATAGACTAAAGTTTCAGATTTGAACCAGAGAATTGTATTTTCCATAATTTTCTTACAAAAAACTAGAGTTTACAGTCAAAAACACTTATTAGCTCAGATTTTATAGAAATAGTTTTATTTTTCGATCCAAAAATAGACTAAAGTTTCAGATTTGAAACAGAGAATTCTATTTTCCATAATTTTCTTACAAGAAACTAGAGTTTACGGCCAAAAGCCCTTATTAGCTCAGATTTTATAGAAATAGTTTTATTTTCCGATCCGAAAATAGACTAAAGTTTCAGATTTGAACTTGAGAATTGTATTTTCCATAATTTTCTTACATCTTTGGAAATGGTTAACGATAACAAACATGTTTTTCGACCAAATGGGTTTTTGAAAGCACATTCAGCATGGCGTGCGCTATTTTTTTTTGTCAAAACTTAAACAGGCAGAAATAGAGTCTGTTTCCAAATATTTAAAATTCATTAACTTTTGTGTTGTCAGTCAAAAGTTATGAGCTTGAGAAAATTGCCTGAATATCGAAAAATGGGGAAACACCCTCCAAAAGTCGACAGGAATGGTATTGTCTTGAGGGGGGGAATTTCCATGGAAGAGGGGATGTGTATTTTTACATGAAAAAAACTTCAACCGTGCCCAGCCCCCCGCGATCAGAAATTAAATTATGAAAAAGTTTCTTCAACTGAAAGTAAGGAGCAACATCAAAACTTAAACGGGCGGAAATAGAGGTTGTTTCCAAAGATTTAGGATTCATTAACTTTAGTGTAAGCTATTAATATAGCTATTATATAGCTGTTCAAAAGCTATGAACTTGAGAAAAAGGTCTGATTATTGAAAAATGGGGAAACACCCTCCAAAAGTCGACAGGAATGGTATTGTCTTGAGGGAGAATTTTCCATGGAAGAGGGGAAGGGTATTTTTACATGAAAACAACTTCAACCGTGGCCTGCAATCAGAAATTAAATTATAAAAAAGTTTCTTCAACTGAAAGTAAGGAGCAACATCAAAACTTAAACGGTCAGAAATAGAGGCCGTTTCAAAAGATTTAGAATTCATTAACTTTAGTGGTGTCAGTCAAAAGCTATGAGCTTGAGAAAATTGCCTGATTATCTAAAAATGGGGAAACACCCTCCAAAAGTCGACAGGAATGGTATTGTCTTGAGGGGGGAGGGGGGTGGGAATTTTCCATGGAAGAGGGGAAGGGTATTTTTACATGAAAACAACTTCAACCGTGGCCCGCAATCAGAAATTAAATTATAAAAAAAATGTTCTTCAACTGAAAGTAAGGAGCAACATCAAAACTTAAACGGGCAGAAATAGAGGTTGTTTCCAAAGATTTAGGATTCATTAATTTTAGTGTGTAAGTCGTCACTTTGTGTGTGCGTCGTCTCTGTGTGTGTGTGTGTCCTCTCTGTGCATGTGTCGTCGCTATGTGTGTGTGTGTGTGTGTGTCGTCTCTGTGTGTGTCTCGTCTCTGTGCATTTGTCCTGCGCGCCAGAGGGGGGCATTAAATAGTGGAATTTATGCTGATACACACACACAGACACAGAGACGACACACACATAGCGAGGACAATTGCACAGAGACGACACACTCACACAGAGACGACACACACACACACACCCACACACACAGACGACACACACATAGCGATGACACATGCACAGAGAGGACACACACACACAGACCACGCACACACAAAGTGACGACTTACACACTAAAGTTAATGAATCCTAAATCTTTGGAAACAACCTCTAATTCTGCCCGTTTAAGTTTTGATGTTGCTCCTTACTTTCAGTTGAAGAAACTTTTTTATAATTTAATTTCTAATTGCGGGCCACGGTTGAAGTTGTTTTCATGTAAAAATACCCTTCCCCTCTTCCATGAAAAATTCCCCCCTCCCCCCTCAAGACAATACCATTCCTGTCGACTTTTGGAAGGTGTTTCTTCATTTTTCAATAATCAGGCAATTTTCTCAAGCTCAGAGCTTTTGACTGACAACACTAAAGTTAATGAATTCTAAACCTTTGGAAACAGCCTCTATTTCTGACCGTTTAAGTTTTGATGTTGCTCCTTACTTTCAGTTGAAGAAACTTTTTATAATTTAATTTTTGATTGCGGGCCATGGTTGAAGTTATTTTCATGTAAAAATACCCTTCCCCTCTTCCATGCAAAATTCCCCCCTCAAGACAATACCATTCGTGTCGACTTTTGGAGGGTGTTTCCCCATTTTTCGATAATCAGACAATTTTCTCAAGCTCATAGCTTTTGACTGGCAACACTAAAGTTAATGAATCCTAAATCTTTGGTAACAACCTTTATTTCCGCCCGTTTAAGTTTTGATGTTGCTCCTTACTTTCAGTTGAAGAAACTTTTTTATAATTTAATTTCTGATTGCGGGCCTGGGTTGAAGTTGTTTTCATGTAAAAATACCCTTCCCCTCTTCCATGGAAAATTACCCCTCAAGACAATACCATTCCTGTCGACTTTTGGAGGGTGTTTCCCCATTTTTCGATAATCAGACCTTTTTCTCAAGTTCATAGCTTTTGACTCGCAACACTAAAGTTAATGAATCCTAAATCTTTGGAAACAACCTCTATTTCCGCCCGTTCACGGCTGGGCACAGTTGAAGTTGTTTTCATGTAAAAATACTCTTCCCCTCTTCCATGGAAAATTCCCCCCCCCTCAAGACAATACCATTCCTGTCGACTTTTTGAGGGTGTTTCCCCATTTTTCGATAATCAGGCAATTTTCTCAAGCTCATAACTTTTAACTGACAACACTAAAGTTAATGAATTCTAAATCTTTGGAAACAGCCTCTATTTCTGCCCGTTTAAGTTTTTATAAAAAAAAATATCGCACGCCATGCTGAATGTGCTTTCAAAAACCCATTTGGTCGAAAAACATGTTTTTTATCGTTAACCATTTTCAAAGATGTAAGAAAATTATGGAAAATACAATTCTCTGGTTCAAATCTGAAACTTTAGTCTATTTTCGGATCGAAAAATAAATCTATTTCTATAAAATCTGAGCTAATAAGGGTTTTGGCCGTGAACTCTAGTTTCTTGTAAGAAAATTATGGAAAATACAATTCTCTGGTTCAAATCTGAAACATTAGTCTATTTTCGGAGCGAAAAATAAAACTATTTCTATAAAATCTGAGCTAATAAGGGTTTTTGGCCGTAAAATCTAGTTTTTTGTAAGAAAATTATGGAAAATACAATTCTCTGGTTCAAATCTGAAACTTTAGTCTATTTTCAGATAGAAAAATAAAACTATTTCTATAAAATTTGAGCTAATAATGGTTTTTGGCCGTAAAATCTAGTTTTTTGTAAGAAAATTATGGAAAATACAATTCTCTGGTTCAAATCTGAAACTTTAGTCTATTTTTGGCTTGAAAAACAGTCTGCTTGAAAAAAAGAACGTTCGATATGCTAGCTTACTCTAAAAATAATGAACACATAACAATGTAATGCATAATATATTTTTAATGAAATAATGTCATGTAAAATATAAATACAAAAAATATATATTATACATTATTAATATCAATGAACAACTTCGGACATTTTGAATCTGTTCCATAAAATGGTTAACCAAATTCTCTCTTGCTATTATAGCTATTGTCTTCTGTAAGTTCGTAATAAGTAGAATAATCATTATTCCATTTTGAATCATACACAATTTTTACTGGTGTGTCATCGACAGGCTCAATATGTTTTTCGTCTTTGGTATTATTTGATTCAATGACTGTTTGATCAATGCCAGTAACGTTTGCTGGTGCTTTGTTTTTCATCGTTTCATGTTTATATTCCGTAGTGATATTTTCTGACAATGCCATTTTTATTTTTCTGACAATTTCACTGTCTATTAAAACATTATTTTTACACAGGTAGCAGTTTCGGCACGTAAACAAGATATGGTTTACGATATTAGTAGCAGAGTAGGTCTTTCTTTTATTAGCCTTCCGTTGAATACTAATACCCGAAAGCTGATGATTGGATGTATCCGTAGGTAATGTGTTACCTGCAGCAGGAGCAAGGAGTTTTCCTCTATCATCAACAATTGTTTTTATGTTACCATTCTCTTTGAGTGTAATCATCTCTGGAAATGATAATTTCGCATATCCAGCATTTGTATAATAGACATTCTTAGATGCTCCGAAGAAATCTAAACTCTCACTGTCATGACAACGCACGCATACGTTTCCGATAGTGCTACCTCTTGTACTTGTTTCATAGTTTAAATACTTCTTCTTGTTGGCATTCAATGCTACAATAACCATGTTATGTGAACACGCTCTATTAAAATGTTCCATCTTCACTTTTTTTTTAAGATATGACTTATGTGTTTATCGTTCCACTGCTTAAAAAATACTGATTTAATACATGCAATAGACTAGGTGGTGTCGATAACCGGTCATAGAATACCAGTGGGAAAGCCACATCATGTCTCTGACCAATCATAGAGCACAATTGTTAGAACCATAAGCATACTTTGAAACTTAAAGATATGTACAAAAAGAAAAAAATAAATAAAGTTGAAAATTTTCGAAGTTTAAAAAAAAGTTTGTTTTTATGAAAAATAAAATATTGAATTATTAGTTCAGATTTTACGGATATAGTTTTATTTTTCAATCAAAAAATAGACTTAAGTTTCACACCTATACCAGAGAATTCTATTTTCCATAATTTTCTTACAAAAAAAACAACTAGAGTTTACGGTCAAAACCCCTATTAGCTCAGATTTTACGGAAATAGTTTATTTTTATAGGTTTCAGACAACATACGCCTATGAGAGACTAATACTCATCCCCCCCCCAAAAAAACACTTTTCGGCCATTTCATGTTAAAAACGCGGGGGGGGGGGGGGGCTGGGCACGGTTGAAATTGTTTTTACGTAAAAATACTCTCCCCCTCTTCTATGGAAAATTTCCCTTCAAGACAATCCCATTCCTGTCGACTTTTGGAGGGTGTTTCTTCATTTTTCAATAATCAGGCAATTTTCTCAAACTCATAGCTTTTGACTGGCAACATTAAAGTTAATGAATCCTAAATCTTTCGAAACAGCCTCTATTTCTGCCCGTTTAAGTTTTGATATTGCTCATTACTTTCAGTTGAAGAAACTTTTTTATAATTTAATTTCTGATCGCGGGGGGCTTGGCACGATTGAAGTTGTTTCCGGTCCATTCTTGGTACACAAAACCTTAGGATTTTTACGATCCGTCTTATAAACTAATGTAGTTCACCCATTTTTACCTTTTTGAACCCCCCACCAACAAAAAATTTCCCTCCCACGTGCCTGGTGATGTCAAACCTACACTCCAATTCACAAATTCATTACCCCTTTTTTGTAAATGCTAATCGAACGATTCTGATTGTAGTATCCAATTTTTGAAATAGCAAAGCCCGTCTTAAAATATTCTAGCGATATCCATTCGTGTATGTATGTATGGGGAGGCTACCTCCGGTCCATTTTTGGTACAATAAATCTTGGGATTTTCACGATCCGTCTTATAAACTAATATAGTTCACCCATTTTTACCTTTTTAAGCCCCCCCCCCCACCAACAAAAAAATTCCCTCATATGTACCTGGTGATGTCAAACCTAGACTCGAATTCACAAATCCATTACCCCTTTTTTGCAAATGTCAATCAAAGAATTCTGATTGTAGCGTCCAATTTTTTAATAACAAAGCCCGTCTTAAAATATTCTAGCGATATCCATTCGTGTATTTAGGGGAGGCTACCTCCAGTCCATTCTTGGTACACAAAACCTTGGGATTTTCACGATCCGTCTTATAAACTAATGAGCTTTTAAAAGATACAAGAACTACTTATTTAGCACAAAAATTTAGTTTTTAATGGGCACCAAGTAAAAAAAACCCACACAGAATCAGGCAACAGAGTCTCTCAAACCCCATAAAGCTCTTTTAAAAGATACAAAAACTACTTATTTACAACAAAAATTTCGTTTTTAATGAGCACTAAGTAAAGAAAAACCACACAGAATCAGGCAACAGAGTCTCTCAAATCCCTTAAAGCTCTTTTAAAATATACAAAAACTACTTATTTAACACAAAAATTTCGTTTTTAATGGGCACCAAGGAAAGAAAAACCACACGGAATCAGTCAACAGAGTCTCTCAAACCCCGTAAAGCTCTTTTAAAAGATACAAGAACTACTAATTTAACACAAAAATTTCATTTTTAATGGGCACCAAGTAAAGAACTACCACACGGATTCAGGCAACAAAGTCTCTCAAACCCCGTAAAGGTCTTTTAAAAGATACAAAAACTACTTATTTAACACAAAAGTTGGTTTTTAATGGGCACCAAGTAAAGAAATACCACACGGAATCAAGCAACCGAGTCTCTCAAACCCGGTAAAGCTCTTTTAAAAAATACAAAAACTACTTATTTAACAAAAAAATTTCGTTTTTAATGGGCACCAAGTAAAGAAAAACCACACGGAATCAGGCAACCGAGTCTCTCAAACCACTTAAATTTATTTTAAAATATAAAATAAATAATTTTTTAAAAAAAAAATTTCGTTTTTGATGAGCAAAAATCAAATAAATACCACATGTAATAAAGCAACATAGTCTCTCAAACCCCGTAAAGCTCTTTTAACATATCCAAGAACTACTTATTTAAAAAAAAAATTTAGTTTTTAATGGGCACCAAGTAAAAAAAAACACACGGAATCAGACAACAGAGTCTCTTAAACCCCATAAGGCTCTTTTAAAAGATACAAGAACTACTTATTTACAACAAAAATTTTGTTTTTAATGGGCACCAAGTAAAGAAAAACACACGGAATCAGGCAACAGAGTCTCTCAAACCCCTTAAAGCTCTTTTAAAAGATACAAAAACTACTTATTTAATTCAAAAATTTCGTTTTTAATGGGCACCAAGTAAAGAAAAACCACACGGAATCAGGCAACCGCGTCTCACAAACACCGTAAAACTCTTTCAAAAGATACAAGAACTATTTATTTAACACAAAAATTTAGTTTTTAATGGGCACCAAGTAAAAAAAAACCACACGGATACAGTCAACAGAGTCTCTCAAACCCCGTAAAACTCTTTTAAAAGATAAAAGAACTATTTATTTAACACAAAATTTCGTTTTTAATGGGAACCAAGTAAAGAAAAACCACACGGAATCAGGCAACCGAGTCTCTCAAACCCCGTAAAGCTCTTTTAAAAGATACAGAAACTACTTATTTAACACAAAAATTTCGTTTTTAATGGGCACCAAGTAAAGAAAAACCACATGTAATCAGGCAACTGAGTCTCTCAAACCCATTAAAGCTCTTTTAAAAGATACAAAAACTACTTATTTAACACAAAACTTTCGTTTTTAATGGGCACCAAACAAAGAAAAACCACACGGAATCAGGCAACAGAGTCTCTCAAACCCCGTAAAGCTCTTTTAAAAGATACAAGAACTACTTATTTAACACAAAAATTTCGTTTTTAATGGGCACCAAGTAAAGAAAAACCACACGTAATCAGGCAACAGAGTCTCTCAAACCCCGTAAAGCTCTTTTAAAAGATACAAGAACTACTTATTTAACACAAAAATTTCGTTTTTAATGGGCACCAAGTAAAGAAAAACCACACGGAATCAGGCAACCGAGTCTCTCAAACCCCTTAAAGCTCTTTTAAAAGATGCAAAAACTACTTATTTAACACAAAACTTTCGTTTTTAATGGGCACCAAACAAAGAAAAACCACACGGAATCAGGCAACAGAGTCTCTCAAACCCCGTAAAGCTCTTTTAAAAGATAAAAGAACTAATAATTTACCAAAAAATTATCGTTTTTAATTGGCACCAAGTAAAGAAGAACAAAACGGAATAAGTCAACAGATTCTATCAAACCCCGAAAAGCTATTTTAAAATATACAATAACTACTTATTTAACACAAAAATTTCGTTTTTAATGGGCACTAAGTAAAGAAAAACCACGTGGAATCAGGCAACCGAGTCTCAAACCCCGTAAAGCTCTTTTAAAAGATACAAGAACTACTTATTTAACAAAAAAAAATTCGTTTTAGTTCTTCGTATAGTATAACGTTAAACTATTTTGAATTGACAACACTGTCCAAACATCACTTGTGTATTATACAGTACACACTCATCCCATCTCCCCCAAAGCACTTTTCGGGCATTTCTTGTTAAATTTTTTTATTTCTAAACTATTTTAAATTGACAACACATCGAAGTATTCGCAAATGCTAAACTCTTTTCTTTTTTTTCTCCACCTTAATAGGATCAAATTTGCAAATCCTATCTACCGACACATTCATATCAAACTATTGTTGGCTAAAGGCAATTGTCCAAAAAAATCAGAAAAACCAGTCTGATAGCACATACTTCAAAGAAATGGAACAGGTGTGAGAGGATATTCACTCTCTTTGAAAAGGTATAGAGCATCCATAGAAATGTTTTCCTAGGGCATCCATAGAAATGGAAGGCCGCGTGAGAGGATACTCACTCTCTTTGAAAAGGTGTAGAGCATCCATAAAAATGTTTTCCTAGGGCCTCCATAGAAATTGAACATAGCAATCTACCCTTGACGCCCCTCGTCAACCTTTTTCTTGATCTTGGAGTTTTCCCGGAAGCACTAAAGATTGCAAAAGTGGTTCCTCTTCATAAAGGAGGGAAAAAAGATGACCCATCAAATCGAAGACCTATATCTATTCTCCCATTTTTCTCTAAGTTATATAACAAACTGGTACATACCCAGTTAAGTTATTATATTGAAAAGAATAAAATTCTAATGGAGAATCAATTTGGGCTCATAAAAGGGCTATCTATGGATATATCAGTTCTGAAATTGGTATATTGGATTAGTGATGCATTTGAAGCTGGTTTCATACCCGCAGCTGTGTTTTTGGATATGAAAAAAACGTTCGATACTGTGGACCACTCAGAGCTCATTCAAGCTCTTGACTCGATTGGGATGAAGGGTTTAAACCTGGAGTGTTTTTCATCGTATCTACACAATCGGTATCAGATAGTTCAGAATGGGTTATTTTTATCTTCAAAAAAGAAAATAGAGCGCGGGGTCCCACAAGGGTCAATCCTGGGACCCCTACTTTTCATTATTATCATTGATAGAGACAAACATTACCTGTCAGAGACTGGTGTCATCCTGTTTGCAGATGACACTTTGCTCTTTCTTGCAGCGCCCTCACTTGATTTTTTTATATAATAAAATTAATAATGCAGTTTCTGAATTTCTAACTTTTTCTCAGCAAAATATGTTAACCTTAAACTTTTCTAAAAAATTTTTCATGATATTTTCTAGACTTTTGTCTAGTGCTGGAAATGACCATATCACGGTTCAAGAAGATATTTTATTCATATATTAGATACGGATGCTCTATATGGGCAAGTAATTTTGTAACATGTTTCAAAAGAGTACAAAAACTTCAGAATAGAGCTGTAAAATTATTATCGGAATTTGATGATTCTGATGAGGTTCTTGCTTATGAACATTTCAAAAAGAATAATTTAATGGATGTATCCCAAATTCGAGATTACCAAGTCGCAATTTTCTGGTATAAATATTTGAATCAGCTGCTCACCTCTGCTTTTGAAAATCTTTTTACTTTTAATAGAGACCTTCATGATCATAATTCAAGAAAAGCTGATAACTTAACTCATGAGTTTAGGAGCATCACTCGGGCATCTTTTGTGATTCACCATTATGGTCCCCGTGTTTGGAATATATTGCCCGAGCGTGTGAAAAATGCGCCTAGTCTTCCGGCTTTCAAGTCACGGGCTAAGAAGTTTCTTTTATCTCGTGAGTGAATTTGATGTCAAGCCCATCCCAGGTTGTCATTCTATTTAAGGTATTTCCTCTTTTTTTCTTCTTGTTTTCTCTTTCTCTCTTTTTTTTCGTTTATTCCTTCATCAGATGAGTTTCTTGTATGTTGAGTAGCTCGGTATGAATGTTGTTTTAATTAGCTGAGAGTGATAACCTCACTTGCCCTTTCAAGCTTATTGCCTTTCTTGGCAGGTGAAAGGCGAATAGTGTTTGTTTTCTTTTTTTAAAAATGTATATCTCATAAATCCTCCCAAGAATTTTCGATTTTCCTAAATCTTTCATGATGATGTTCTCCAACCCCATGCGGAGACGATCTGCCTTCTGTTTGGCCTGAAATGGTTGGCCAATAAGGAAAATCTTAGGCTCTTTTTCATCCTTCATCCGTAGAAGGTGTCCTAGACATTTCAAACTTTCTCTCATTACTTTGTGAGATACGGTCAGTCTGTCGGGTGCCCAAAACTATCCGTAGGCAATTTATCTGGTAGACATCTAGCAAAACCTCTTCCACCTTTCGGATCACTGACGCTTTGGAAACACGCTTGACCATTGACTTATCTTCCTATTCTTCCAATTTTTTTTCTATTTTTAAAACACCTTAGGCCTCTGCCATTCTTCTTTTAGCACCTTCACCGCGCCCACCGTCTTTACTAAAAGAACTATCTAGTTAAGTAAAGCTGTGCCCTTGATCAATCTTCTCGTTACTCAACATCACCCCTTCACCTTCATCAATTCCCAGTCTTAGCGACTTGATCTTCTTAATAATAATTTTCAAACCTATTATTGCATCCTGAATTCTCAAATCCTTTCATCTTCATCTAAGATGATTAAATAATCAGTATAATCTAAGTCTTGGGGAGTTTTAATTCTCCAATTAATTAAGTGTTCTCTCATTGCCTTTGCTCTTAAACACTTGCTTATAATCTATAAAACAGAGGACTAAAGGGGTTTAATGACAGTAGTAACCATCTATGGAATTCTGGACCTTGTATACACCTTTTCAAAGAGATTCAGGGCTCCCTCACATTCCGGGCCAACCAGATATGTTTCTAGGCCAACCAGACATGGTCTTATACTTTTGTCAATTTAAACAAGTTTTTCTGACGCAATTTACCAGATTTCTAGTTCATGGTATATATGTCTTTTTAGGGTAAGCCCATATTAAAAAACCAGCGCGTCAACGTGTTATGAAGGACAAATTTTTCTGACGCAATTTACCAGATTATATATCAATTATTTTTTTTTGTTGTCACTATTCCAGTTTTTTCTAAACCAGTATTGTCTATAACTTAATTTACGTAGACAATGAAATATATTAATTAATGTTTTGAATAATAGGAATGTGAATGATTCTAATTAGTGATTGGATTGTATGACGGTGGAGAAAGAAAGGATTAAACTGATTAACAGTTAAGGTGACCCCGAAGGGGCTGTTAACTCAGGTAATTTGTTACTTGACCTAGCTTTACCTCTCCGATGTGGTCTGTATAATACACAAGTAACGTTTGAAAAGTATTGTCAATTTAAAATAGGATCTAACGGTCCCTTGATCTGAATCTTGAATCTGGAAAATGAAAAATAAGTATTTAAACAAAATGTACGATTCTGCTAATTAAGAAATAGTAGACTAAACTCAGAATTGTTTGCATGAGGGTCCTGTCTGTGTTTCTTTGAGCTGTTTAAGTCTCTTGAGGCTGTGTGTGCCTCTTTGGACTTTGTGTCTCTTTGAGCTGTTTGAGTCTTTTTTGTCTGTTTGTATGTCTCTTTGGGCCGTTCGAGTCTTTTCGGTCTGTGTTGGTCTCATTGGGTTGTGTGTGTCTCTTTGGGATGTGGGTGTGTCTTTTGGCTTTGTGAATCTCTTTGGGCTGTGTCTCTTTGTAGGGTTTGACTCTTTTTGATATGTTTTTATCGCTTTGGACTGTTTGAGTCTTTTTTGGGCTGTGTTTGTCTCTTTGGGCTTGTGTCTCTTTGGGCAGTTTGTGTTTCTTTGGGCTATGTGTGTCTCTTTGGGCTGTTTGAGTCATTTTGGTCTGTGTATCTTTCTTTGGGCTGTTTGGTTCTCTGAAGTGTCGTGTGTGTCACTTTGGGCTATGTGGGTCTCTTTGAGGCGTTTGTCTCTTTTGGTCTGTATGTGTTTCTATGGGTGTTTTTTTTCTCTTTGGGCTGTTTGTTTGTGTCTCTTTGGGCTTTGTGTGTATATTTGGACTGTGTGTGTCTCTTTAGCCTGTTTGTGTGTGTGTCTCTTTGGGCTGTTTGTGTCTCTTTAGGCTGTGTGTCTCTTTGGGTAATTTGTATCTTTTTGTCTGTGTGTGTCTCTTTTGGCTTTTTGTGTCGTTTTGGACTTTTTGTGTATATGTTGGAATTGTGCGTCTCTTTGGGACGCGTGCATCTCTTTTAGCTGTATATTTAGCTTGGGATGTTTGAGTCATTTTGGTCATTTTGAGTCATTTGAATCTTTATGGTCTGTGTGTGCCTCTTTTGGCTGTTTGTGTCGTTTTGGTCTTTTTGGCCTTTTGTGTCGTTTTGGGCTTTGTGTATCCCTGTTGGATGTGTGCGTCTCTTTGGGCCGCGTGCATCTCTTTGAGCTTTATGTGTCTCTTGGGATGTTTGAGTCATTTTGGTCTGTGTGTGTTTCTTTTGGCTGTTTGTGTCTCTTAGAGGCCATATGTGTCTCTTTGGGCAATGTGTGTCTCTTTGGGGTGTTTGAATCTTTTTGGTATGTATGTGTCTGTATGGGCGTTTTTTGTGTCTTTTGGCGGTGTGTGTGTTTCTCTTTTGACTTTGTGTGTCTCTTAGGACTGTGTGCAATTCTATTTATCCTGTGTGTGTGTCTTTGGGCTATGTGTGTCTCTTTAGGCTGTGTGTCTCTTTGGGTAGTTTGAATTTTTATGGTCTATGTGTGCCTCTTTTGGCTGTTTGTGTCGTTTTGTGCTTTGTGTCTATCTGTTGGATGTGTGTGTCTCTTTGGGCCGTGTAATTCTCTTTGAACTGTATGTGTCGCTTTGGGCTGTGGGTGTCTATTTGTCATGTGTTTGTCTCCTTAGGCTGTGTGTGTCTCGTTGGACTGTGTGTCTTTTTGGGGTGTCTGAGTCTTTTTGGTCTGTATGTGTCTCTTTGGGCTGTTTGAGTCTTTTAGGTCTGTGTTTGTCTCTTTGGGTTGTGTTTTCTCTTTGGGCTGTCTGTGTCTCTTTGAGCTGTTTGTCTCTCTTGAGGCAGTGTGTGTCTCTTTGGGTTGTGTGTCTCTTTGGGCTTGTTGAGTCTTTTTGGTCTGTTTGTGTGTCTCTTTGGGCTGTTTGAGTCTTTTTGGTCTGTGTTTGTCTCTTTGGGCTATTTGTGTCTCTTTGGGCTGTGTGTGTCTCTTTGGGCTGTTTGAGTCATTTTGGTCTGTGTTTGTCTCTTTGGGCTTTTTGTGTCTCTTTGGGCTGTGTGTGTTTCTTTGGGCTTTGTGCGTCTCTTTGGGATGTGTGTCTCGTTGGACTGTTTGAGTCTTTTTTGGGCTGTGTTTGTCTCTTTGGGCTGTTTGTGTCTCTTTGGGCTGTTTGTGTTTCTTTGGGCTGTTTGAGTCTTTTTTGGGCTGTGTTTGTCTCTTTGGGCTGTTTGTGTCTCTTTGGGCTGTTTGTGTTTCTTTGGGCTATGTGTGTCTCTTTGGGCTGTTTGAGTCATTTTAGTCTGTGTTTGTTTCTTTTGACTGTTTGTGTCTCTTAGGAGTCATGTGTGTCTCTTTGGGCTATGTGTGTCTCTTTGGGGTGTTTGAATCTTTTTGGTCTGTATGTGTCTCTTTGGGCTTTGTATGTCTCTTCGGGCTGTGTGTGTCTCTTTAGCCCGTGTGTGTCTCTTTGGGCTGTTTGTGTTTCTTTGGGCTATGTGTGTCTCTTTGGGGTGTTTGAGTCATTTTGCTCTTTGTGTGTTTCTTTCGGCTGTTTGTGTCTCTTAGGAGCCATGTGTGTCTCTTTGAGCTTTTTTGGGGTGTCTGACTCTGTTTGGTCTGTATGTGTCTCTTTGGGCTGTTTGAGTCTTTTAGGTCTGTGTTTTGTTTCTTTGGGTTGTGTTTCTCTTTGGGCTGTCCGTGTCTCTTTAAGCTGTTTGTGTCTCTTGAGGCTGTGTGTGTCTCTTTGGGCTGTGTGTCTCTTTTGGCTGTTTGAGTCTTTTTTTGGTCTGTTTGTGTGTCTCTTTGGGCTGCTTGAGTCTTTTTGGTCTGTGTTTGTATCTTTGGGCTGTTTATGTCTCTTTGGGCTGTGTGTGTTTCTTTGGGCTTTGTGTGTCTCTTTGGGCTGTGTGTCAATATGCTTAAGCAATAAATATCTTTATGCTTAACCCGTCTTTATTCGCTAGAATATTTTTATTGCCAGCAAGTAACAAACTCTTTCTTAAAGTCACATCTTTGATACTCAATTCAGTAACTTCATTTAAGAAGCTATTAAAAAATTGTAAGTAAGCAAGTAAAAAATTTATCCCTGAATTGACCTATCGAATAAACAATACAGAAATTTCATTGAATAAATTATGACAAAATTGTAAGTAAGTAGAGTCTTTTTGGTCTGTGTTTGTGTCTTTGGGCGGTTTGTGTCTCTTTGGGCTGGGTGTGTTTCTTTGGGCTTTGTGCCTTTGGGCTGTGTGTCAATACGTTTAAGCAATAAATATCTTTAAGCTTAACCCGTCTTTATTCTTTAGAATAGTTCTATTGTAAGCAAGTAACAAACTCTTTCCTGAAAAACTCTTGAAGTCAACTCTTGGATACACAATATGGAAATTTCATTCAAGAATTTCATGACTTAGATACACGATGTAGAAATTTAATTCAAGAAATTATGAAAAAATTCTCAGTAAGTAACAATGTCTTTCTTGAAGTCAACTCTTGGATACACAATAGGGAAATTTCATTTAAGAAATTATGAAAAAATTGTAAGCAAGTAACAAACTCTTTCCTGAAGTCACCTCTTGGATACACAATGCAGAAACTTCATTTAAGAAACTTCGAAAAAATTGTAAGTAACTAACAAATTCTTTTTTGAAGTAACATCTTTGATACACAAAATATAAATGTCATTAAAGAAATTATGAAAAAATTTTAAGTAAGTAGCAAATTCGGTATTGTATTCACCTGCTGGATAAACGAAAAGATGTTTCTTTCCAGAATTTATGAGAAAATTCTAAGTAAGCAACAAATTCTTAATTGTTTTCACGACTCGACGTAGAAATTTAATTTAAGAAATCATGAAAAAATTCTCAGTAAGTAACAATTTCTTTCTTGAAGTCAAATCTTGGATACACAATACGGAAATTTCATTCAAGAAATTATGAAAATATTTGTAAGTAAGTAACAAACTCTGTTTTTTGATTTCACCTCTTGGATATACAGTAGAGATACTTCATTCAAGAAATTATGAAAAAATCGCAAGTAAGTAACTTTTTTTTTCTCTTTATCATTTCGTTCAAGAAATTATGACAAAATTCTAAGTAAGTAACAAACTCTTAATTGTTTTCACGACTTAGATATACGTTGTAGAAATTTAATTCAAGAAATTATGAAGAAATTCTCAGTAAGTAACAATTTCTTTCTTGAAGTCAACTCTTGGATACACAATAGGGAAATTTCATTCAAGAAATTATGAAAATATTTGTAAGTAAGTAACAAACTCTTTTTTGATTTCACCTCTTGGATATACAGTACAGATACTTCATTCAAGAAATTATGAAAAAATCGCAAGTAAGTAACTTTTTTTCTCTTTACCACAAACAATTTTCACTTAGCTACACGATATAAAAATTTAATTCAAGAAATTATGAGAAAATCTTCAGTAAGTAACAATTTCTTTCTTGAACTCAACTCTTGGATACACAATATGGAAATTTCATTCAAGAATTTCATTACTTAGATACACGATGTAGAAATTTAATTCAAGAAATTATGAAAAAATTCTCAGTAAGTAACTAAGTAACTTTTTTTTCTCTTTATCACAAACAATTTTCACTTAGCTACACGATGTAGAAATTAAATTCAAGAAATTATGAAAAAATTCTCAGTAAGTAACAATTTCTTTCTTGAAGTCAAGTCTTGGATACACAATACGGAAATTTCATTCAAGAAATTATAACGTGCGCGCGCACGTAACCTCGTCTAAATTAACCTTAAAAAAATGAAATAAAGCTATGTCGACTTTGCATGTCTCTCTCACTATGTATGCGCCGTCGTGGTGTGTAACCAATCACCAATCAAGTTATTGTATAATGAGCAACCTCCGCTGTCTCTGATTGGTCCCTAAAAATGGGTGTTGTCTAAAAAAACAGTCTGGCTGAAAACGTGGAGTTTTCGTACTGCTCACTTTTTGCAATGTGTAGGAGCCTGTGGGGAATCCCCGCTCGTTTGGAAAGGTGCCAAGGAAAGGCATGCAAATAGCATGTAGTTTCAAAACGTGTTTAATCACGTTTCTTGAATGAAGTATCTGTACTGTATATTCAAGAGGTGAAATCAATAAAGAGCTTGTTACTTACTTACAAATATTTTTATAATTTCTTGACTGAAATTTCCGTATTGTGTATCCAAGAGTTGACTTCAAGAAAGAAATTGTTACTTACTGAGAATTTTTTCATAATTTATTGAATAAAATTTCTACATCGCGTAGCTAAGTAATGAAACTCTTGAATGAAATTTCCATATTGTATATCCAAGAGTTGAGTTCAAGAAAGAAATTGTTACTTACTGAGAATTTTTTCATAATTTCTTTAATTAAATTTCTATATCGTGTAGCTAAGTAAAAATTGTTTGTGATAAAGAGAAAAAAAAGTTACTTACTTGCGATGTTTTCATAATTTCTTGAATGAAGTATCTGTACTGTAAATCCAAGAGGTGAAATCAAAAAAGAGTTTGTTACTTACTTACAAATATTTTCATAATTTCTTGAATGAAATTTCCGTATTGTGTATCCAAGAGTTGACTTCAAGAAAGAAATTGTTACTTACTGAGAATTTCTTCATAATTTCTTGAATTAACTTTCTACATCGTATATCTAAGTCGTGAAAACAATTAAGAGTTTGTTACTTACTTAGAATTTTGTCATAATTTCTTGAACGAAATGATAAAGAGAAAAAAAAAGTTACTTACTCGCAATTTTTTCATCATTTATTGAATGAAGTATCTGTACTGTATATCCAAGATGTGTAATAAAAAAAAGAGCTTATTACTTGCTTACAATTTTTTCATAATTTCTTAAATGAAATTTCCGTGTTGTGTATCCAAGAGTTGACTTCAAGAAAGAAATTTGTTACTTACTGAGAATTTCTTCATAATTTCTTGAATTAAGTTTCTACGTCGTATATCTAAGTCGTGAAAACAATTAAGAGTTTGTTACTTACTTAGAATTTTGTCAGAATTTCTTGAACGAAATGTCTTTTCGTTTATCCAGCAGGTGAATTCAAGAAAGAATTTGCTACTTACTTACAATTTTTTCATAATTTCTGTAATGAAATTTCTGTTTTGTGTATCCAAGAGGTGACTTCAAGAAAGAATTTGTTACTTACTTACAATTTTTTCAAAGTTTCTTAAATGAAGTTTCTGCATTGTGTATCCAAGAGGTGACTTCAGGAAAGAGTTTGTTAGTTACTTACAATTTTTTCATAATTTCTTAAATGAAATTTCCGTATTGTGTATCCAAGAGTTGACTTCAAAAAAGAAATTGTTACTTACTGAGAATTTTTTCATAATTTCTTGAATAAAATTTCCAGATCGTATATGTAAGGTATGAAATTCTTGAATGAAATTTCCATATTGTGTATCCAAGAGTTGACTTCAAGAAAGAAATTGTTACTTACTGAGAATTTTCTCATAATTTCTTGAATTAAATTTCTATATCGTGTAGCTAAGTGAAATTTGTTTGTGATAAAGAGAAAAAAAAGTTTCTTACTTGCGATTTTTTCATAATTTCTTGAATGAAGTATCTGTACTGTATATCCAAGAGGTGAAATCAAAAAAGAGTGTGTTACTTACTTACAAATATTTTCATAATTTCTTGAATGAAATTTCCGTATTGTGTATCCAAGAGTTGACTTCAAGAAAGAAATTGTTACTTACTGAGAATTTCTTCATAATTTCTTGAATTAAATTTCTAAGTCGTATATCTAAGTCGTGAAAACAATTAAGAGTTTGTATCCAAGAGGTGACTTCAAGAAAGAATTTGTTACTAACTTACTTACAATTTTTCCATAGTTTCTTAAATGAAGTTTCTGCATTGTGTATCCAAGAGGTGACTTCAGGAAAGTGTTTGTTACTTGCTTACAATAGAAATATTCTAAATAATAAAGACGGGTTAAGCTTAAAGATATTTATTGCTTAAACGTATTGACATACAGCCCAAAGAGACTCACACAGCCCAAAGAAACGCACACAGCCCAGAGAGACACAAACAGCCCAATGAGACAAACACAGACCAAAAAGACTCTACTTACTTACAGTTTTCTCATAATTTCTTTAATGAAATTTCTGTATTGTGTATCCAAGAGGTGACTTCAAGAAAGAATTTATTACTTACTTACTTACAATTTTTTCAAAGTTTCCTAAATGAAATTTCTCCATTGTGTATCCAAGAGGTGACTTCAGGAAAGAGTTTGTTACTTGCGTACAATAGAACTATTCTAAAGAATAAAGACGGGTTAAGCTTAAAGATATTTATTGCTTAAACGTATTGACACACAGCCCAAAGAGACACACAAAGCCCAAAGAAACACACACAGCCCACAGAGACACAAACAGCCCAAAGAGACAAAACACAGACCAAAGAAAGACTCAAACAGCCCTAAGAGAGACACACAGCCCAAAGAGACACACACAGCCTCAAGAGACACAAACAGCTCAAAGAGACACGGAAGGCCAAAAAACAAACACAACCCAAAGAGACAAAACAGAGACCTAAAAGACTCAAACAGCTCAAAGAGACACATACAGACCAAAAAGACTCAGACACCCCAAAAAAGCTCAAAGAGACAAACATGGCTCCTAAGAGACACAAACAGCCGAAAGAAACACACAAAGAGCAAAATGACTCAAACACCCCAAAGAGACACACATAGCCCAAAGAAACACAAACAGCCCCAAAGAGACACACACGGTCTAAAGAGACACACACAGCCCAAAGAGACACACAAAGCCCAAAGAGACACATACAGACCAAAAAGATTCAAACACCCCAAAGAGACACACATAGCCCAAAGAGACACACATGACTCCTAAGAGACACAAACAGTCTAAAGAAACAAACACAGACCAAAATGACTCAAACAGCCCAAAGAGACACACATAGCCCAAAGAAACACAAACAGCCCAAAGAGACAAAAACAGCCCAAAGAGACAAAAACAGCCCAAAAAGACTCAAACAGCCCAAAGAAACACAAACAGCCCAAAGAGACACAAACAGCCCAAAGAGACAAACACAGCCCAAAAAAGACTCAAACAGTCCAACGAGACACACATCCCAAAGAGACGCACAAAGCCCAAAGAAACACACACAGCCCAAAGAGACACAAATAGCCCAAAGAGACAAACACAGTCCAAAAATAACTCAAACAGCCCAAAGAGACACACAAACAGACCAAAAAGACTCAAACAGCCCAAAGAGACACACAACCCTGAGAGACACACACAGCCTCAAGATAAACAAACATCACAAAGAGAAACAGACAGCCAAAATATAAAACACCACCCAAAGAGACCAACACATACCGACGAGAATCAAACAGCACAAAGAAACACAAAGCGACTAAGAAGACTAAGACACTCCGAAAAAACCCACAGTCCAACGAGACACAAACATCCTAAAGAGACGCACATATGACAAAGAGACACACACAGCCCAAAGAGACACATAAATTTAAAACAGACTTACACGGCCCAAAGAGACGCACACATCCGACAGAGAGAAACAAAGCACAAAACAACACAGACAGCCAAAAGAGGCACACATAGACCATAAAGATTCAAACTACCCAAAGAGAAACACAGCCTAAAGAGACAAACATAGCTCAAAGAGACACACACCGGCTAAAGAGACATACACACAGTCTTAAGAGAGAAACAAAGACCAAAGAGACACACACACACAGCCCAAAGAGACAAAGAACGCCCATACAGACACATACATACCAAATAGATTCAAACACCCCAAAGAGACACACATTGCCCAAAGAGACACACATGGCCTCTAAGAGACACAGACAGCCAAAAGAAACACACACAGACCAAAATGACTCAAACATCCCAAGAGACACATACAGCTCAAAGAGATGCACGTGGCCCAAAGAGACGCACACATCCAACAGGGATACACAAAGCCCAAAGCGACACAAAAAGCCAAAAAGCCCAAAACGACACAAACAGCCAAAAGAGGCACACACAGACCAAATATATTTAAACTGCCCAAAGAGAAAAACACCATAAAGAGAAACACACAGCCAAAAGAGACACACACACAGGATAAATATAAATACAAACTGTCCTAATATAAAAAAAACCCCAAAAGATACACACACAGACCCCAAATAGAAAAAAAACGCCCATACATACACATACATACAAAAAAGATTCAAACACCCCAAAGCGACACACATTGCCCAAAGAGACACACATGGCCTCTAAGAGACACAAACAGCCAAAAGAAACACACACAGACCAAAATGACTCAAACATCCCAAGAGACACATACAGCTCAAAGAGATGCACGCGGCTCAAAAAGATGCACACATCCAACAGAGACACAAAAAGCCCAAAACGAAACAAAAAGCCAAAAGAGACACACACAGTCCAAAAAGATTCAAACTTCACAAAGAGACACACAGCCTAAAGAGACACACACAGCCCAAAGAGACACACACACACAGGCTCAAGAGACAAACACAGTCCGAAGAGACACACAAAGCCCAAAGAGACACACACAGCCCAAAGAGACAAAAAATACCCATAGAGACACATACAGACCAAAATATTCAAACGACACAAAGAGACACACATAGCCCAAAGTGACACACACGACACCTAAGAGACACAAACAGCCAAAAGAAAGACACACAGACCAAAATGACTAAAACAGCCCAAAGAGACACACATAGCCCAAAGAAACATAAACAGCCCAAAGAGACACAAGCCCAAAGATACAAACACATCCCAAAAAAGACTCAAACAGCCCAAAGAGACACAAACAGATCAAAAAGACTCAAACAGTCCAACGAGACACACAGCCCAAAGAGACGCACAAAGCCCAAAGAAACACACACAGCCCAAAGAGACACAAACAACCCAAAGAGACAAAAACAGACCAAAAAGACTCAAACAGCCCAAAGAGACGCACAAACAGACCAAAAAGACTCAAACAGCTCAAAGAGACACACAGTCCAAAGAGGCACACACAGCCTCAAGAGACACAAACAGCTCAAAGAGACACAGACAGGCCCCTCATGCAAACAATTCTGAGTGTAGTCTACTATTCCTTAATTAGCAGCATCGTACATTTTGTTTAAATACTTATTTTTTCATTTTCCAGATTCAAGATTCAGATCAAGGGAACGTTAGATCCTATTTTAAATTGACAATACTTTTCAAAAGTTACTTGTGTATTATACAGACCACATCGGAGAGGTAAAGCTAGGTCAAGTAACAAATTACCTGAGTTAACAACCCCTTCGGGGTTACCTTAACTGTTAATCAGTTTAATCCTTTCTTTCTCCACCGTCATACAATCCAATCACTAATTAGAATGATTCAAACTCCTATTATTCAAAACATTAATTAATATATTTCATTGTCTACGTAAATTAAGTTATAGACAATACTGGTTTAGAAAAAACTGGAATAGTGATAACAAAAAAAAATAATTGATATATAATCTGGTAAATTGCGTCAGAAAAACTTGTCCTTCATAACACGTTGACGCGCTGGTTTTTTAACATGGGCTTACCCTAAAAAGACATATATACCATGAACTAGAAATCTGGTCTGTAAATTGTGTCAGAAAAACTTGTTTAAATTGACAAAAGTATAAGACCATGTCTGGTTGGCCTAGAAACATATCTGGTTGGCCCGGAATGTGAGGGAGCCCTGAATCTCTTTGAAAAGGTGTATACAAGGTCCAGAATTCCATAGATGGTTACTACTAATGACGCATCCACTTCTCACTTATTAATGTAAGAATGAAAACTTGATCGACGCATCCTCTCTCCTTCCAAAAACTTTATTTTCCTTCTCTTAAAACTTCATCTATGGCATCTCTAAGTTTAAGAAATATCATCATACTAATTAATTTACTTCCTACAGAAACCAAGCTAATACCTTCATATTTAGCCTACGACACTCACTCTTATAATCTTTCTTATAGAGGTGTTCAATTAGATTTTTTTCTATAATCTCTAGGTATTTCCCCTTTTTCAAATATCATAATCTCTAGCTTCATAACTACCATATTTAAAAAAAACTCATATACCACATTATCAGGACCCGGGGCCTTATTATTGTTCATTCTTTTAATACTGTCAATAATTCTTTCTCACAAAAGAAATCACAACCAATTCTTTCATATCCAGTGTCACAAACTTTTTCATTCTGTACTATATTTTCTCCTGAACTTGATCAGGTTTAAAAGATTCTCAAAATGCTCTGCCCATTTCTCTTTAACTCTTTACGTATCAAACAGTTCGTGGTAACGAACTGTAAGTAAGGAGCGATCCGGCTCAATGGTAACCGAAACTCTAGAAAACGGGTTTTTTATACCAATAGATACACCAAAAGTATCAGATTTCAATGTTGAATTCAAATATATAACTTTCATCAAGTTTAGTCCTACCCATAAAAAGTTAAGCGCCTCAGAAAATTTGGCTGATTTTCAAAACAAGGGGGAAAGACCCCTTAAAGTTATAAAACCTTAATGAAAATCAAACCATCATATTCAGCGTATCAGAAAACCCTACTGTTGAGGTTTCAAGGTCATATCTCCAAAAATGTGGAATTTTGCATTTTTTGCCAGAAGAAAGATCACGGATGCGTGTTTATTTGTTTTTTTTTGTTTTGTTTTATTTTTTGTTGTTTTTTTTTTCAGGGGTGATCGTATCGACCCAGTCGTCCTAGAATATCGTAGGAGGACTCATTGGAATGGAAATTAAAAGTTCTACTGCCCTTTTTAATTGACCAAAAAATGGAGGGCAACTAGGCCCCCTTCCACGCTCATTTTTTCCCAAAGTCACCTGATCAAAATTTTGAGATAGCCATTTTGTTCAGCATGGTTGAAAATATGATAACTTTGTCCTTTAGGATGACTTAATCCCCTATTGTTCCCGGGGGAAGGGCTGCAAGTTATAAACTTCGCCGAAATCCCCAGGGGGAGGGCAGAAAGTTATGAACTTTACCCAATGTTAACATATAGTATTGGTTATTAGAAAGTATACAGACGTTTTCAGGGGGGATTTTTTCTGGTAGTAGGGGTTTGGGTAGGTTGTGGGTTATGTGGGAAGATCTTTCCATGAATGAAGTTTTCATGGGGGAAGGGACATTGCTATGAAGGGGGCGCCGGATTTCCCAGCATTATTTAAAAAAAAATCAGAAATTAAACATTAAAAAAAAATTCCAACTGAAAAAAGAAAACAAGTTTTTCTAACTGAAAGTAAGGAACGACGTTAAAACTTAAAACGAACAGAAATTATTCCGTATATGAAAGGGGCTGTCCCCTCCTCAACGCCTCGCTCTTAAAGCTAAAGTTTTTTATTGTTTACAAAAAACAAGAGTTGTGAGAGAGTCAAACTTTAGCGTAAAGAGCGAGGCATTGAGGAGGGGACAGCCCCTTTCATTTTCATCCACACGGGTCATGTCATCCGAAGAGGCATAGTTATTAGACTTTTCAACTATGCTGAACCAAATGGCAATATAAAATATTTAATCGGATGTCTTTGGGGAAAAAAGGTGTGTACTAGTTGCCCTCTAATCTTTTTGGTCACTTAAAAAGGACACTGGAGCTTTTAATTTCTGCTTGAATGAGCCCTCTCCTGATCTTCTAGGACTATTGTTTTGATTGGATAACCCCTGAAAAAAGGAAAATAACAGAGATCCATGATCTTTCTTCTGGCAAATAAAACATAGTTTTACATTTTCATAGATATGAGTAGAGAGGCCTCATGAGCTACAGGGGGGACTCCTAATATGGGCATAGAGTCATTAGGGAGAATGATTGCGTAATCGGTCAATGACCTCTTTCTCCAAGGGCGTTGTTGTTTTGGCCAATTGCCCGCTAGGGGAGAATGTTATGATCCAGGAATAGGAAACAGTATTTGTTGTTTTTGGCCAAGTGCCCGCCAGGGGCGAATGTTATGATCCTGGAATTGTTTCCGGGGAAGTTAATTAATGTCTGACAGATGACGTCAAGTTAATTAATGTCTTTGGAGTTCGACCAGAACTGTTTCCGGGGAAGTTAATTAATGTCTGACAGATGATGTCATGATTGATTAATTTGACACGAAAGGGGAATTAATGTTGTTTCTAAGGAGAATTATTGATTCACGAAAGGCGAATTAGTTTGTTGTTTCCAAAGAGAATTGTTCTCAAGCGAATGTTTATTAATATCTTTGGATTTCTTTCAAAAGAATTGTTTCCAGGTGAATGATTTGATCTTAGAAATTAAGAGATTGATTCACAAAAGGGTTTCCTAGTAATTTGAAATTTGACAGAACATATATGTGAAACACAAAGAAGAACACACAAACAGTACGTTTAGCGATTATTTGGGCGAAACAATTTTAGACATTATAGGAAAATATTTCGGCGAAACAGTTAGAGACCTTTTAAAAGATGATTTTAGAAGAGGATTTTAGAAGAGGATTTGAGAGTTAAACTCGGTGGTCGTTATAATACACAAGTTCCATTTGAACAGTGTCATGAGGTCCTTTACCCCAACCCCAATGGGTCCTAATATCCCACGGGTCCTCATACCCCACCCCAACCCCCAAGGAAGCCCCCGGTCCTCAAAGGTCCCCCCGGCACCCAAAGGGCCCCCGGCCGCCCCATGGTATGGTATGGAATGTTTCGTTATGCTATGTTATGGTATGCTATATTATGTTATGTTATGATATGCTATGCTATGTTATGTTATGGTATGTTATGTTATGCTATGTTATGTTATGTTATGTTATGTTATGCTATGTTATGTTATGCTATGTTATGCTATGTTATGTTATGTTATGTTATGTTATGTTATGCTATATTATGTTATGTTATGTTATGTTATGATATGTTATGTTATGTTATGTTATGTTATGTTATGCTATGTTATGTTATGTTATGTTATGGTATGTTATGCTATGTTATGCTATGTTATGCTATGTTATGTTATGTTATGTTATGTTATGCTATGTTATGTTATGTTATGTTATGCTATGTTATGTTATGTTATGTTATGTTATGTTATGTTATGTTATGTTATGTTATGTTATGTTATGCTATATTATGTTATGTTATGTTATGTTATGCTATGTTATGTTATGTTATGCTATGTTATATTATGTTATGCTATGTTATGCTATGTTATGTTATACAATGTTATGTTATGTTATATTATGTTATGTTATGTTATGCTATGTTATGCTATGTTATGTTATGCTATGTTATGTTATGCTATGTTATGATATGCTATATTATGTTATGTTATGTTATGTTACGCTATGCTATGCTAGGTAATGCTATGTTATGTCAGGCCATTTTATGTTATGTTATGTTATGTTATGTTATGTTATACCTTTCAAAAGACATTTCAGAGCAAGTTCCTTTCCTAATACCACTTCTAAACATGGTTTACTTTGTCGCCGTTACATTGTCTTGATTTTTCAAAGTTCATTTTGAATTTTTTTCATTGAAATACAAGAGTTAGATTATTTCACTAATGTTTTGTCGTGGTTTACCTTGTCACAATTACATTCTATTGATTTTTCAAAGTTCATTTTGATTTTCTTTCGTTGAAATGCATGAGTTGGAATTTTTCAGTAGTGTTTTTTCGTTGTTTACCTTGTCACAGTTACATTCTCTTGATTTTTCAAAGTTCATTTTGAATTTCTTTCGTTGAAATGCAAGAGTTTGAATATTTCAGTAGTTTTATGTCGTGGTTTACTTTGTCACAGTTACATTTTCTTGATTTTTCAAAGTTAATTTTGGTTTTCTTTCATTGAGATGCAAGAGTTGGAATATTTCAGTAGTGTTTTGTTGCGGTTTATCTTGTCACAGTTACATTCTCTTGATTTTCCAAAGTTCATTTTGGTTTTCTTTCATTGAATTGCAAGAGTTGGAATATTTCAGTAGTGTTTTGTTGCGGTTTACTTTGTCACAGTTACATTTTCTTGATTTTTCAAAGTTCATTTTGGTTTTCTTTCATTGAAATGCAAGAGTTGGAATATTTCAGTAGTGTTCTGTCGTGGTTTACCTTGTCGCAGTTACATTCTGTTGATTTTTAAAAGTTCATTTGTGTTTATTTCGTCGAAATGAGAGAGTTGGATTATTTCAGTAGAGTTATGTTAGGGATTACCTTGACAAAGTTAAATTCAATTTATTTTTCAGTTCGTTTTGGATTTCTTTCGTTGAGATGCTAGAGTTGGAATATTTCAGCAGTGGTTTTTCATGCTTTACATTGTCAGGGTTACATTCTCTTGACTTTTCAAAGTTCATCACTAATTTATTTCAATGAAATGCAAGAGTTGGAATATTTCAGTAGTGCTTTGTCATGGTTTACCTTGTCACAATTACATTCTATTGATTTTTCAAAGTTTATTTGAATTTATTTCATTGCAATACAAGAGCTAGATTATCTCAGTAGTGTTTTGGTGTGCTATACAATTTCACATTTATATTCTCATGATTTTTTAAAAGTTCATTTAGGATTTCTTTCGCTTAAATGCAAAAGTTGGAATATTTCAGTAATCTTTTGTTGTGGTTTATCTTGTCACAGTTATATACTTTTAAGTTTTCAAACTTCATTTGGATTTCTTTCGTTGAAATGCCAGAGTTGGAATATTTCAGTAGTGTTTTGTTGTGGTTTACCTCGTCACACTTACATTCTCTTAATTTTTCAAAGTTCCTTTTGGATTTCTTTCGAGGAAATGCAAGAGTTGGAATATTTCACTAGTGTTTTGTTGTGATTCACCTTGTCATATTTACATTCTCTTGATTTTTCAAAGTTCATTTTGAATATCTTTCGTCGAAATGAGAGAATTGGAATATTTCAGTAATGTTTTGTCATGGTTTACCCTGTCATAGTTACATTCTGTTGATTTTTCAAAGTTCTTTTCTAATTTCATTAATTGAAATGCAATAGTTGGAATATTTCAGTTGTGTTTTGTCATGATTTACCTTGTCACAGATACATTCTATTGATTTTTCGAAGTTCATTTTGAATTTCTTTCATTGATATGCAAGAGTTGGAATATTTCAGTACTGCTTTGTCGTGTTTTAGCTTTTCAAAGATACATTATATTAATTTTTTAAAGGTTATTTTGAATTTTTTTTGTTGAAATTCAAAAGTTTCATTAATTCACTAGTGTTTTGTTTTGCTTTACCTTGTCACAGTTACATGCTCTTAATTTTTCGAAGTTTAGATTTAATTTCTTTCATTGAAATGCAAGAGTTGGAATATTTCAGTAGTGTTTTGTCATGCTTTACCTTGTCAAAGTTACATTCCTTTGATTTTTCAAAGTTCATTTTGGATTTCTTTCATTTAAATGAAATAGTTGGAATATTTCAGGAGTGCTTTGTCATGGTTTACCTTGTAACAGATACATACTATTGATTTTTCAAAGTTCATTACGAATTTCTTTCATTGAAAGGCAAGAGTTGGAATATTTCAGTTGTGCATTGTCATGGTTTACCTTGTCACAATTACATTCTATTGATTTTTCAAAGTTCATTTCGAATTTCTTTTTCTGAAATGCTAGAGTAGGATTATTTAAGTAGTTTTTTGTTGTGCTTTACCATGTGACAGTTATATTCTCTTAATTTTTCAAAGTTCATTTTTAGTTTCTTTCGTTGAAATGCAAGAGTTAGAAAATTTCAGTAGTGTTTTGTCATGGTTTACCTTGTCACAGTTACATTCTCTTGATTTTTCAAAATTAATTTTGAATTTCTTTCATCGAAATGCAAGAGTTGGAATATTTCACTAGTGTTTTATCGTGGTTTGCCTTGTCACAGTTACATTCTCTTAATTTTTCAAAGTTTATTTTGAATTTCTTTTGTTGAAATGTAAGAGTTGGAATATTTCAGTAGTGTTTTGTCATGGTTTATCTTGTCACAGATACATTCTCTTGAATTTTCAAAGTTCATTTCGAATTTCTTTCATTGAAATGCAAGAGTGGGAATATTTCAGTAGTGTTTTGTCGTGGTTTACCTTGTCACGGTTACATTCTCTTGATTTTTCAAAGTCCATTTTGAATTTCTTTCATTGAAATGCAAGAGTTGGAATATTTCACTAGTGTTTTATCGTGGTTTACCTTGTCACAGTTACATTCTCTTAATTTTTCAAAGTTCAATTTGATTTTCTTTCGTTAAAATGTCAGAGTTGGAATATTTCAGAAGTGTTTTGTCGTGGTTTACCATTTCACAGATACATTCTCTTGATTTTTCAAAGTTCAATTAGAATTTCTTTCATTGAAATGCAAGAGTAGGAATATTTCAGTAGTGCTTTGTCGTGGTTTACTTTGTCACAGTTACATTTTCTTGATTTTTCAAAGTTCATTTGAATTTCTTACATTGTAATGCAAGAGGTGGATTATTTCAGTAGTGTTTTGTTGTGCTTTACCTTGTCACAGTTACATTCTCTTAATTTTTCAAAGTTCATTTCGAATTTCTTTCGTTGAAATGTAAGAGTTAGAATATTTCAGTAGTGTTTCCTCATGGTTTACCTTGTCACAGATAAATTCTCTTGATTTTTCAATGTTCATTTCGAATTTCATTAATTGATATGTAAGAGTTGGAAGATTTCAGTAGTATTTTGTCGTGGTTTACTGTGTCATAGTTACATTTTCTTGATTTTTTAAAGTTCATTTGAATTTCTTACATTGTAATGCAAGAGTTGGATTATTTCAGTAGTGTTTTGTCGTGGTTTACCATGTCACAGTTACATTCCCTTGATTTTTCAAAGTTCATTTTCGATTTTTTTCGTTGAAATGCAAGAGTTGGATTATTTCAGTAGTGTTTTGTACTGTTTTACCTTGTCACGGTTACATTCTCTTTATTTTTCAACGTTCATTTTGAATTTTTATCATTGAAATGCAAGAGATGTAATATATCAGTAGTGTTTTGTTGTGGTTTACCATGTCACAGTTATATTCTCTTGATATTTCAAAGTTTATTTTGAATTTCTTTCATTGAAATGCAAGAGTTGGAATATTTCAGTAGTGTTTTGTCGTGGTTTACCTTGTCACAGTTACATTTGCTTGGTTTTTTAAAGATCATTTTGAATTTCTATCGTTGAAATGAAAGAGTTGGAATATTTCTGTAGTGTTTTAATGTGGTTTACCGTGTCACAGTTACATTTTCTTGATTTTTAAAAGTTCATTTTGAATTTCTTTCATTTAAATGCAAGAGTTATAATATTTCAGTAGTGTTTTTATTTACGTACGCGCGCGTACGTAGGCTAACCTAACCTAACCTAACTTGATCTAGCCTAACCTAACCTAACAAAAATCAAGAAAATGTAACTGTGTGAAGGTAAAGCACAAAAAAACATATTTCAACGAAAGAAATGAACTTTGAAAAATCAAGAGAATGCAACTGTGACAAAGTAAACCACGACAAAACACTACTGAAATACTCCAACTCTTGCATTTCAACGAAAGAAATCCAAAACGAACTTTGAAAAATTAAGAGAATGTAACTTTGACAAGGTAAAACACAACAAAACACTAATAAAATATTCCAACTCTTACATTTCAATGAAATAAATTCAAAATTAACTTTGAAAAATCAAGAGAATGTAACTGTGACAACGTAAACCATGACAAAACACTACTGAAATATTCCAACTCTTAAATTTCAACGAAAGAAATTCAAAATGAAGTTTGAAAAATCAAGCAAATGTAACTGTGACAAGGTAAACCACAACCAAACACTACTGAAATATTCCAACTCTTGCATTTCAAAGAAAGAAATTCAAAATGAACTTTGAAAAATCAATAGAATGTAACTTTGACAAGGTAAACCACGACAAAACACTATTGAAATATTCCAACTCTTGCTTTTCAACGAAAGAAATTCAAAATGAACTTTGAAAAATTAAGAAAATGTAACTTTGACAAGGTAAACCACGACAAAACACTACTGAAATAATCCAACTCTTGCATTTCAACGAAAGAAATCCAAAATGAATTTTGAAAAATCAAGAGAATGTAACTGTGACAAGGTAAACCACGACAAAACACTACTGAAATAATTCAACTCTTGCATTTCAACGAAAGAAATCCAAAATGAACTCTGAAAAATAAAGAGAATGTAACTGTGACAAGGTAAACCACGATAAAACACTACTGAAATATTCCAACTCTTGCATTTAAATCAAAGAAATTCAAAATAAACTTTGAAAAATCAAGAAAATGTAAGTGTGCCAAGGTAAACCATATCAAAAAACTACTGAAATATTCAAACTCTTGCATTTCCATGAAAGAAATCCAAAACGAACTTTGAAAAATCTAGGGAATGTAAGTATGACAACGTAAAGCACGACAAAATACTACTGAAATATTCCAACTCTTGCATTTCAATGAAAGAAATCCAAAATGAACTTTGAAAAATCATGAGAATGTAAGTGTGACAAAGTAAACCACAACAAAACACTACTGAAATATTCCAACTCTTGCATTTAATGAGAAAAATTCAAAATGAACTTCTAAAAATAAAGGGAATGTAACTGTGACATGGTAAACCGCGACAAAACACTACTGAAATAATCCCACTCTTTCATTTCAATGAAAGAAATTCAAAAAAAACTTTAAAAATTCAAGAGAATGTAACTGTGATAATGTAAACCACGACAAAATGCTTCTTAAATATTCCAACTCTTTCATTTCAACTAAAGAAAACCAAAATGAACTTTGAATAATCAAGCGAATGTAATTTTAACATGGTTAACCATGACAAAACACTACTGAAATATTCCAATTCTTGCATTTCAACGAAAGAAATCCAAAATGAACTATGAAAAATGAAGAGAATGTAAGTTTGACAAGGTAAACCAAGACAAAACACTACTGAAATATTCCAACTCTTGCATTTCAATGAAAGAAATTCAAAATGAACTTTCAAAATCAAGAGAATGTAACTGTGACAAGGTAAACCATGACAAAACACTACTGAAATATTCCAACTCTTGCATTTCAACGAGAGAAATCCAAAATAAACTTTGAAAAATCAAGAGAATGTAACTGTGATAAGGTAAACCACGATAAAACACTACTGAAATATTCCAACTCTTGCATTTAAATGAAAGAAATTCAAAATGAACTTTGAAAAATCAAGAAAATGTAAGTGTGCCAAGGTAAACCAAAACAAAAAACTACTGAAATATTCAAACTCTTGCATTGCAATGAATAAAATCCAAAATGAACTTTGAAAAATCTAGAGAATGTAAGTATGACAAGGTAAACCATGACAAAACACTACTGAAATATTCCAACTCTTGCATTTCAATGTTAGAAATCCAAAATGAACTTTGAAAAATCATGAGAATGTAAGTGTGACAAACTAAACCACAACAAAACACTACTGAAATATTCCATCTCTTACATTTCAATGATAGAAATTCAAAATGAAACTATAAAAATAAAGAGAATTTAACTGTGACAAGGTTAACTGCGACGAAACACCACTGAACTATTCCAATTCTTGCATTTGAACGAAAGTAATTCAAAATGAACTTTGAAAAATCAAGAAATTATAACTGTGACAATGTAAACCACGACAAAACGCTTCTGAAATATTCCAACTCTTGCATTTCAACTAAAGAAACCCAAAATGAACTTGAAAAATCAAGCGAATTTAACTGTGACAAGGTAAACTACGACAAGACACTACTGAAATATTCCAACTCTTGCGTTTAAATGAGATAAATTCAAATGAACTTTGAAAAATCAAGAGAATGTAACTGTGACACGGTAAACCACATCAAAACACTACTGAAATATTCCAACTCATGCATTTCAACGAAAGAAATTCAAAATGATCTTTGAAAAATCAAGCAAATTTAACTGTGACAAGGTAAACTCCGACAAAACACTACTGAAATATTCTAATTCCTGCATTTCAAGGAAAGAAATTCAAAATGAACTTTGAAAAATCAAGAGAATGTAACTCTGACACGGTAAACCACAACAAAACACTACTGAAATATTCCAACTCTTGCATTTCAACGATAGAAATTCAAAATGAACTTTGAAAAATTAAGAGAATGTAACTCTGACAAGGTAAACCACGACGAAACACTACTAAAATATTCCAACTCTTGCATTTCACTGAAGGAAATCTAAAATGAACTTTGAAAAATCAAGGGAATGTAACTGTGACATGGTAAACCACGACAAAACACTACTGAAATAATCCAACTCTTGCATTACAACGTAATAAATTCAAATGAACTTTGAAAAATCAAGAGAATGTAACTGTGACAAAGTAAACCACGACAAAACACTACTGACATATTCCAACTCTTACATTTCAATGAATGAAATTCGAAATGAACTTTGAAATATCAAGAGAATGTAACTGTGACAAGGTAAAGCACAACAAAACACTACTGAAATAATCCAACTCTTGCATTACAATGTAAGAAATTCAAATGAATTTGAAAAATCAAGAGGATGTAACTGTGACAAAGTAAACCACGACAAAACACTACTGAAATATTCCAACTCTTTCATTTCAAAGAAAGAAATTAAAAATAAACTTTGAAAAATTAAGAGAATGTAACTGTGACAAGGTAAAGCACAACAAAACACTACTGAAATAATCCAACTCTTGCATTACAATGTAAGAAATTCAAATGAACTTTGAAAAGTCAAGAGAATGTAACTGTGACAAAGTAAACCACGACAAAACACTACTGAAATATTCCTACTCTTGCATTTCAATGAGAGAAATTCGAAATGAACTTTGAAAAATCAAGAGAATGTATCTGTGACAAGATAAACCATGACAAAACACTACTGAAATAATCCAACTCTGACATTTCAACGAAACAAATTCAAATTGAACTTTGAAAAATTAAGAGAATGTAACTGTGACAAGGTAAACCACGATAAAACACTAGTGAAATATTCCAACTCTTGCATTTCAATGAAAGAAATTAAAATTGGACTTTGAAAAATCAAGAGAATGTAACTGTGACAAGGTAAACCACGACAAAACACTACTGAAATATTCCAACTCTTGCATTTCAATGAAAGAAATTCGAAATGAACTTTGAAAAATTAAGAGAATGTAACTGTGACAAGGTAAACCACGATAAAACACTATTGAAATATTCCAACTCTTGCATTTCAATGAAAGAAATTCAAAATGAACTTTGAAAAATCAAGAGAATGTAAGTGTGACAAGGTAAACCATGACAAAACACTAAAGAAATTAAAAATGAACTTTGAAAAATTAAGAGAATGTAACTGTGACAAGGTAAAGCACAACAAAACACTACTGAAATAATCCAACTCTTGCATTTCAGAGAGAGAAATTCAAATGAACTTTGAAAAATCAATAGAATGTAATTGTGACAAGGTAAACCATGACAATGCACTACTGAAATATTCCAACTCTTGCATTTCAATGAAAGAAATTCGTAATGAACTTTGAAAAATCAATAGAATGTATCTGTGACAAGGTAAACCATGACAAAACACTACTGAAATATTCCAACTCTTGCATTTCAATGAAAGAAATCCAAAATGAACTTTGAAAAATCAAGAGAATGTAACTGTGACAAGTTAAATCATGACAAAACCCTACTGAAATAATCCAACTCTTGCATTTCAATGAAAGAAATTAAAAATGAACTTTGAAAAATCAATAGAATGTAGCTGTGACAAGGTAAAGCACATCAAAACACTACTGAAATAATCCAACTCTTTCATTTCAACGAAATAAATTTACAATGAACATTGAAAAATCAAGAGAATGTAACTGTGACAAGGTATACCACGACAAAACACTACTGAAATATTCCAACTCTTGCATTTCAATGAAAGAAATCCACAATGAATTTCGAAAAATCAATAGAATGTATCTGTGACAAGGTAAACCATGACAAAACACTACTGAAATATTCCAACTATTGCCTTTCAAAGAAAGAAATTAAAAATGAACTTTGAAAAATTAATAGAAGTAACTGTGACAAGGTAAACCATGACAAAAAACTACTGAAATATTCCAACTCGTTCATTTCAATGAAAGAAATTCAAAAAAGAACTTTGAAAAATTAATAGAATGTAACTCTGACAAGGTAAACCATGACAAAACACTACTGAAATATTCCAACTCTTGCATTTCGACGAAAGAAATCCAATATGAACATTGAAAAATTAATAGAATGTAACTATGACTAGTTAAATCACAACAAAACACAACTGAAATATTTCAACTTTTGCATTTCCACGAAAGAAATAAAATATGAACTTTGTAAAATAAAAAGAATGTAAGTTTGACGAGGTAAACCTCGGCAAAACACTACGAAATATTCCAACTTTTAAATTTAAATTAAAGAAATCCAAAATGAAATTTGAAAAATCAAGAGAATGTAACTGGGACAAGGTAAACCACATCAAAACACTACTGAAATATTCCAACTCTTACATTTCAACGAAAGAAAACCAAAATGAACTTCGAAAAATCAGGAGAATGTAACTGTGACAAGGTAAACCACGACAAAACACTACTGAAATATTCCAACTCTTGCATTTCAATGATAGAAATTAAAAATGAACTTTGAAAAATTAAGAGAATCTAACTGTGACAAGGTAAACCGTAACAAAACATTACTGAAATATTCCAACTTTTGCATTTCAACGAAAGAAATCCAAAATGAAGTTTGAAAAATCAAGAGAATGTAACTGTGACATGGTAAAGATTAACAAAACACTACTGAAATAGTCCAACTCTTGCATTGCAATGAGAGAAATTCAAATGAACTTTGAAAAATCAAGAGAATGTAATTGTGACAAGGTAAACCATGACAAAGCACTACTGAAATATTCCAACTCTTGCATTTCAACGAAAGAAATCCAAAATGAACTTTGAAAAATTAAGAGAATGTAAGTGTGACAAGGTAAACCACAACAAAACACTACTGAAATATTCCAACTCTTGCATTTCAATGAAAGAAATCCACAATGAACTTTGAAAAATCAAGAGAACGTAACTGTGACAAGGTAAAGCACAGCAAAACACTACTGAAATATTCCAACTCTTACATTTCAACGAAAGAAAACCAAAATGAACTTTGAAAAATCAAGAGAATGTAACTGTGACAAGGTAAACCACGACAAAACACTACTGAAATATTCCAACTCTTGCATTTAAATGATAGAAATTAAAAATGAACTTTGAAAAATTAAGAGAATGTAACTGTGACAAGGTAAACCGCAACAAAACATTACTGAAATATTCCAACTTTTGCATTTCAACGAAAGAAATTCAAAATGAACTTTGAAAAATTAAGAGAATGTAACTGTGACATGGTAAAGCATAACAAAATACAACTGAAATAATCTAACTCTTGCATTTCAATGAGAGAAATTCAAATAAACTTTGAAAAATCAAGAGAATGTAATTGTGACAAGGTAAACCATGACAAAGCACTACTGAAATATTCCAACTCTTGCAGTTCAATAAAAGAAATTCGTAATGAACTTTGAAAAATCAATAGAATGTATCTGTGACAAGATAAACAATGACAAAACACTACTGAAATATTCCAACTCCTGCATTTCAACGAAAGAAATTCAAAATGAACTTTGAAAAATTAATTGAATGTAACTTTGACAAGGTAAAGCATGACATAACTCTCATGAAATAATCCAACTCTCACATTTCAAAGAAATAAATTCAAATGAACTTTGAAAAATCAAGAGAATGTAACTGTGACAAGGTAAACCACGACAGAACACTACTGAAATATTCCAACTCTTGCATTTCAATGAAAGAAAACCAAAATGAACTTTGAAAAATCAAGAAAATGTAACTGTGACAAAGTAAACCGCAACAAAACACTACTGAAATATTCCAAATCTTACAATTCAATGAAAGAAAACCAAAATGAACTTTCAAAAATCAAGAGAATGTAACTGTGACAAGGTAAACCACGACATAACACTACTGAAATATTCCAACTCTTGTATTTCAACCAAAGAAATTCAAAATGAACTTTGAAACATCAAGAGAATGTAGCTGCGACAAGGTAAACCACGACAAAACACTACTGAAATATTCCAACTCTTGCATTTTAATGAAAGAAAACCAAAATGAAATTTGAAAAATCAAGAAAATGTAACTGTGACAAAGTAAACCATGACATAACACTACTGAAATATTCCAACTCTTGCATTTCAACGAAAGAAATTCAAAATTAACTTTGAAAAATGAATACAATGTAACTTTGACACGGTAAACCACAAAAAAACACTACTGAAATAGTCCAACTCTTGCATTTCAATGAAAGAAAACCAAAATGAACTTTGAAAAATCAAGTAAATGTAACTGTGACACGGTAAACCACAACAAAACACTACTGAAATATTCCAACTCATGCATATCAACAAAAGAAATTCAAAATGAACTTTGAAAAATCAAGAGAATGTAACTGTGACAAGGTAAACCACGACAAAACATTATTGAAATAATCTAACTCTTGTATTTCAATGAAGGAAATTCAAAATGAACTTTGAAAAATCAAGACAATGTAACTGTGACAAAGTAAACCATGTTTAGAAGGGACATTAAGAAAGGAACTTGCTCTGAAATGTCTTTTGAAAGGTATAACATAACATTACATAAAATAGCATAACATGACATAGCATAACATAACATAGCATAACATAACATAACATAGCATAACATAACATAGCATAGCATAGCTCAGGGGCCCCCCGAGCCCCCAAAGCCCCCCTCCCCCATTTTTTAATACTTTTTATGTGCACGTGACATATAGAAGGGCCCCCACATTTCAAAAGGCTTTATTATATCTTTTCAGAACAAGTTCTTTTCTTAATATTCCATCCTAAACCCATTTTACAAGTTGATGTACTCATCCTTTTCAACACAACTTTACCTTACGACTTTTTGAATACCCCAACGCCAAGCAGTACTTTTCAAAAGACTTTTTTATATAATTTGAGAACAACTTCTTTACGTAATGTCCCGCCTAAACAAATTTTAAAACTTGAAGTACTCATCCTATTCACCCACAAGTTTACTTTATGGCTTTTTCAATATCCCATCACCAAGCAGTACTTTTCAAAAGACTTTTTTATATTATTTCGGAACAAGTTCTTTACGTAATGTCCCTCCTAAACCAATTTTACAACTTGAAGTACTCATCCTTTTCACACACAACTTTACTTTATGGCTTTTTGAATATCCCATCACCAAGCAATACTTTCAAAAGGCTTTTTTATATCTTTTCAGAACAAAAATCAAATATTATTAATAAAATCATAAGTATTTTAAATGTGTGCATCAAAGTAACAAAAATCTTCTTTAATACCACCAAATATTTACTGAACACACACAAATTTCTCTTAGAAATAATATTTTTTATCAATGATAACACTTTTTCTGTTCGAACTACCAAGTTTTCTACCAAATACACCAAATTTTTTCTTAGAAGTAACATTTTTTTGACTGTGATAACAACTTTTCTGTCAGAAGTTGCAAGTTCTGCTTAACACTAAGAAACCTTCTCATCAGAGTAACGACAATTTGCCTTAATACTAACATACTTTTACTGAACACACAAAAATTTCTCTTAGAAATAATATTTTTCATCAGTGATAACACTTTTTCTGTTCGAACTAGCAAGTTTTTTACCAAAGATACCAAATTTTATCTCAGAAGTAAAATTTTTTGTCTGTGATAAAAACTTTTCTGACAGAAGTAGCAAGTTCTGCTTAACACTAACAAACCTTCTCATCAAAGTAACGACATTTTACCTTAATACTAACACACTTTTACTGAACACACACATATTTCTCTTAGAAATAATATTTTTCATCAATGATAACACCTTTTCTGTTCGTACTACCAATTTTTCTACCAAAGAAACCAAATTTTTTTTAGAAGTAACATTTTTTTGACTGTGATAACAACTTTTTTGTCAGAAGTAGCAAGTTCTGCTTAACACTAACAAACCTTCTCATCAAAGTAACGATATTTTACCTTACAACTAACTTACTTTTACTGAACACACACAAATTTCTCTTAGAAATAATATTTTTCATCAGCGTTAACACTTTTTCTGTTCGAAGTAGCAAGTTTTCTACCAAAGATACCAACTTTTTTCTTAGAAGTAACAATCTTTTTATTGTGATAACAACTTTTCTGTCAGAAGTAGCAAGTTTTGCTTAACACTAACAAACCTTCTCATCAAAATAACGACATTTTACCTTAAAACGAACATACTTTTACTGAGCCCAAACAAATTTCTCTTAGAAATAATATTTTTCATCAGTGATAACACTTTTTCTGTTCGAACTAGCAAGTTTCCTACCAAAAATACCAAATTTTCCACTTCAGTTCAAATTTTTCTCAAAGAGATGAAAAAATTTTAAATAATGTTACATATTTTTCATAGAAGATCGAAAAGTTCAAGTTAACTTCTGAATTTTACCAAAGAACACAATTCCATTCTAATTTCTCCAGAGAAAATAAAAATCTTCCACTTCAGTTTTAAGTTCACCAAGACATAAAGAAATTTAAATTTATGTTCTAATTTTTTTCGTAGTAGATAGAAAATACTATACCATAACTGCGAATATTTGCTATGAAGATAAAAAGTTCTACTTCAATTTTAAATTTTTTCAACGAAGGAAAGAAAATTTTAACTTTAATTCTGAATCCTCACAAAGAAAAGAAAGAAATTTTTGATCAATTCTATTTTTTTCCAAAACAATATAAAAATGTACCATTTCCATTCAAATCTTTCTTAGAGAAAGGAAAAAATTTAAAATAATATTCAAAATATTTCATTGAATATAGAAAATTTCAAGTTCTCTTCTGTATTTTACCAAAGAACACACTTAAATTCTAATTTGACCAGAGAAAATAAAAAGCTTCCACTTCAGTTCTTATTTCCCAAAAGACACAAAAATTAAAGTTCCAATTCTAAATTTTACCGTAGAAGATAGAAAAAGTTATACCTTAGATGCGAATACTTACCTTGAAGATAAAAAGTTCCACTTTAATTCTAAATTTTCTTAATGAAAAGAAATAAGTTATTTTTCAATTCAATTTTTCCAAATAATATAAAAATTTTCCACTTCACTTCAGATTTCTCCCAAAGAGATGAAAAAATTTAAAATAATGTTCCAAATTCTTCATAGAAGATAGAAAATTTCAAGTTCTCTTCAGAATTTTACCAAAGAACACAATTCAATTCTAATTTCTCCAGAAGAAATAAAAAACTTCCACTTCAGTTTTATATTCACCAAGGCATAAAGAAATTTAAAATTCTATTCTAAATTTTTCCCTAGTAGATAGAAAAAGCCATACTATAGTTGTGAATATTTTCCCGGAAGAAGAAAACTTCAACTTAGATTCTAATTTTCTCAATGAAAATGAAATAAGCTATTGATCAATTCTATTTTTCAAAAAAAAATAAAAATTTTCCACTTCAGTTCAGATTTTTCTCAAAGAGATGAAAAAATTTAAATTACTGTTCCAAATTTTTCATAGAAGATAGAAAAGTTCAAGTTCTCTTCTGAATTTTACCAAAGAACACAATTCAATTCTAATTTCTCCAGAGAAAATAAAAAGCTTCTAAATTTTTCCGTAGAAGATAGGAAAAGTTATACTATTACTGTGATTATTTTCCATGAAGATAAAAATTTTCACTTTAATTCTAAATTTTCTTAAATTCAGTTCCGACTTTTCTCAAAGAGATGAAAAAAATTAAAGTTCTGTTCCAAATATTTTCCTGGAAGAAGAAAAGTTCATCTTCGATTCTGAATTTTCTCATTGAAAATGAAATAAGTTATTGATCAATTCTATTTTCCCAAATAATATAAAAATTTTTCACTTCAGTCCAGATTTTGCTCAAAGAGATGAAAAAATTTAAAATACTATTCCAAATTTTTCAAAGAAGATAGAAAAGTTCAAATTCTCTTCTGAATTTTACCAAAGAACACAATTCAATTCTAATTTGTCCAGAGAAAATAAAAAGCTTCTAAATTTTTCCATAGAAGATAGGAAAAGTTATACTATGATTGTGATTATTTTCCATGAAGATAAAAAGTTTCACTTTAATTCTAAATTTTCTTAAATTCAGTTCCGACTTTTCTCAAAGAGATGAAAAAATTCAAAGTTCTGTTCCAAATATTTTCCCGGAAGAAGAAAAGTTCAACTTCGATTCTGAATTTTCTCAGTGAAAACGAAATAAGTTATTGATCAATTCTATTTTCCCAAATAATATAAAAATTTTCCACTTCAGTTCAGATTTTTCTCAAAGAGAGGAAAAAATTTAAAATACTTTTCTAAATTTTTCATAGAAGATAGAAAAGTTCAAGTTCTCTTCTGAATTTTACCAATAACACAATTCAATTCTAATTTCTCCAGAGAAAATAAAAAGCTTCCATTTCAGTTTTAGGTTCACCAAGATATAAAAAATTTAAAGTTCCGTTTTAAATTTTTCCGTAGAAAATAGGAAAAGTTATACTATGATTGTGATTATTTTCCATGAAGATAAAAAGTTTCACTTTAATTCTAAATTTTCTTAAATTCAGTTCCGACCTTTCTCAAAGAGATGAAAAAATTTAAAGTTCTTTCCCAATTTTTCATAGAAGATAGGAAAAGTTATACTTTGATTGTGAATATTCAAGTTCTATTCTGAATTTTACCAAAGAACACAATTCAATTCTAATTTCTCCAAAGAAAATAAAAAGCTTCTAAATTTTTCCGTAGAAGATAGGAAAAGTTATACTATGATTGTGATTATTTTCCATGAAGATGAAAAGTTTCACTTTAATTCTAAATTTTCTTAAATTCAGTTCCGACTTTTCTCAAAGTGATGAAAAAATTTAAAGCTCTGTTCCAAATATTTTCCCGGAAGAAGAAAAGTTCAACTTCGATTCTGAATTTTCTCAGTGAAAACGAAATAAGCTATTAATCAATTCTATTTTCCCAAATAATATAAAAATTTTCCACTTCAGTTCAGATTTTTCTCAAAGAGATGAAAAATTGAAAATACTGTTCCAAATTTTTCATAGAAGATAGAAAAGTTCAAGTTCTCTTCTGAATTTTACCAATAACACAATTCAATTCTAATTTCTCCAGAGAAAATAAAAAGCTTCCACTTCAGTTTTAGGTTCACCAAAACATAAAAAATTTAAAGTTCAGTTCTAAATTTTTCCGTAGAAGATAGGAAAAGATATACTATGATTGTGATTATTTTCCATGAAGATAAAAAGTTTCACTTTAATTCTAAATTTTCTTAAATTCAGTTCCGACTTTTCTCAAAGAGATGAAAAAATTTAAAGTTCTGTTCCAAATTTTTCATAGAAGATAGGAAAAGTTATACTTTGATTGAGAATATCCTTCGTCAAGATATGGAGCTCCACTTTAATTCTGAGTTTTCTCGAAAAAGTGTAAAATGTTCAAATTCTCCTCTGAATTTTTTTTCACAGTATAAAAAAGTTAGCTCAGTTCTGAGATGTACCAATGGAAATGAAAAAAGATTCCATTTCAGTTCATAATTTCTCAAAGACATAAAAAAATTAAAGTTCTTTTCTAAATTTTTCCTTAGAAGATGGGAAAAAATAATACCAAGGTTGTGAATATTTTTCCGGAAGATAGAAAGTTTCACTTTATTTCTAAATTTTCTTAAATTCAGTTTCGATTTTTCTCAAAGAGATGAAAAAATTTAAAGTTCTGTTCCAAATTTTTCATAGAAGATAGAAAAAGTTATACTTTGATCGTGAATATTCACCATGAAGATAAGGAGCTCCACTTTAATTCTGAGTTTTCTTGAAGAAGTGCAAAATGTTCAAGTCTTCTTCTGAATGTCCTTAACGAAGAGAAAAATGTTAACTTAATTCTGAGATTTACTAATGAACATGGAAAGGCTTCCATTTCAGTTCTTAATTTCTCAACGACATAACAGGTTGAAATATCTGTTCTAATTTTTTCATAGAAGATCGAAAAGTTTTACTTGGATCGTGAATATTCTTCATGAAGATAAGGAGCTTCACCTTCCATTTCAGTTCTTAATTTCTCAAAGACATAAAAAATTTTAAAGTTCAGTTCTAAATTTTTCCGTAGAAGATAGGAAAAGTTATACTATGATTGTGTTTATTTTCCATGAAGATAAAAAGTTTCACTTTATTTCTAATATTTCTTAAATTCAGTTCCGATTTTTCACAAAGAGATGAAAAAATTTAAAGTTATGTTCCAAATTTTTAATAGAAGATTCTAAATTTTCTCAATGAAGTGCAAAATGGTCAAGTTCTCTTATATTTTTTTCCAAGAAAATAAAAATGTTCCACTTCAGTTCTGATTTTTTATTCAAAGAGATGAAAAATTTAAAGTTCTGTTCTAATTTTAAATTAAACTTTAGCTCCTTTGTCTTATGTATTTACCCCTCAAATTTCTAAATTAGAAAATGAGTGCCTCGTTCTATTATTAAAAACAATCGTTCATGGTCGTTCATCTAACCTCCAAAACAATAGGTTAGGTTAGGTATAAATAAATATTAATAAATAAATAGAAACATTTCTCCATGTTTAAGTTAGGTTAGGTTAGGTTAGGTTAACTTATCATGAGCAATGTCGACCTGGGGGAATTTTCCGGCGAGTATGGTTAGGTTAGGTTAGGCTAGGCTAGATTTTGTTAGGTTAGGTTAAGTTAGATTAGGTTAGCCTACGTACGCACGCGTACGTAGGCTAACCTAACCTAACTTAACCTAACCTAACTTAATCTAGCCTAACCTAACCCAACCATACTCTCCGAAAAATCCCCCCAGGTCGACCTAACCTAACTTAAACATGGAGAAATGTTTCTATTTATTTATTAATATTTATTTATACCTAACCTATTATTTTGGAGGTTAGATGAACGAGCTTGAACGATTGTCTTTAATAATAGAACAAGGCACTGATTTTCTAATTTAAAAATTTGAGGGGTAAATCCATAAGACAAAGGAGCTAAAATATAATTTAAAATTAAAACAGAACTTTAAATTTTTCATCTCTTTGAGAAGAAAAACAGAACTGCAGAGGAACCTTTTTATTTTCTTGGAAAAATTAGAAGAGAACTTGAACATTTTGCACTGCATTGAGAAAATTTAGAATGAAAGTGGAACTTTTTATCTTCATGGTGAATATTCACGATCAATGTATAACTTTTTCTATCCTCCATTAAAAATTTGGAAAATAACTTTAAATTTTTTCATCTCTTTGTGAAAACTTGGAACTGAATTTAAGAAAAATTAGAAATAAAGTGAAACTTTTTATCTTCATGGAAATAAGCTCAATCATAATGTAACTTTTCCTATCTTCTACGGAAAAATTTAGAACTGAACTTTAAATTTTTTTTATGTCTTTGAGAAATTAACAACTGAAATGGAAGGTGGAGCTCTTTATCTTCATGAAGAATATTCACGATCAAAGAGTAACTTTTCTATCTTCTATGAAAAATTTAGAACAGAACTTTAAATTTTTTATGTCTTTGAGAAATTAAAAACTGAAATGGAAGCTTTTTCATTTTCATTGGTAAATTTCAGAATTGAGTTAACTTTTTTCTCTTCTTTAAGAAAATTTAGAAGAGAACTTGTACATTTTGCACTTCTTCGAGAAAACTCAGAATTAAAGTGGAGCTCTTTATCTTCATGGCGAACATTGACGATCAAAGTATAACTTTTTCTATCTTCTATGAAAAATTTGGAACAAAACTTTAAATTTTTTCATCTCTGAAAAAAATTGGAAATGAATTTAAGAAACTTTAGAAATAAAGTGAAACTTTTTACCTTCTGGGAAAATATTCACAACCTTGGTATTATTTTTTCCTATCTTCTAAGGAAAAATTTAGAAAAGAACTTTAATTTTTTTATGTCTTTGAGAAATTATGAACTGAAATGGAAGCTTTTCATTTTCATTGGTAAAATTCAGAATTGAGCTAACTTTTTTCTCTTCTTTAAGAAAATTCAGAAGAAAACTTGAACATTTTGCCCTTCTTCGAGAAAACTCAGAATTAAAGTGGAGCTCCATATCTTCATGAAGAATATTCACAATCAAAGTATAACTTTTCCTATCTTCTATGAAAAATTTGGAACAGAACTTTAAATTTTTTCATCTCTTTTAGAAAAGTCTGAACAGAATTTAAGAAAATTTTGGAATTAATGTGAAACTTTTTATTTTCATTGAAAATAATCACAATCACAGTATAACTTTTCCTATCTTCTATGGAAAAATTTAGAACTGAACTTTAAATTTTTTATGTCTTGGTGAACTTAAAACTGAAGTGGAAGCAATTTATTTTCTCTGGAGAAATTAGAATTGAATTGTGTTCTTTGGTAAAATTCCGAAGAGAACTTGAATATTCACGATCAAAGTATAACTTTTCCTATCTTCAATGAAAAATTTGGAACATAACTTTAAATTTTTTCATCTCTGTGAAAAGTCGGAACTGAATTTAAGAAAATTTACAATTAAAGTGAAACTTTTTATTTTCATGGAAAATAATCACAATCATAGTATAACTTTTCCTATCTTCTACGGAAAAATGTGGAATTGAACTTTAAATTTTTTATGTCTTGGTGAACTTAAAACTGAAGTGAAAGCTTTTTATTTTCTCTGGAGAAATTAGAATTGAATTGTGTTCTTTGGTAAAATTCAGAAGAGAACTTGAACTTTTCTATCTTCTATGAAAAATTTGGAACAGTATTTTAAACTTTTCATCTCTTTGAGAAAAATCTGAACTTAATTAGAAAATTTTTATATTATTTGGGAAAAGAGGATTTATCAATAACTTATTTCATTTTCACTGAGAAAATTCAGAATAGAAGTTGAACTTTTCTTCTTCCGGGAAAATATTTGGAACAGAACTTTAAATTTTCATCTCTTTGAGAAAAGTCGGAACTGAATTTAAGAAAATTTAGAACGAAAATGAAACTTTTTATGTTCATAGAAAATAATCACAATCATAGTATAACTTTTTCTATCTTTTAAGGAAAAATTTAGAAGCTTTTTATTTTCTCTGGAGAAATTAGAATTGAATTTTGTTCTTTGGTAAAATTCAGAGGAGAGCTTGAACTTTTCTAAATCCTATGAGATATTTGGAACAGTAATTTAAATTTTTTCATCTCTTTGAGAAAAATCTGAATTCAAGTGGAAAATTTCTATATTATTTTGGGAAAATAGAATTGATCAATAACTTATTTCTTTTTCATTGAGAAAATTCAGAATCGTAGTTGAACTTTTCTTCTTCCGGGAAAATATTCACAACTATGGTAATCAAAACTTGCTACTTCTGTCAGAAAAGTTGTTATCACAGTCAAAAAATTTTACTTCTAAGAAAAAATTTGGTATCTTTGGTAGAAAACTTGCTAGTTCGAACAGAAAAAGTGTTATCACTGATGAAAAATATTATTTCTAAGAGAAATTTGTGTGTGTTCAGTAAAAGTCTGTTAGTTTTAAGGTAAAATGTCGTTACTTTGATGAGAAGGTTTGTTAATGTTAAGCAAAACTTGCTACTTCTGACAGAAAAGTTGTTATCACAATAAAAAAATTGTTACTTCTAAGAAAAAATTTGGTAACTTTGGTAGATAAGTTGCTTGTTCGAACAGAAAAAGTGTTATAACTTTTTATCTTCATAGAAAATAATCACAATCATAGTATAACTTTTCCTATCTTCTACGGAAAAATTTAGAATTGAACTTTAAATTTGTTATGTCTTGGTGAACTTAAAACTGAAGTGGAAGCTTTTTATTTTCTCTGGAGAAATTAGAATTGAATTGTGTTCTTTGGTAAAATTCAGAAGAGAACTTGAACTTTTCTATCTTCTATGAAAAATTTGGAACAGTGTTTTAAATTTTTTTATCTCTTTGAGAAAAATCTAAACTTAAGTGGAAAATTTTTATATTATTTGGGAAAAGAGAATTGATCAATAACTTATTTCATTTTCACTGAGAAAATTCAGAATCGAAGTTGAACTTTTCTTCTTCCGGGAAAATATTTGGAACGGAACTTTAAATTTTCATCTGTTTGAGAAAAGTTGGAACTGAATTTAAGAAAATTTAGAATTAAAGTGAAACTTTTTATCTTCATGGAAAATAATCACAATCATAGTATAATTTTTATATCTTCTACGGAAAAATTTAGAAGCTTTATATTTTCTCGGGAGAAATTAGAATTGAATTGTGTTCTTTGGTAAAATTCAGAAGAGAACTTGAACTTTTCTAACTTCTATGAAAAATTTGGAACAGTATTTTAAATTTTTCATCTCTTTGAGAAAGATCTGAACTGAAGTGGGAAATTTTTATATTATTTTGGGAAAATATAATTGATCAATAACTTATTTCTTTTTCATTGAGAAAATTCAGAATCGTAGTTGAACTTTTCTTCTTCCGGGAAAATATTCACAACTATGGTAATCAAAACTTGCTACTTCTGTCAGAAAAGTTGTTATCACAATCAAAAAATTTTACTTCTAAAAAAAACTTGGTATCTTTGGTAGAAAACTTGCTAATTCGAACAGAAAAAGTGTTATCGCTGATAAAAAATATTATTTCTAAGATAAATTTGTATGTGTTCATTAGAAGTATGTTAGTTTTAAGGTAAAATGTCGTTACTTTGATGTGATGTTTTGTTAGTGTTAAGCAAAACTTGCTACTTCTGACAGAAAAGTTGTTATAACAGTCAAAAAATTGTTAATTCTAAAAAAAAATTTAGTAACTTTGGTAGAAAAGTTGCTAGTTCGAAAAGAAAAAGTGTTATCACTGATGAAAAATATTATTTCTAAGAGATATTTGTGTGTGTTCAGTAAAAGTATGTTACTTTTAAGGTAAAATGTCGTTACTTTGATGAGAATGTTTGTTAGTTTTAAGCAAAACTTGCTACTTCTGACGGAAAAGTTGTTATCACAGTAAAAAAATGTTACTTCTAAAAAAAAATTTGGTATCTTTGGTTGAAAACTTGCTAGTTCGAACAGAGAAAGAGTTATCACTGATGAAAAATTTTATATCTAAGAGAAATTTGTGTGTGTTCAGTAAAAGTATGTTAGTATTAAGGTAAAATGTTGTTACTTTAATGTTTTAGTGTGTTATGTGTTAGTTGTTAGTGTTAAGCAAAACTTGCTACTTCTGACAGAAAAGTTGTTATCACATTCAGAAAAATGTTATTTCTAAGAATAAATTTGGTATCTTTCACAGAAAACTTGCTAGTTCGAACCTAGAAAGTGTTATCACTGACGAAAAATATTATTTCTAAGAGAAATTTGTGTGTTTTCAGTAAAAGTATGTTAGTATTAAGGTAAAATGTCGTTACTTTGATGAGAAGGTTTGTTAGTGTTAAGCACAACTTGCTACTTCTGTCAGAAAAGTTGTTATCACAATAAAAATTGTTACTTCTAAGAAAAAATTTGGTATCTTTGTTAGAAAACTTGCTAGTTCGAACAGAAAAAGTGTTATCGCTGATGAAAAATATTATTTCTAAGATAAATTTGTGTGTGTTCAGTAAAATTAAGTTAGTTTTAAGGTAAAATGTCGTTACTTTGATGAGAAGGTTTGTTAGTGTTAAGCAGAACTTGCTACTTCTGACAGAAAAGTTGATATCACAGCCAAAACAATGTTGCTTCTAAGAAAATATTTGGTATCTTTGGTAGAAAACTTGCTAGTTCGAACCGAGAAAATGTTATCATTGATGAAAAATATTATTTCTAAGAGAAATTTGTGTGTGTTCAGTAGAAGTATGTTAGTATTAAGGTAAAATGTCATTACTTTGATGAGAAGGTTTGTAAGTGTTAAGCAGAACTTGCTACTTCTGACAGAAAAATTATTATTACAGTCAAAAAAATGTTACTTCTAAGAAAAAATTTGGTATCTTTGTTAGAACACTTGCTAGTTCGAACAGAAAAATTGTTATCTCTGATGAAAAATATTATTTCTAATAGAAATTTGTGTTTGTGTGTTAAGTAAAAGTATGTTAGTAATAATGTAAAATGTCGTTATTTTGATGAGAATGTTTGTTAGTGTTAAGCAAAACTAGCTACTTCTGACAGAAAAGTTGTTATCACAGTCAAAAAAATGTTACTTCTAAGAAAAAATTTGGTATCTTTGGTGGAAAACTTGCTAGATCGAACAGAAAAAGTTTTATCATTGATGAAAAACTTTATTTCCAAGAGAAATTTGTGTGTGTGTTCATTAAAAGTATATTATTTTTGCGTTAAAATATCTTTATTTTGATGTGATAGGTTTTTAGTACTAAGCAAAACTTTCTATTTCCGTCAAAAAAACTATTGTCACAATCAAAAAAATGTTACTTCTAAATAAAATTTGGTATCTTTGGTAGAAAACTTGGTAGTTCGAACAGAAAGTGTTATTATTGATGAAAAATATTATTTCTAAGAGAAATTTGTGTGTGTTCAGTAAACATTTGGTGGTATTAAAGAAGATTGTTGTTACTTTGATGCACAAATTTAAAATACTTGTGATTTTATTAATAATATTTGATTTTTGTTCTGAAAAGATATAAAAAAGCCTTTTGAAAGTATTGCTTGGTGATAGGATATTCAAAAAGCCATAAAGTAAAGTTGTGTGTGAAAAGGATGAGTACTTCAAGTTGTAAAATTGGTTTAGGAGGGACAATACGTAAAGAACTTGTTCTGAAATAATATGAAAAAGTCTTTTGAAAAGTACTGCTCGGTAATGGGATATTCAAAAAGCCATAAAGTAAAGTTGTGGGTGAAAAGGATGAGTACTTCAAGTTGTAAAATTGATTTAGGCGGGACATTACGTAAAGAACTTGTTCTGAAATAATATAAAAAAGTGTTTTGAAAAGTACTGCTTGGCGTTGCGGTATTCAAAAAGTTTTAAGGTAAAGTTGTGGTGAAAAGGATGAGTACATCAACTTGTAAAATGGGTTTAGGAGGAAATATTAAGAAAAGAACTTGTTCTGAAAAGATATAATAAAGCCTTTTGAAATGTGGGGGCTTTTCTATGTGTCACGTGCACATAAAAAGTATTAAAAAATGGGGGGGCTTTTGGGGCTGGGAGCCTTTGGGGGCTCGGGGGGCAATTGGGGGATCGGGGGCCTTTGGGGTCAGGGAGGTTCCTTCGGGGTTGGGGTAGGGGGGTCGGGGTCCTTTGGGGTTGGGGTAGGGGGGTTGTTGGGGTAGTGGACCTCACAAGAATGTTCAAAACTTGTTTGTTATAACGACCACAGAGTTTCATCCTAAAATCCTCCTCTAAATCATCTTCTAAAATCATCTTCTAAAATACCTCAAAAGATTTCACGTAAATCATCTTCTAAAATGTCTCAAAATGGTTTCGCCCAAATAATCCGTAAACGTAATTTCTGCGTGTTCCTTTTGTTTTGGCATCCCTGCGCTGTCACATTTGAAATTCCTAGGAAACCTTTTCCCGCGTTAATCTCTTCATCTCTAAGATGTTCTTAGCTACACTATTATGGTTTCGATAGAATATTAATTTTATCACTAAGTCTACAGATCAGAGAATCCGTATTCAAAAAATAAAATATTAATTTATCTTTTTAGAGTCCCGTATAATTCCTAGGAAACAAGTGATGTCATTTCTAATTTCCCTTTTGTGAATCATTACATTCTCCCCGCCGATTATGCATATCAGTTTCTCAGAAATTCACTCCCCTTGATTATGCAAATCAAGTTCTCGGAAATCCATTTTCCCCCTCGAGTCCTATATCAATACATTCCCCCTAGCGGTTATGTAAATCAAGTTCTCGGAAATTCACTTCCCCTAGATCAATACATCTCTCCCTCGTTAATGCGCAGTTGCAAACTTCGCCCCGGAAACAAATCCTAAGGACAAATAACAACAAATCAATTGACCTTGACCTCATTAGACACGATCGATAATCCTTGAATAAATTATAGCCCGTCAGCGTTAGACTAAATTGTAGATGGCAGCACGCAGTGTAATCAGTATTCAATAAGGGGGTTCTACTAGAGTGTAACTCTTTAATCTACATTGCTTCAAATTCGGAACCCTCCAAAAGGTGTTTTCCTAACATAAAACATGGCTTCCAGTTTCTTTTTTCTGTCAAGTTAAAAATAAAGAGAGGAAAAGTTTAACTTCTGCTAATTTATTTGTATACTTTATGTATCGCAACGAATGAAAAATACAGATTTTCCTTGAAAGTTTTTTTCTTAGTCTCTTTTCTTTGATTAATAAAAAAAAAACTTTTCCACAAAATAAGTTTTTCAAAAAAAAGTAAAGAACTCCATTAAACCAAAAATGAGCAAAAATAAAATCAAATATTCTACCAACCGTAAAACTACCACAAATCAGCATCAATAAATAAATGAAACCCAAAACGAACAGAAATTACAATAAATAACGGAGTCAAACTCAAAATGAGCAGAAACTATCATGAGTAGGGCTCAAAACCCTATGCCTTCGCAAGGCAAGAACATAATTTGCATTTAAGAAAATAATAGTTTGAATGTTTCCTTTTTTTAAGACTTTATAGTTTGGCCTGCTATTTATATGGTGGAAAAAAAAATTTCCGCAATTTTTAACAACATACAGCCTTTTAAAAATCTGGACACAAATAGTAGTGTTTAATTTAGTTTCATACCTCCTCTAGTTGACCTGAAATAGTAAACTTGATACCATTCGCAAAAAAAATATGTTTACTTTCTTTGATAGCTTGCATATACTTACGCCATTTTGATTTGGTTAAATTTTAAAAGCAGAAGTAGCTCCGAAAGTTTGAATATAACACCCCCAGTCGTTCTTCGGATACTGCTGAGATGCCTTATTGAGAATTAGCATTAACATAGTCATTTTGATTTAGTCCTAACTTACAAACTTTGCCCTGGGAACTCTGGGGGGTTTGTCATCCTTAAATAGACAATTTCCAGAACTTTCAACTACGTTGAACAAAATGGCTATCTCTAAACTTCGATTAAATGTGTTTGGGGTAATCCTGGGCGTGAGAGGGGGGTCAATTACTCTCTAGTTACTTTCAATTATTAAAAAGGTTCATTTCAATTTGCAAACAAGCCATTTTTGAAAATTCTACAAAAACTTTCCATATAAACCTTATATGACCCCAGGGCATAACTTACAACCCTTGCACTGAGGGCTCTGAGGGGGCTATCATCCTAAAAGACCTAATTTCCAGAACTTTCAACTACGTTGAACAAAATCGATATCTCAACATTTTGATTGGGTGTGTTTGGGGAAATGGTGGGCGTGAGAGGGGGGTTAGTTGCCTTTCAATCACTTCAGCTATTAAAAGGGCACTAGCCCTTCCAATTTTCAATTGAATGAGCCGTTTTTGATGTGATTACAACATCGCCTTCTATAAAAACCTTACATACTCCTGGGGCATGGTTTACAGCCCTTGGCCTGAGGATTGTGGGGGGATGTGTTGTAATTCTTAAAGATCTCATTTCCAAAAATTTCAAATACGTTGAATAAAATGGCTATCTAAAATTTTTGATTGGATGTGTTTGGGGAAAACGTGGGCGTGAGAGGGGGGTTAGTTGCCCTCAAATCACTTTTGACTATTAAAAAGGGCACTAGACCTTTGAATTTCCAATCGAATGAGCCTTTTTTCAAGTTTTTACGACAAAGATTTAAATAAAAAGCTTATATGCCCCCAGGGCATAACTTATAACCGTTTTCCTGAAGACTGTGGAGGGGAGAGTGTCTTGCTCAAAGGTACAGTTTCCTGAACTTTAAACTGCGTGGAACAAAATGGCTATCTCAAAATTTTGATTGGATATGTTTGGGGAAATGGTGGGCGTGGAAAAGGGGTTAGTTGCCTTCCAATCACTTTCGACTATTAAAAAGGGCACTAGACATTTCAATTTCCAATTGAATGAGCTTTTTTTGAAGTTTCTACGACAACGCGTTCTATAAAAAAAACCTTATATGTCCCCAGGGCATAACTCCTAACCCTTGCCCTGAGGGCTGTGGGGGAGTGTCCTCCTCAAAAACATAATTTCTATCCGGAAATCAACTACGCTGAACAAAATGGTTATCCCAAAATTTTTATGGTATGTATTTGGGGATAGGTGTGCGAGAGAGTGTGGTTAGTTGCCCTCAAATCACTTTCGACTTTCAAATAGGGAACCAGCAATTTGAATTTCCGATAGAAGGAACAATTTTTCAACTTTCTACAAAAAACCTTTCAATAAAAAACATATATTCGCCCAGGCCTTAACTTATAACCCTTGCCCTGAAGATTTAGGGGAGAGTGTCCTGCCCAAAGGTATAATTTCCTGAAATCCAAACTGCGTGAAACGAAATGGTTATCTCAAAATTTTGATTGGATGTGTTTGGGGAAATGGTGGGCGTGGAAGGGGTGTTAGTTGCGCTCCAATTACTTTCGACTATTAAAAAGTGCACGAGCCATTTCAGTTTCTAATCGAATGAGCCCTTTTTGAAGTTTCTACGACAACGCGTTCTATAAAAACCTTATATGCCCCCAGAGCGTAACTTACTATCCTTGCCCTAAGGACTGGAGGGTATTGCCATCCTCAAAAACCTAATTTACAGAACTTAAAACTACGGTGAATAAAATGGCTATCTCAAAATTTTGATTGGATGCGTTTGGGGAAAAGGTGGGTGTGAGACTCTTCAACTACTTGCAACTACTTCGTCAATAGCCAACTCTTAACACGACTAAAATCGCCACGCTTCTGCTATTAAAATGATGTAAACTGCTGATATTCATGTTGTTTAATAGCATACATCACCAGTATTAATATACATGAAAAATGTTGAATTAAAAACAAACAGAATATAAAATCTAAAATCGAAGGTTTTTATAGAAAGTATAGAGTTAAAATGAAGCCTAAAACGAGCTGAAATTAACATGAATGACGAGGAAAAATAAAAAACAGAACAAAAACAGTAAACAAATTAGCAAAACTTTGGAGGAGCAGAAATATACTGTAATTGTGTGTTGCCTCCCCTGGACTCCTCAAAAACCTAGAGTATCGTTTTCTCATTTCACTCTACCAAACTATATTTGTTTGACAACATTTATTTGACAACATTAGTTGACAACATGTTACTCTACCATAATATACTTGTTCCTAACTTTAAGTTACCAAGCTTGCCATATATTTTAACCAGTGAGTAACATTTTCACAATGAGTAACATCCACATAACAGTGATGTTGACAACATTAGCCTGACAACATTCGTTGATAACATGTCACTCTACCAAAATATATTTGTTTCTAATTTTAAATTACCAAGCTTACCATATATTCTTACCAGGGAGTAACATTTTCTCAGCGATTATTATTAACATAACAGTGAGTTTGACAACATTAGTTTGACGACATTAGTTGACAACATGTAACACTACCAAAATATATTTGTTTCTAATTTTAAATTATCAAGCTTACCGTATATTCTAACCAGTGAGTAACATTTTCTACGGCGAGATGAATCGACAAGTCAACAGGGGCTTGGACAAGAGAGAGCACGAAACCAATAAAGTAAACCACTCCAGCTAATGTGGTCCAACTAAAAATTCTCCATACTAAAGGCAACGGGTCAATATCTGATTTGGTCATAAATCTGCAAACCAATCTAAGAAATATATGTACAAATAAATAAATAGGATTTGACATAAATATAAAATAAATATAAATATATAAATAATAAATATATATATATATATATATATATATATATATATATATATATATATATATATATATATATATATATATATATATATATATATATATATATATATATATATATATATATATATATATATATATATATATATATATATATATATATATATATATATATATATATATATATATATATATATATATATATTTTTTTTTTTTTTTTTGTGTGTGTGTATATATATATATATATATATATATATATATATATATATATATATATATATATATATATATATATATATATATATATATATATATATATATATATATATATATATATATATATATATATATATATATATATATATATATATATATATATATATATATATATATATATATATATATATATATATATATATATATATATATATATATATATATATATATATATATATTTATATAAAAAAAGGCTGTTTGAAAAAAGGCTTTCTCAAAGTTCTTATCGGATGGGTTTGAGGAAAAAAGGGCGTGGGGAGGGGGGCTAGTTACCCTCTGATCTCTTTTGAGTCTTAAAAAGTGAACTAGAACTATAAGTTTTCAATCGATTAAGCCCTCACTAAAGTTTCTTCAAACATACCTTCCATAATAACCAGATATGCCCCCAGAGCAACCCTTACAACGCCTACAACGGGCCCTTGGGGGTTTTGTCGACAAAGGAGTTTTTCTTATCTGACCTTTCAACTATTTTGAACAAAATGGCCATACATAAAGGAGTTTTTGTTATATGATCTTTGAAATATTTTTAACAAATGGCTACCTCAAATTTTTTATGTAAGTTAAATATTTATTTGGGGAAGAAGATCTAGGGAGGGGGGCTAGTTGTCCTCCGATTACTTTTGACTCTTAAAAAGAGCACTAGAACTCTCGATTTCCAATCGAGTCCCCTTTGAAACTTATACGACGACCCCTTCTATATGAAGTGCATCTAGAAAAAACATAAATGGAGTGTAGGGGGAGGATAGCTGCCCTCCAATCAATTTTGACTCTTAAAAAGTGAATTACAACTTTTAATTTCCAATTGAATGAGCCCTCTGTGAAGTATATACGAGAATCCATTCCATAACAACCATATATGCCCCCAGGGCACAACTTACAACGCCTACCCCCGGGCTGTGGGGGCTATGTCGACACCGGAGTTTTTTGTTATCTGAACTTTGAACTATTTTTAACAAAATGTCTATCTCAAAATTTTTATATGACGCATTTAGGGCGGGGAGGGGGAGGGGGTTAGTTGCCCTCCAATCTCATTTGACTCTTAAAAAGTGAGCAAGAACTTTCAATTTCCAATCAAATAAGTCCTCCGAAGTTTATACGAGCATCCCTTCCATAAGAACTGTATATGTCCCTAGAGCGTTACTCATAACGCCTGCCTCCGGGCTCTTGGGGGCTGCGTCAACACAGAAATTTTTCTTATCTGACCTTTGAACTATTTTTAATGAAATGGCTATTATAAAAATTTTATCGGATGGGCTTTTGTAAAAAAAGGGGGTGTGTGTGTGGGGGGGGGGTTAGTTGCCTTCGGAAATCTTTGACTCTTAAAAATTGAACTAGAATTTTCAATTTCAAATCACATGAGCCGTCTCTGAAGTTTATACGAGCATCCCTTTCATAGGAACCATAGACGCCCCCAAGACAACACTTACAACTCCTATACCCTGGGCCCTGGGGGGAGTTTTTGTTATCTAATTCTTGAACAATTTCCAAAAAAACTGACTATCTCAAAATTTGTAGCGGATCGGTTTGAAGAAAAATGACGTGAGGGGGGCTAATTGCGCTTAACTCTCTTGACTCTTAAAAAGTGAACTAGAACTTTCAATTTCCAGTCAAATGAGCCCTCTATGAAGTTTATACGAGTATCCTTTTCATAAGAACTATACGTGCCCTTAGGGAATAACTTAGAACGCCTTCCTCTGGACCCTGGGGGGTTGTATCGACAGCGGATTTTTTCATATCCGACCTTTGAATTATTTTTAACAAAATGTCTATCAGAAGGGTTTGGAAAAAGAAGGCGTGGGGGTGGGAGGGGGGGGCTTGCAGCCCTTGGATCTCTTTTGACTATAAAAAAAGCTCGAACTTTCAATTTTCAATCAAATGAGCCCTCTCTGAAGTTTATACGCGTATCCCTTTCATAAGAACCATATATCCCCCAGGGCATTACTTACAATGCCTGCCTCCGGGCCCTGGGGGGTTGTGACAGCAACTGAGTTTTTGTTATCTGACTTATGAGCAATTTTTAAATTAATGGCTATCTCAAAATTATTATTGGATGCATTTGGGGAAAAGAAGGCACGGGGGGAGGCTAGTTACCCTCCAATCTCTTTTGACTCTGAAAATCTGAAATAAAACTTTCAATTTCCAATCAAATGAGCCCTCTCTGAAGTTTTTACGAGAATCCAATCAATAAGAACCATAAATTCCCCTAGGGCATAACTTACATCACCTGCCCTCGAGCCCTGGGGGGCTGTGTCGACCCCGGAATTTTCGCTATATGGTCTTTGAACTATTTTAAGAAAAGGGTATCTCAAAGTTCTTATCGAATGAGTTTGATGAAAAAAGAGCGTAAGGGGGGGGGGGGGGGAGGGCTAGATGCCCTCCAATATCTTTTGATTCTTAAAAAGTGAATTCGAACTTTCAATTTCCAATCAAATGAGTCTTCTTTGAACTTAATACGATCATCTATAACCTATAATATAACTACACCGCCTAATATATACAACGCCTTAATAGGGCATAACCCACAACACCTGCCCCTGGGCCCAGGGGGGTTGTGTTGACACCGGAATTTTCTTTATTTGATCTTTGAACTATTTTGAAAAAATAGCTATCTTAAAATTTTTCTTGGATGTATTTGGGAAAAAAAGTCTTTTTTTGGGAGGGGGAAGCTGGTTACCCTCCTATAATTTTTGACGATTACAAAGTGAACTAAAACTTTCAATTTCCAATCAAATCAGCCCTCTCTGAAGTTTATACGAGTATTCCTTCCATAAGAACCATATATGCCCCCAGGGCATAACTTATAACCCTTGCCACAAAGACTGTGAGAGGACTGTCCTGCTAAAACATATAATTTCCAGATCTTTCAACTAGGTTGAACAAAATGGCTATATCAAAATCTTGATTAGATGTGTTTGGGGAAATGGTGGGCGTGGAAGGGGTGTTAGTTGCTTTCTAATCACTTTCGACTATTAAAAACCATTTAAATTTCAGGTCGATTGAGCCCTTTCTGATGTTTCTACGACAACGCTTTCTATAAAAACCTTATATGCCAACAGGGCTTAACTTACAACCCTTACCCTGAGGGCTGTCGGTGGGGGAGGGGGGGGGGTTGTTATCATCAAAGACCTAATTTTCTGAATTTTCAACTACTTTGAACAAAATGGCTATCTAAAAATTTTGATTGGATGTGTTTGGGGAAAAGATGGAGGTGAGAGGGGGGTTAGTTTCCCTGCAATCACTTTTGACTATTAAAAAGGGCACTAGCCCTTTGAATTTCAAATTGAATGAGTCACTTTTTGAAGTTCCTACGACAAAACTTTCTATAAAAACCTTATATGCTCCCAGGGCATAACTTACGACCCTTGCCCTGAGGGCTGTGGGTGAGTGTCCTCCTCAAAAACGTAATTTCTATATGGAAATCAACTACGCTGAACAAAATGGCTATCTTAAAATTTTGATTGGATGGAACTGGTGGGCGTGGAAGTTGCCTTCCAATCACTTTTGACCCTTAAAAAGGGTACTAGAACTGTCGATTTCCAATCGAATGAGCCCCCTTTGAAGTTTCTACGACGACCTTTTCCATATGAAGTGCTTCTGGGGAAAAATAATAATAAAACATTGGGGCCGTATGGTCTTTACTATAGGCAACGCTATAGCGTTGCCTCTTATTTAATCCTTATCTTTTTTAGACTATTTAGAAAGCTTGACTAAGAGGTAATTGTGGTTTCTAGTGCTCATAAGAAAGCAAATTTCTTTTAATTTTACTTCTTGGACTTAGAAATTTTGGGAGAACTTACCATTAATTTACAAAATTTACAATAGTTTACATTGATTACGTACATTATACTAATTTACAAAAATTCTGCAGATTCAGAGAGCAATGGTTTTCCTCCGCCCCATAATTGACGGACGTGTCTAAAGTTAAAATAAAATGTGCAATTAATGCACACCTTGATAGGGAGGTGAAGTAAAAACATAATTGCGAAATTCCACCTGGATGCTTGATTTGACACTTCTAAGGTGTCTCTGTGGCCTGCTAGCACTGCAAAAAGAATAACAATTCGCAAAAACAGGGTTTCATGCTCGTTTACTAAGTTCCTAAATAAGTGTGTTTTTTTAATTTACTTTTACAGTTTAGATAAAAAGAAAACAGTATTTATCACTCATCCTGAATAAGTTTTGAATTTGTTTCAGACTTTTTTTTTTCACTAGACAGTTTAGTGTCGAAATGTTTTTTTTTTAATTTTCCGTTGCTAGGGGATTGAGAGAGGAAGCGATCTAGAGAAAGATTTTGAGTAGCCGTTTAAGGATATATGAACATGGAGGTCTCAACTATACAAGACAAAAAAAGTCTCTTTTTTAGCGCCTTATGCCATCTTACGACGGTGTTGTCAAATAAAACTTATGCTATCTACATAGATGTAAGCATTAGCTTTGAAATAAGCTTTAACGCGACTTTCTGCGATGTTTCAATGTCCAGGTAGTATTGGGGAAATCGAACAAAGGAGTGGGAGGGTGAATGTACAACTAGAGAGTGTTAAATCTCTTCTTAAATGTTTCGACGATGAATATTATAACAGTAGCTTTTTCGTGCTTATCAGAAATGACACCAAAAGGCACAAATAGCTAGTGCTAGATAATTAAATAATAATCTAATGGGATTCGCTAGTCTTTTCTCGGCTACTGAGAAATACTTTTTAAGAAGTCTTTAGTGGGTAATATATTACTTAGAAAAAATGGATTTTGTACGTTAAAAAAATAGCATGCTTAAAAAAATAGTATGTCTTTTCATTCATATAAAAATGACATAGTAAGAAAATATTGGTTTTGGTAAATTTAAAGGGTCTAAGGCTTTTAAATCTTCATTTTTCAGATTATTGCTGCTGAGCGCTGTAACAGCTCCGAAAAAGTTGCCATTAAGTAAAAAAGTAGAATTCGAATGAAAGTAAAGAACGACATTGAAACTTAAAACGAATAAAAAATAGTTTGTATCTGAGGGGAACTACCCCCTCCTGTACGACCCAATCTTTAAGTTAAAGTTTATATTTTGCCTCCAATAATTTAAAAAAGACTGCCATTGCACAAAGGCGATTGGAATGGAATAGAAAATATTTTTCTGATGTTTAAAGAATAGAAGAGCTTATTATTATGTCTTTGCTTTAAGGAATACAAAGTTTAGTTTATATCTTTTCAACAGCGATCGGTTGCACATTTGTTGCACTCATAAAAGCTTGCAACATACTAATGAAAACTTTAGTTTAATGAGCGGGGGTTTTGGAGGGGGACTTTATATATAGAATAATTTCTGCCTGTTTCAAAATTTAAATTCTGCTCTTTATTTTCATTTGAGAAAAACCTCTGTTTTATTATTCTATTCCTGTTCATTTTTAATATAATGCCCAAAACTACCCTGAATGTGAATATATCAGGTAATAAATTAATAATAATAATGCTAATAATAATGATAATAATAATAATAATGATAATAATAATAATAATAATAATAATAATAATAATAATAATAATAATAATAATAATAATAATAATAATAATATATCAGCTCTTTAAATCTAACTCTTTAAATCAAATCTTAACTTTTGCAGAACAATGCTTCGATAAAAGAGCTCATTTACCGTATTCACTGTTTAAGCAACATAATTATAATTGCACAAAATGAACTTTCATCTCTGCAATAAGAGCTTTCGTCCGTCACAGCAGTTCACTTCACCACTCAGCCACCTGACGCCAACATAGCTGCACATGCTTCTCCTCCACCCCAGTTTATTCAAAGCTTTACTCTTTCCCTCCACCCAAGATGTTCCAATTTCTATTAGATTCTTCCTTACAACCTCTTTCCACCTTGTTTGAGGGATACCCACTTTTCGTTTGGCCTTAGATGGATGGAAGGTCGTTTGAAACAATCTTTGATGATCTGTCATCCACAAAGGCTTTTCCACAAAGAGTTCAAAAAGGCCTTTTTCAAAAAGCCTTTTTTTTACACATTCCCCCAGGGCCCGGGGGCAGGCATTGTAAGCTATGTTCTGGGGTCACGTGTGGTTCTTATGAACGGGATACTCGTATAAACTTCAGAGAGGGCTCATTTGAATGGAAATTAAAAGTTGTAGTTCATTTTCTCATAGTGATAAAAGATCGGAGGACAGCTAGACACTTCTGCCCTCCACGCCTTTGGGTTTAACGGATGGATAAACCCATCCGATAAAAACTTGAGGTGACCATCTTGTTAAAAATATTTTAACCATCAGCTATTAAAACTCCGGGGTCGACCCCGGACCCCGTTATACTCTGGGGATATCTATGGTTCATATAGAAGGGATGCTCGTATAAACTTCAGAGAGGGCTCATTTGATTGAAAATAGAAATTTCTAGTTCACTTTTAAAGAGTCAAAAGAGACCGAAGGTTTATTAGCCCCCATCCCCCCCACGCCCGTTTTCCCCAAACCCATCCGATAAAAATTATTAGATAGCCATTTTGTTAAAAATAGTTCAAACATCTGATAATAAAAACTCCGAGGTTGACACAAACCAATTTTTTGACTTTGATATTGTCACTTTGGTACCAGTTTTGATACTTTGATGAACATTTGATTTTTTTTTTCAAGTTTGATTTTGAAATAAGGAATTTTTAACAACTTGAAAATTTTTGCAATCAAAAACAAACAAAGATTGATTAAAAAAAAAACTTTCCTAAAAATAAGTTTTTTAAAGAAGAGTAAAGGCCATTTTAAACTTAAGCTCAGCAGATACAAATACCTGTCAAAATTCACACTTAAAACGATCAGAAACTAATATTAAATAATAAATTAAGCCCAAAAAAAACAGAAATTAAATAAACAATCATAGCAAAAAACATACACCAAGTAATAATATATATGAATCAATAGATCTGTAAGCGAGTAATGCTTAAACTGAATATGAAAATCAAGCTTAAAATGAAACAAAATATTTTCCCATTGAAGTATAAATGAAACTTAAAACGAACAGAAATTAAATAAACTAACAATGCAAACGAACATACAATAGATATTAATGTAAACTAATAAATAAATCTTAAAACAAGTGAAATTTAAATTGAATATGCAAATGAAGCTTGAAACTAACAGAAATCACTATAAACAAGAGTTTGGGTATCGTCTCCTTCTCTCATTATAAAAGTCTAAGTCCTACTGCATCATTTGCACGTTACTGAAAACTATATGTATATTGAACAGTCTTGGAAAGCATAAACAACATAAAATTGAATATTTGATGTATAATGACATTAATTGTTGAAAGATCCGTCAGTTCAAGAATTAATTTCACTGTAATTTTATTTTTATTTTCAAAGCTGTAAGAACTGGAAAAGAACATATTTGTAAAATAATTAATTTTTCAGTGATGCGCCAATGACGTAGTAGGCTTTAGGTTTTTATTTACAATTAAGGAAGGAGGCAGTACCCAAACACTTTTTTGTAGTGAAACTATATTCGTCTTGAACAACTTTAAAAAGTGCTAATAAATTAAACTGAATATTTGATGTATAATGATATTAATTGCTAAAAGCTCATCAGTTCAAAATGTTACTATAATTTTAATGTTTATTTTCAATATTAAGCACAAAAGAAAATATTTGTCATAAAATTGGTTTAAAAGTAATGATTTGTTGTGTTCTGTTATGCTGTTTCGCGGCTTGTCTTGACGGTGTAAGGCTCTAGCCATCTTTTCACCCCTTACGACTTCCATTTTCTGGCTCAAGTCTTGTTCTAGTCTTATTCCAACGCTCTTGATCTCACACAGCCCTCCTTCTGGATCCATAGAAAAATTCGTATTAAAGTACCACGTCAAAATATAAGATAAAACAGTTCATAAAATGTTAACGCGAGAAAACTAGGTTTAAAAAAACACTCTAGTAGTAAAATTAAAAAGACTTAAAAGACATTCATTTGGATATTATAAGAGTTAAAGGTCAAAAATAAAGATTCCTGGCACAAAAAAACTTTCTTTATTAAATAAGAAGTCTCACTAATTCAAAAACCAAAATTTTTTTCATTAGAAAGACTTTAATTTGAAAATCATGCAGTATTAAATATCAGAAAAAAATAAAAGATTCCTGATATAAAAAGGGTTTTCGCTACTAAATTTCAAATAGGCTCGAAATAGGAACATGCAGAAGATGGAGTGTAAGTGCATTTGTACTTAACCTGTTAAAACGATCAGAAAAATTTTTAAAGTCAGAACTTCAAAATTAAGCCTTGAAATCAACAGAATTTGTACAGTATTGTCAGCATATACTGCAAATACGAGCTAAAAAGTGGAAAGGGCTCGACATCCGTAAGGGATGTTTGCATGGAAAAATAAAACCTGTTTTAACAACCTAAAACTTAGAATCATATGTTAAAGAGTATGATTGGAGGAGAAAACAAATTAATTTCAATCTGTGGGTGTGAGCCTCTCTAAAGGCCACCTCAAAAAGAAAAAATAAAGAAAATTGAATGGCAAATACAGACTAACTCTTTCAGAGCGATTAGAGCCTCAAGCAAAAATAATTTGAAAGATAACGATTTAAAAGCCGTAGACCCTTTAAATTTACTAAAGCGAATATTTTCATATTATGTCACCCTTTGTGTGAATGAAAAGACCTCCAAACGCAATTTTTTCATGGTAAAAAGGACATGGTAAAAACATATGTTGATCCAACATGCATAAATTTATTCGCTCCAATGGCCTTACATCTAGGCGGCATCCAAGGAGGAGGGCTCCAGTGTTTTGATTCCCCCCACCCCAAAGTTTTTGTCTGACTCGTAAAAACGTACCAAACATGCATATAAACAAACTTTGTAGTGTTTTTTAGATTTTTTTAACCCTCCCCCTCCCCCGGAAAAAATCCTGTATACATCCTTGCCTTACATACACACAGTGTTAAATGTAGATATATAAAATTATAGTTTTATATCAAAATGATTACTATACGGAAAGATCAGCCTCTCTTATTGACTAGGAGGGGGGCTTTTTGTTTTCAGTGGAATGGAGCCTGATACCACTGGCAATCACAAATATTTACTGAGAATACAATACCTATCTCCAATAAAGACCAAACAGAGTGCTATGAAAACACTATATGTTGCTTGAAAAGCCACAGCTATGGGGCTGTAGAACGTTATAAAGCTCTCGAGGCTTGGCATTCCTCCTCCATAAATCTAAAAAAAAAACGTTCAACTCTAAATATTCAGTAAAAGAAAATCAGTATTTTCTACTTGAGTTTTGAAATTAGTTCTATTTGGCAAGAAAATTTAGATACTCGAATTAGCTTAAAGTAAACAAGTTCATGTATTTCTGATTAAATTCTGAAGTTCGAAACTATAAATTAGGAAAATAGCAGCTTTTTATGAAGTATCTATTAATTTCTCAAAGTAAGAGTATGAGTTTATTACAAATATGTCTTCATTTTATAGTTTATATACGACGAAAAACTTCTACTGGCCGATAAAAATTGATTAAAAGTGGTTAAAAATTTCTTAAAGACGACATCGTTTTGAGAGCTCAATCAAGTTTTGCTCTCGCTGAGTGAAAAATTATCATACGCGACAACGATTTTCGTCGCAGACAGAGAAAAAGCTAAAATCTTCGATGATGTATTAGACTTGGTGGTATTACCGTTAAGCCAGTGTCTTCGTTAATTTATTTGGGCCTCCCTATCGAGACTTCCGTGCTAAGAGCTGTCCACTCGCTCATAGTTAGCCCCCTGCAAAAGTGTATTTTGGCGTCATATGGTAGCATTGTGCCCAACAAACTCCGTTTTAATCGCATGATTTTATTTAGGTTGTATAACGCAACTGCGCTGCTGCATATTCTGTATATTGCATCTTTCTGTAGAATGCTTTAGAAATCTGACATTAAGCAAATTTGATCCTACTACTTTCGTTATGCAAAGTATTTGTTGAGACTACCTTTGCGGACGTGTAACTCATATATTAGCCTTCATTATAAAGTTACAAAACCATGTCTGGCCGTTAGAAAACAGATCGACAATTTTAACGCAAGGCTGTCGCACGAGTGATCGTCCCTCTTGTGGTAGTAGTGTCGATGTAGTGCTTTTAAGTACTTTTTTTTTATTATGTTGTACTCTGTCTTCTTGCTTTTTGTTTTGACGGGTTTAAAAATAAATAAATATATAAAAATTGTCGTTGGAACAAGCCATTCATGAGATTGATGAATATCAATCATAAGGCGCCACAATCTTGATTCAGAGAAAAAGAATCATGACTATCAATGAAAAATATCCCGGGTTTAAAATACAATATTCTTCGGCAACATCAGCCCTTCTTTAGTCTTTATAAGCAAAACAAAACTGATTTCACAAAAATGCCCTGTATGTGCCTCAAGGAAAATTAAAAATAATCCTTAAAAATAAAATAAAATAATCTGGTCAGCTTGCATCTTGAAATGGGAACACTGAGGTTCAAGAAATAAGATAAAAGTAGACTAATCTAAAATTATATTTTATTATCGCTAGTTTAACTTTTCATTCGTGTTTTTTCGAACTCTACATTTTTGTTTCTAGCTGTCAATGATTTGTGCCTTCATTAAGTATTGCGTTTTTCTTTGAAGAAAAGGTGCTGTCCTGAATCTCAAACTTAAGTTGCACAAAAAACTAAATCCACAGTACAAACTTGTTTGGCATAATAGTTCTTTTCTTTAAGCACTTTGACTACGGAAGACTTCAGGTTTTGCTATACTGACTTTATATATTTGTGGAGTTCCAAGAACATTTGATAGAAACTGCAGTATTATGTTTATTTATGTAGTACTTTAAAAAATCCTCAATTTTTAACTAAATTAAAAATACTGTTTTTAAAAAAGTGAAAGGCGAAATAAAATCTTAGCATGGTTTAAATCTAGTGCATGTGAGATTTCAATTGATCAAGAATGACCACAAATCATAAATCACAAAATCACAAAAGCTACTCACTTTTAACCTCTAAGTGGCTAAAGCATCATTTGTGCCTAACTGAAAATTAAATTTGTTATCTCAAATATTAATAACTGATGTTTCAGATCGTTTTCCTTAGCTATCACTTTTCTCTACTTCCGAATGGATAGATTATAACGAATAGAACACAGTTGATATTTATTGTCACACAGACACTATTAAGCTGAATTTTTTGAAAACAATCAGCTTCAAATTTTTTTATAAGCTGTCATAAAATATGTTTCTTCTCTTAGTACTGTGGCTTTCTTGAAGTACTTTCTGAAGCGGGAAGCACTTACATTTCTACCTGAGTATATATTCCAAAGAGCGGGGCCACTGATAGCCGAAAAAAAGCCCTAGGGACAAATCTCTTTGTAGCTCCCTAGGTTTTTTTTTCAATACGGAAAGATTTGATAAATCTTAATTGTCATGCATTAAATTTAACTTAAAAATAAAAAAATTTTATTCCAAAATCTTTTATTGTTTCTCTTTCCAGTGAATAGAAATTTGAGAATCACATTGGCTCGGATCCCCCCCCCCAAAAAAAAAATATGATCAAGCATATAACCCAAAAACGTAACTGTGAAAGAGGGTCAGGGTATATTGAGTGCAACGGTTCGTTTCAAAAATTTAGAGATACTACTATTATCTCTCAATCTGCCTTTTAAGCAGTTCTGAAAGTATAGTTACAACACGAATTGTTATGAAATTTATCTTAGAATAGTTTACAAACTCATCTTCTGCTTGCTTTATTTTTGAATAATTTCTTTAAAGTTTTTCTTTTAATTTATGCTAAACTATTTGTAAGTCTTATATCGGAACTTTCTTTATCAACTAACACTTAATGTGCATAAAATATATTCTAATTTCTGCATTTTCAATTGGTTGCAGTAGTAATTCCCTTCGTTTATAATAAAACTGACAGCTTACCACAACTACTTCCCATAGACACATCCCAGCTAGCAGTCCTTGTATAACCCGACAAAATTTTAAAAAGAATTTATAACATTGATGTGATGTTGAGACTCTTCTCTTTATATATGCAATGCGATCTGCCACATCGTCACTGTATTCAGGTTCAAAGAAGGATTTAAAATATTGACTTAGATCTCCATTCATTTCTTGTTTTGTGGCATCATATTTAAGTGAAGAATCGTTAAAATGCTTTAGCTCAATTGTTGACACTTTTCCTTCATCACGTCTTCGTCGTTTCTTTTTTATTGGTTTTCCTCGATCATGATCGTCATAACCTTCATTATCATATGCCTTTTTTCTTTCTTCACCATAAATTGCATCTCTTTTTTTGTCTTTTTTACTCCTGTCTTTCCTACGATCAGGGGAAGAATGTTCTTTGTCTTCATCATTCTTTCTTTTGCTTTTTTTCTGCCTCCTCTCCTCTCTTTCACTGTCTATTTCACTTACTTCGTCTTCACTATCCTGTCTGTTTTTTCTTTGCCGCCGCCTTTCACGTGAGCTTATCTTATTAGAATCTTCTTCAGCATAACCCATTTTTACTTACAGTTTGAAAGCTCTATTCACGTACTGGAAAGGTCATAGTCAATTCTACAGATATACTAGAAAGATTAAGAACAACTAACATTCAGTGTTACATCAATAACATATAATAAACAAATAAGTTACCATAGTAATGCGAGGCAAGGGGAACTATTTCTACAGTTGGCTCATGTGCTTACTATGCATATTTAATACTCAGTGTTTCTACTGAAGAAACAGAAGAGCATTTTGAGCCTGAGAGAGTGGAGAAATACAGGCTGCTGTATAGCCTAAATAAGTAAGTTGGAATTATTTTTCCTACAAGTATATTGTGTGCGATAGTAAATTTCCAGATGTGGTTATTTTTAACATCTTGTAAAGTTATAGGCTAGCCTACTATGGCAACGAATTCAGAGCCCAAGTTAGGCTAAGCCCTCAGGTGCCCAAGGCTATGGGTAAAATTCTACTTTTGGCTATCTTGGAAAGGTTTAGGCTTGGAAAATGCAACTTTCAGGGATGGGTCTACAGGCCAAAGTATGTCCTGAGAAGGTATTTTGAAGTAGGCAAACTACCTCCACTCCTTCTTCCTCTAGAGGGTCCTGACCTTTGACAACCTTCAAAAATATGTGTGTTATAAAAGTGGGTCAATATATACGAAATACTATTATTGAGTTAGGACTAAAGTGAATACACCATTCGATGCCTTTTTTTATGCTGATAATAAATATAATAATCATTTCTATTGGTAATTAGTTTCAGCCCCCACCCCCTATCTAGACTAATTCCGGCTTAGGTTAGGTTAGGTGGTCAATATCTACGAAATCATTATTGAGTTAGGACAAAAGTGAATACACCATTCGATGCCTTTTTTATGCTGATTACGAATATAATAAGCATTTCTATTGGAAATGAGTTTCAGCCCCCCCCCCCCAATAGAGGCCAATTTGGGGTTCGGTTGGGTTTGGTTAGGTAAAGCCAATATTGGGGGGGGGGGGCTGAAATTCATTTCCAATAGAAATGCTTATTATATTCATAATCAGCATAAAAAAGGGCATAGAATGGTGTATTCACTTTATTCCTAACTCAATAATATGATTTTGTAGATATTGACCAGTTAGGTTAGGTATAGCCTATATAGGGGGGGGGGCTGAAATTCATTTCCAATAGAAATGCTTATTATATTTGTAATCAGCATAAAAAAGGCATTGAATGGTGTATTCACTTTAGTCCTAACTCAATAATATGATTTTGTATATATTGACTGAAAAGTGAAACCTTGCAAATAGATCTTCTGCTTAAATGAAGTTCAACAATTTTTTTTCAGCTTCACAACTTTACTCAATCCCAATTTATAAGGTTGTTAAAGATAGGCTATGCAAATACATATCCTAAATTCTGAAAAAAAAACATCAATATGGCTTGAAATTCTACTCAAATAACAGGAATTGCATTTTCAGAAGTAAAGCAATAAACAAAACTGATAACTGAAAATTAAGGTAAAATGTGGTTTTTCCAAAATTGCAATAGGTAGCCTATAGGCTACACCTGTCATGTTTGCAAACTGGTAAATATTTTGCAATTCATATTATTGACTTACAAATAAAGTAAATATTCCACTTGAGGCCTTTATTTATGCTAGGCTATTTCCAAATGCAATAATTGTTTTTGTCACAAATGAATTTTACCCCACCCCTATATATACCAATTCAGGGTATATATTTGCACATTAGGGGGGAGAGGTAAAGTTCATTTCTTGTGCAAATGAGAGGTAAGTTTAAATTTTATACCCACCCCCTAATGTGCAAATATATACCCTAAATTGGTACATATAGGGGTGGGGGTGAAATTCATTTGTGACAAAAATGATTATTATATTTGTAGAGCATAAAAAAAAGCCTCAAGTGGTATGTCACTTTATTTGTAAGTCAATACTATGAACTGCAAAATATTTACCAGCAAATTTCAGGGCCCTCTAGAGGGAGAAGGAGTGGAGGTAGGTACTTCAAAATACTTTCTTAGGACATAGCCTACTTTGGTAAATTTTCTGCAGTTTATATTATTGACTTGCAAATAAAGTAAACATACTACTCAATGCCTTATTTTTATGCTCTTTCCAAATATAATAATCATTTTTGTTGCAAATGAATTTTGCTCTGACCCCTATATATACAAATTCAGGGTATATATTTGCACATTAGGGGGTATGGGGGTAAAGTTTATTTCTGATACAAATGAGAGGTAAGTTTAAAGGGCATCAAGTGGTATGTTCACTTTATTTGTAAGTCAATAATATGAACTGCAAAAATTTACCCATACTTTTAGCTTGTAGACCCATCCCTAAAAGTTTCATTTCCCTTACCAAACCCCTTTCCAAGATAGCCAAAAGTAGCTAAAGTAGAATTTTACCATATATATGTCCTTTAAAACACAGGTTAGGAAAAAGAATATTCCAGTAATAAATGCAGGGCCAAAAACATACTCTAGGAAAATAATCCCAAGCTTCCATGTTAGCCCTCTTCTGATTTCTAAGTCTTAGAAATTTGCCTACTTGACAAAATAACATTTTACCTTAATTTTCAGTTATCAGTTTTTTTTCTCTGGTTTTAGTTCTGAAAATACAATTCCTGTTATTTGAAGAGAATTTTAAGCCATATCAAAGGGTTGTTTCTAAATTTAGGAAATGTATTTGCAGATTTTTGAAACCATCTAAATTGGGATTCAGCAAAGTTGTGAACCTGAAAACAGTTCTCTTGTATTTCATTTAATTTTAAGATCTGTTATGCAAGATTTCACTTTCATAACACAAAGACTTTTAAAGTACTTTTGGAAAAATTACTTTAGGCAGTTTTTTAAATTCTGGGAAAGATCAAAGTTCATTGGGGCAGCAAAGTGTAGTCTATCAGATCCCATGTACTTGCAGAAGCTCATATATGGGAACCAGAATTTAGAAATGAGACTACTGCAGCATCAAGACTATTTTGTTGGCTTTAAAGCAAAATAAAAACCTGAATATTTCACTTTAGCTCTGTCAGAACATATTTATGATTTTCCAGACAATTTTTCTTGTTCAATAATGTCTCTTTGATCTCTAAGGACTGTGGTTTAAAGCAAGATTTTTGGGAAATTATTGAAATTAAGAAAATTATATTCAAGAAAATGGCTTTAAATAGAGACACAGGGGAATTTGGGTCAAACTCTATTTACAATTATTTATTAAAGCCAGATAAAGTAAGGTTCATTTCACCTAATGTGAATTACTGCTGTCCAATTGTTAGTTCAAATAATGGTGATGAACCAGAACCAGGAAGGTTGCTTCCAGTATTGCTTTGAAAAAGAAAGAAGTTATTAAACAATACATAGTTATTTTGTTTTGTATATAAGTTATTATTAATAGTCAGTATTTTTTTTGTGACTTATCACTGTCTATTGGAAGGATTTATCCCTATTTGAACTTTTGTTTATTTTCATGGAAAGGCAGTGTGGTCTTCAAAATTATCCATGTCCAATTCATCCACAATGCCATCACCTCTGATTCTTATATCTGTCTCTCCCACCTATAATTACTGAAAATGTCTTTAAAAGGATGAAGAAGCCTTATGAGAACAAGACTGCTAGGCTAGTTAATAGTCACCCACTATTACTCAAAGAAACAGCCCAAATTATAAGTATTGTTAAGCTGAGTATGTCCAGATGACATTGACTTGAAAAGTCATCCTTAGTGACTGGAAACTTGCCCATTTTTAAGAAGGGACAAAAAGACCTAGATAGCAACTACCACCCCATCAGCCTTAGTTTGGTATTTTGCAAGGTTATTGTAATTATAAATGATGTGTTGTTCAGTCATCTAGATAACAGCCAGTTACTCAATAAAAGTCAGCATCAGTTTTGCAAAGGTCACTCAATTAAAACTAACCTCATTGAGTTATATGATTTTGTCACTAAACTCCTTGACAGAGACCTTCCAATAGATATGATTTTGCTAGATCAAGTAAAAATTTTTGACAAGGTGCAACACAACCTCCTGTTACTGAAGCTGAAAATGCATATGGAGTCCATGTTGAGTTTAGAGGTTTGATTGAGGCTTTCTTGCCAAAAAGAACTAAGAAAGTCCTCATAAGCACCAAAAATGGCACCATCTTCTCTGAGCCAGCTGTAGCTCTCAGCAATATTCCACAGGGAACCATCTTAGGGTCTACATTTTTTAGTATTTATGTCAATGATTACTCAACAAATCCAAAGAATCCTCTGATATTATATGCTGATGACTATAAGCTACTAGGGCAGGCCATATGTAATGAAGAATCCTCAACTGTTCAGGAAGACTTCAACATGGTTTTGAGATGGTCTATAGACAGGGGCCTGCAGTTCAATGCATCCCATTGTAGAGTTTTTTGTCTTGGCTAAAATAACCCCAACTAATCATATATTATTGGGAACAACCAATTCAAGGTGGTAACTGAAGAAAAAGATTTAGCTGTTATTATTGACAGGGAGCTTAAGTTCCATAGTTATACACAAGCTCAAGCTGCAAAAACAAACCTGGCACTTGGGCTTATCAGGAAAACATTTACCATCAGGAAGCTGTATGAGGTAAGGAAACTTTGCAAAGGATTAATCCACCCTCATATAGAGTTTGGTGTGTCCCCATTATAAAAGGGATCCAAAGGACTCTTACAAATGTTCAGTGCTAAGCCACCAAACTCATACCACACCTAGAAGAAAAACCTTATGAAGAGTGTCTTATATCACTAAAACTCACAATGCAGGTATACACAAAGGAAAGGGTATATGTCATCATGACATGTAGGTTGCTTGAATATGCTAGTCTAAGTACCATTTTCTCTCCACCCCTCTCCAGTGCTGCCAGCCAGAAACTGCAGGTCCCTGGGAGTCAACAATGTGTGTATCAGAGAATCTATGCTGTTTGCTCTGTGTCACTATGGAATAATCCAAGACTGCTGAATCATTCAACAATGGCATTGATTGTGAATAGACAACTGACAAATGGAATCTAACTTGGGATGTTATTAAACATTGATAAAGTTTACACCCCAGCAAGATTCTCTACAGTAGGTTCAATACCACCTTGTCTCACAGGTCAATGCATTTTAAGCTAATTGGATTTCCTAAATTTTCTTCATAAGTTGATTAACTTGAATATTTCAACTACATAAGCTCAATACTAAAAGTTCAAATGTTAAAAAAACGTCCTAACTAGAGAATTGTCAACTACCAGCTAATCATAACCTACCTAATACTATTTACATCATATCCAAGATTAAGAACCTACTGTCCATGTTTATAAAAGATATACTTTAATCAAAATACTGACATGCCATCTCCAAAAATTTTTAACTTGGTTCATAAATGCAGCAGTTTTGCCAACTCCTGTTTGGTGCCATAATTTTCCATTTGGTTAAATAAACAGCATTAAAATAGTGACATGATGTGTACCAAAATCTGAATCTTGGTTGGTAAATGCAGTGGTTTTACCAACTTGTGCAGTGATTTTACATATTGTATTCAAAACCGACATTATGCTTATTATTGACAAGAACAGTCAGTAAAATGACCACCCAGTTAGTAAAATCTCATGCTCCCCCCTGCCAAACATTTTGGATAGTAACAACCCTGTGAACAAGTACCAGGATGATTAACCTAATTTTGGTTTGACTCCAGTTCCCAGTTCAAAAATGTGTATACAGGGTAGGCTATATGAACTAGCAATTAGTCCTTTCACCCTTTGACTCCCCAAAAAGTATCTTCAGATAATCAGAAATCCTTTATCCTTGTCTGTAACCAAGCCCCTGGAAATAAAGAAGTCTTCCTGTCAGTTAATGACCAGTAATCTCAATTAGAATTCTTAATTATATGGATGCACTGTGTGAAGTGTGGGTACATAGCTTCCTACTGTGTTATGTTTAACACAACAACTTGAGTATTTTAAGCCTTAGCATATCAGAATTTGTTTTTACATCTGGTTCAAAACTGTACTGCCTATTGCTACAAATTTTTAGCATTCAATAAGAATTTTCAATTATTAATTTGTGCCCTAAGGGGCTTATTTCAACTATTGTCTTTGTGCTTCAAAGCTGAATAACCTGCAATTTGTCCTTTTACAGGTAGAAAATTGTTTGTGTATTTAGTTTTTGGTAACATTTATAAATGCTGCAAGTTTTTTTTTAGGGATTGCTTTTGATGTTCAAACTTCACTGAATATAGCACAATAACTATACTTATTCAATAAGTTATTAAAATTTATTGTAATAGGCTATGTTGACCATATGGTTGACTTATGTTCCCATGTTTAGGCAGTGCTATTGACCTGTCTATGATGTTGTTTTTTTTTTTTTTCACATAAATTCCATATGCTCTTGACCTATTTCCAATAACCTGCTTCCAAGTTCTCTTAACCTTTTCAGATAAAATTATGAGGCTTAATTTTTCTTTTTTTTAGTTAGATAAAAAAGTTTTCTAGAATAGATTTAGAGTCAAAATTATATGTTGGGAGATTTTTCAAAAGGCTTTTGATAGACTCAGATAGCCAAAACTTTATAGTAAAAAAATGAAAAATTTAGAAACAGGGCTACAGCACAAGCAATGCCCAAGATCAGGACAAATAAAATCATTACTAGATGCAAGTAAACAAAACCCGAAAACAGCTTTGTGAATAGGCCTACTTACAGAAAGATTATTTCAAGGAAGAACAAAATCTAATCTTCAGAAGATATTAACAGATATTTTAGTTGTCATGAATACTGAGGACTGTGAATCAAAATTAAGAAGTTTACTACATAATGAAAAAACATACAAGAAGCTATCATATAATCCAATAGACTCTTTTACAAATACATTTAAGAACAAATTAAAGTGTTTAAAGGATGAAGGAAAAATTACACCTCAACTTTATTATAAATGCCTGCCATGCATTTGTGCCCTAAATTGTATGGACTTCCCAAAATTCATAAGCCTAACCTACCATTACAACCAATTGTGTCAAGTACAAGGTCACCAACAAGTGTTTTGAGCAAGTGGTTAATGTCAATCTGTAAACCACTTTTGTCTGCACAAATTTCATACATTACGAATTTCTTTGAATTTGGTTGAAAAACTGAAAAAAGTAGAAATTTCTTCAAGTTTTTTTTTTTTGCTTTTAAGCTTCAACATTATATCAGTGTACACAAATATTGATGTAGAAGCAGCCGAAACTCTTCTAGAAAGAAAGCTGTTAAAAAATTTGGAGTTGATTAGTGGCAAAACAGGTTTGGAAGTTTCTGCAGTTATGTATTTAGTAAGGTTGTGCAATAAGTTCTCTTATTTTTTTCAAGTCAGAGGGGAGTTTTTCGAACAAGTAAATGGTTTACCTATGGGGGCCCCTTTATCCCCTAAATTAGCTAATATTTTTGTGGAGAATATTGAAACAATTGTGTTAGATGCATATTTTTAAAACATATTTTCTGGAGCTGGTATATGGATGACATAATTTCAGTGTGGGATTATGGGGAGGAGGAATTAAAAGGATTTTCAGAACATCTTAATTGTTGGGGAGGGGATTTAAAGTTTGCTTTTGAATTAGAAGAGAATGGGAAACTTCCTTTTCTTGATTTTCTTCTTTTAAAAAATGAAAATAGTCTGGATTTTCAAATTGACAGAAAACCAACAAATAACAATAGATTTTTGTCTTATAGTTCCAGTCACGCTTGCCAAGTAAAAATTGGTTTGATTATTTCTTTAACTGACCAAATCTTTAGTATTTGCACTCCAAAATTTTTGAGGAGTTGTCTTTTCTAAGGAAAATACTAATAAACAACATGTATCCAGAGTGGTTAATTAACCAGACTTTTTCAAGAAGAAGAAAAAGGTTTCTAGAGATTTTTAAGGAAGTCTTTGAGAAAAATCGGGAGAAAGATGTTTTTGTTCCTTACCATGTGTACCTGGGCTAAGTGAAAAAACTTAAAAGAATTTTATAGAGTAATGGTCTAAGGATAGCTTTAAAGAGTAATAATACTTTGGGTAGTTTTCTAAATTCTGGGAAAGATCTAACTTCATTGGGGCAACAAAGTGGTGTGTATCAGATCGCATGTACTTGCAGAGCTCATGTGTGGGATATACTAACCAGAATTTAGAAATGACATTATTAGAGCATAAAGATTATATTTCTTTGGCTTTAAAGCAAGATTCTAAGTCTGAGGATTTTACTTCAGCCCTTTCAGAACATATTTTCAATTTTCCAGACCATTTTATTTATTTTTTTTTTTTTTTTTGAGAATGTCTCTTTGATTTCTAGGGGTTGGAGTTTAAAGCCAAATTTTCGTGAAATTCTTGAAATAAAGAAAATCTTATTCAAGAATATTGCTTTGAATCAGGACACAGGTGAATTTGGGCTGAATTCTATCTATGATAATTTATTAAAATCTGACAGAGTAAAGTTCAATTCACCCAATGTAGTTGACCTCTGTCCTAATGTTATATCATTGAAAGCTAATGAACCAAATCCAAGAAGGTGAATGAAGTTAGCTTCTGCCTTTGCTTTGAAAAGAATTAGTGAATTAAACAATATGTAGTTTTATTTTGATTTGGTATGTAAACTTTTTTTTTAAATTGTTTTAGTTTAGTTTTTAGTTCAGTTTTAGTTTTTAGTTTAGTTTACTACTGATGATGGCCACTGTATATGTGACTGAAATATCTGTTGTTTTTTTTTGCATTTCTATACACTGTCTATGGTTTTTTTTTACCAAAATCTGAGAGAGATGAATAGGATTCTTTTTGGAGTTAGTCATTTGAAGTGGGAATTTATCAAGATTCAGAGGCAGGGGAATGGGATTTTTTTAAAGTCAGAGACATAATTTGAATTTTTTTTTCCTTTTTGGGGAAATTCAGAACAGAAGTTAACTCTTTTCTCTTCTTTGGGAAAATTTGGGACAGAAGTTGAATTTTCTTTTCTCTTCTGTGGATAAATTCAGAACTGAAGTTGAACTTTTTTTTTCTCTTCTTTGGAAAAATTTGGAACTGAAGCATAACTTTTTTCTCTTCTTTGTGGACAATTCAGAACTGAAGTGTATTTCTTTTCTCTTCTTTGGAAAAATTCAGGACGGAAGTTGAACTTTCTCTTCTTTGAAAAATTTAGAACTGAAGTTTAACTTTTGTCTATTCGATGAGAAATTCAGAACAGAAGTTGAACTTTTTTCTCTTCTTTGGGACGATTTAGAACTGAAGTTTAACTTTGTTTTCTTTCTTGTTTGGAAAAATTCAGAATCAAAGTAAAACTTTTTTCTCTTCTTTGGGGAATATTCAGAACAGAAATGTAACTTTTTTGTCTTCTTTGGAAAAATTCAAAACTGAAGTTTAGTTTTTTTTTTCTATGGAAAATTTCAAAACAGAACTTGAACTTTTTTTTTCATTTTTTTGGGGGAAGTCAGAACTAAAGTGTAGCTTTTTTCTCTTTTATGGAAAAATTCAGAATAGAAGTTGAACTTTTTCCCTTCTTTAGAAAAAATTCAGAACAGAAGTGTAACTTTTTCTCTTATTTAGGAAAATTCAGAATAGAAGCTGATTATTTTTTTTCTCCTCTTTGGGAAAACTCAGAACAGAATTTGAACTTTTTTCCCCTTCTTTGGGAAAATATTATGTGTCTTACTTTTGAATAAATTCCTATTCACCAGCCTATGAATCTTGATAAACTCCCACTTGATATGACTAACTCTAAAAAGAATCTGATTCATCTCTCTCTGACTTTGGTAAAAAAAAAAAACCTTATCCACCTATTTCAGACTCTAGTACACCCCCTGTGAAAAGGCTCCAGTATACTTTAGAAGACTCTATCGATTTAAATTGAAAATTCTAGCACCATTTTTAAAAGTCAAGAGTAATGGGACAGTAAGGAGCCACCCCGCCCTTCACCCTTTTTCTAAATGCTTCTGATCAAAATTTTGAGTTAGCCATTTTGTTTAAACTCATCCAAATGTCAAATAGCTATGGTTTCGGGTTTGAAGCCCCAGTCCTGGCGGAAAGGGCTGTTAGTTATACTAGCCGCCCATCGTTAACATAAAAGGCTTCTATAGAAGGATTAGTTGTATAAGCTGTGGAGGAGGTTCATTTGATAGGAAATCGAAGTTTATTGTGCCCCTTTTAAGAATCGAAAGCGTTCAAAAAGTGACAAGCCCCCCCTCCTTGTGCCTTTTTTCCCAGATGCATCTTATCAAAATTTTGAAATAGTGATTCTGTTCGAAATGTCCAAAATTCAAATTACTATAACCTAGGGTTGAGAAATCCTCCATAGCCCCAGGGGCAAGGATTGTAACCTATGTAAATTGCCCATTATTAGAATATAAGATTTTTGTGGAAGGAGTGGTCATATTGACTTTGGAAAGGGCTGTTAGTTATACTAGCCACCCATCATTAACATATAAGGCTTCTATCGAAGGCTTAGTTGTATAAACTGTGAAGGAGGTTCATTTGATTGGAAATCGAAGTTTATTGAGCCCTTTTTAAGAATCAAAAGTGTTCAAAAAGTGAAAAGTCTCCCCCCCCCCCCCTTGTGCCTTTTTTCCCCAGATGCATCTTATCAAAATTTTGAAATAGTCATTTTGTTCAAAATGTCCAAAATTCAAATTACTATAACTTAGGGTTGAGAAATCTTCCATAGCCCTGGGGGCAAGGATTGTAACCTATGTAAATTGCCCAATATTAGAATATAAGGTTTTTGTGGAAGGAGTGGTCATATTAACTTCGGAATGGGCTCATTCACGAAAATTGAAATTTCTAGTTCTTTTTTAAGAGTCAGAAGTGATCAGTGATCAACTAGCTAATGCTCCACTTCCCCCAAATATACCTAGAGACATAGTTGCTGGACCGTCCTACTGTGTTCAACAAAATAGCTGTCCTCAAAATTTTGACTTTGTGTTTAGAAAAAGAATGAGCTTGCAAGAAGGACTGCTTAGCCTCCAATCTCTTTTTACTCTTAAAAGATGCACTGAACTTTTAATTTTCAATTGAATTAGCTCCTTTAAAAGTTCCAATGGTATTTCTAGCTATCATAGAGCAGTGCTGCCTATGATATTGATTATATGTTCCTTTGGAAACCTGCATGCAAATAGTTTTTTTTCGTTTGATTGAAACTCCCCCTAAACCTTCCCTAAAAGTTTCACCTTAACACCCTTAGCATTATGAGTTAAGGTGACTTTTGTGGTAGTATTAATAGCATACACATTGTGCTTTCTGGCTAGTTTAAAATCTGCACATTTTACACTTAAAGGTCTATCTTAATGTTGTAAGCTGTTCCTGCAATATTGCTTTGTCACCTTTTAGAAAATCCACATGCTCATAATCTGTTTTGATTTAGCTCAACATCCACCTAAATATTCCTTAAAAGCTTCATCTTAATACTCTTAGCTTGCATAGTAGCAATAGTAGCAGTATGCTCTTAGCACCCATGGTTTCTTTAACACCCGCTGAAAGTTTCAATCTTATGCCATCATCCACTCCTGAAGTCTTTCTGCTATGTCCTCTTGACAACCTGTGTGGGCATTGAGTGTTTCGATTTAGTCCCATACAGTTTCAATGCATTCCAAATTTGTCACCTTAAAATTCTTAGTTTTAATAGAAGCAGTAGTAGAAGGAGCAGTAAAATTAATAGTTGTAGCCTTAGCTTTAGTAGCTGCAGTCGTTTTAGATGTAGTGTTAATAGTAGCAAGAGTAGAAGCAGTAGTATTAGGATGCAAATGTTTCCTTTTAGTTAGTTCAACATCCCCCACAACAAGCCTTGTTAGTTTAAACTTCACACACCAAATTTGTCCTATATATTGCTGTTATGCCGTTTTGACAACCTGCATACAGATTACGTGTTTTGATTCAGTTCACCTTTTCTCCTCAAAATTCCTCGAAAATTTTAACCATCATACCATTAGGCATAGCTGTAGTAGTAGTCACAGTAGTAGCATTAGTATTACTAGTAGTAGTATTAATCGTAATAGCAATAGTCTTAGTAACAGCTGTAGTGTTAACGTATTGCCTTTTGGTCAGTTGAACATCCCTCTCAACCCTCTCTTCAAAGTCCTGGAAGTTTCAACTTAATACAATTAGTCAATGCTGATACGTCCTTTTGATGACCTGTATGTGTATATACGTTTTGAGATTTTCATCTCAATGCTCTTAGCCTTACAAGTTGTTGTAATAGAAGTAGTAGTTGAAGTAGTAATAGTAGTAAATATAGCAGGTTTAGTAGTGTTAGTTGAAGCATGCACATATTGCCTTTTGGTCAGATGTCTCTTTAAGCAGTCTCTGAAAGTTTCAACTTAATAGCCAAATCAATTCTCAAGATAAATTCTTTTGTCAATTTACATGCACCTAGCCTCTTTTGATTTAGTTCAAATTACCCCTCAATATTGTAAATGGAATAGTGTGGTAGTAGTAGTGGTGGTAGTTGTAATTGTAGTGATAGCATACAAAAATTGGCTTTTTGATCATCTCCCTTATCATTTAATGGAAGTTCCAAATTCATATACTCAATCATTCCTGAGTTATGTGCTTTTGACAAACCATATACACATAACGTGTTTTGATTTACTTCTACACTCTGCTTAACATTCTCTGAAAGGTTAACCTGAATGCCTTTCGTCTTTATTGGAAAGTAAAGTTCAAAATACCTATTTTTCTTAATAACATATATTTGACTCTTAAAAGGACACTAGAACTTTTGACTTGCTATCAAATAAGCCCTCTATCATTCGAAGTTCATGTAACCACAAGTTCTATAAAAACCTTATTTGCCCTGGGGCATAACTTACATCCCTTGACCCTGGGCTCTGGGGTTATGTCCACCCTGAAGACATTGTTGTATGCTCTTTGGACTATTGTGAACAAAACGGCCATCACCCAATTTTGATTGGATGCGTTTGGGGAAAAGATATGCCAGGATGTCAGGGAGGGGGGGCTAGTTGCCCTCTGTCACTTTCGACTTTTAAAGAGAACTAGAACTATACATTTTCAATCACATGGGCCTCCTATAAGGTTCAAATAACCGCTCCTTCCATAAAAACTTCCACAATCCTTGCGCCCAGACTCTGGGGGGGGGGGGGTTCTGTCAACACCAATGGCCTTGTTGTGTGATTTTTAAACTATTTTTTTAACAAATGGCTATCTCAAAATTCTCATCAGATGTTTGGGGAAAATATGACATGTGTGTGTGCGGGGGGGGGGGGGGAGATCAGCCCTCCGATCACTTAGACTCTTTGAAAGGGCATTAGAACTTCTGATTTCCAATCCAATGAACCCCCTCCGAAGTTTATACGACCACCCTTTCTATAAAAAACCTTATATGCCCCAAGGGCATACTTACGACCCTTGCCCTAAAGGCTGTGGGGGGGGGAGGGTTCTTCATCCTCAAAGATATATAATTTCCAGCCCTTTTAACTACGTTGAACAAAATGGTCTCAAAATTTTGATATTATTTGTTTGGGGAAATGATAGGCGTGTGAGGGGGCCTGGTTGCCCTGCAATCACTTTTGACTATTAAAAAGGGCACTAGCCCTTTCAGTTGACAATTGAATGAGCTTTTTTTGAAGTTCCAATCACTTTTGACTATTAAAAATGATATTAGCCCTTTCAGTTTCCAATTGAATTAGCTTTTTTGAAGTTTCTATGACAGTTCTGTATGAAGTGCTCTGGTCTAAAAAAAAATAATACATTCTGTCCACATTGCTCTTTGCTTAGGCAGTTCTATTGCACTGCCATTATAATTATTTTTGTTCAGTTATGCTGTCTTTTCAAACAGAACATTTGTTTTCCTATATAGTCTTAGCAAAAATATGGAGAGTATGAAACAGTTTTAGCATGATCTTATTATTTATTTTATTTATATTCTGCTCAAACCAATATCAATATGATGTAATTAGATAGTATATGTCAGTGTAGAATCTGACAAGTAATCCATTATGGACCTATAACAGGAAAAGCTATTATGCATTATAAGTTCTTGATAGTTGTGAAATACCCGAGGGATGCTCAGATTAAAAGTAGAATCACATTATTATTTTGTAATGTTAAAATTGCTTATTTTGGTATCAGTATTTCAGGGTTTCAACTTATACTTGAATTTGCAATGTTAAATTGCTTTTTTTCTACGTTAAAATAATTGTCCATGAGTTGTTGGAGCCAAAATTTCTAATCTCATTTCAATAAGCTCCTTTTTTAAGGTATCCAGATCTGAAGTAGAATATTGCTTATAGACTTGCCCATACAGTCTTTAGAAGCTGCATGACTCTCAAGCACTTGAAAAGGATAAAGAATCTTGCATCAATATGTTTTTGCTACAATACTACAAAAAATTGTCTGACTTCTACTCTTGGAGTATGAGTATAGCAGGTAGACGTATCATTTTTACCTTCTTTTTATGCCAGTGTCTTTTGTTATTTTCTTGCTGCTTAATTCTGAACTTTCCTTTCTTTAAACACTCTATTGTACAAATTTTGGATTTCTTAGAAAAATTTGATGCACAAAAAAACACAATTTACAAAGCTTTTTGCCTTTCAATGTCCATTATTGGAAATGTTTATATTCGAATCTTGTTGAAGAAAATCTTTTTAAGGTGTCCAGTTCTCTTTTGTTGCTCGAAGGCCAACAAATCTTTTTTTTTGAAGGATAAGGCTCCTTCATTCATCCTAGCTTAGTGCACCTATAGAAATAAGCATTTAGGTGACATTATCTTTTCATAACGAAGTCACAGTGTGAAGAGTAGTTACCATGCCATCTAGAATTTACTTGTTTACTTGTAGAATTTACGTTCATAACGAAGTCACAGTGTGAAGAGTAGTTAACATGCCATCTAGAATTTACTTGTAATACCTGTTTCCTGAAGCCATAAAATATTCATAGGAAGAAGGCTATTTTCTGTTACAGAACTGGAAAAAAATGTAGCATATACAAGTAAATGTGATTCAAGGTAAGCACATTGAGCTAATGGATGGTATATACATAAAATGGACAATAATTTCAAATTGAATTTGCAGTAGTCCCTCATAACACAATTGTTCTTATAGATAACAGAAAACCCTATAGGTATTGCTCTCTTAATCAGTTTCCCATATCAGTGAAATTCATATCTGACCTGATGTCCGTGGTAGGGTGGGGTTTCTAATCGACTTTGCTCTGCAGTCCATTCTTTGCAGGGAAGGGGCTGAATAAATTCTTGTGAAAATACGGCTGGAATAATAGTAGAAAAATACGGCTGGGTCTGAACATGGACACTATGCCCATAATTGTATTTCAAAGCTTTCCTGCCATAAAAAAACATTTACATGTAAAATTAAAATAAGTAGCAAGATAATAAATTGAAATATCAGGGTTTCATCAAAATTAATGATTAAAACATGCACAGTATCTAAGTTACCAAATGCTACTGTATAAGTAAGAGAACTTGATTGTGGTTGCAGTGGTAGCTGCCACCTAGTAAAAGACAAGCATGGACCATAGTAATCAAAAATAGTTCCCCCCCCCCAAAAAAAAAGGTGTTTGACCAAAACCCAAAGCAGGGCCGTACCCAGGATTTTCGTTTGTGGAGGGGGGGGGGGCACAAAAAATTCTTTCTGTGGTTTTAGTCTAACGGTCAACCGTGAAGACCGTCACTCCGCCCCTGGCGAACGAGGTCGTGCCCACTAGGCATACTATTGTATCTGTAAGTTTTTTTTATATATATATATATATATATATATATATATATATATATATATATATATATATATATATATATATATATATATATCGTATTAGAAAACCAAGTATTTAAGTATTTATTTGCATAATATATCGAGCCGATCAAGAGTTTTTGTCAAGTAAACTAACTACCTACAAAACGAAATCTAAACGATGATTTTTTTTATTTTTTTTTCCTGCAAAAACTTCTATGACTTTTTCGTGGCAGACATCAATGTCTCTATGGATGGCGAGCAGGGCTAAACCACTCAGCCTTTCTTGTTCCTTTGAATTTCTTAGCCAGGTTTTTAACCGTCTAAGTGTAGAGTAGCTTATTTCCGGAGTAGTATTGCTGATAGGCAACGTTGCAAGGACAATCAATAGAAGAGAAGTATTTGGAAAGAGGGTGGAGTCGCATTCGTGAATAGAAGATACAGCACAAGAAGGCCTTTCTGTGATAAAAAGTTTTTCACATTTGCTGCGCCAAAGCTCAACCTCTTGCTTCAAGCAGTCTGGCTCGGGAAGAATATCACCATATGGCTCAAGCAAAGACTCAAGCAAAGACTCAAACTTCACGGTTTTGGAATCAACTGACACAATCTTCGAAGGGACAAGGATACTGAGATGAGACAACAGATTCTGGTGGAGTTCGAAGCGTTGTTCAAGCTCCGATATAAAGTGGCTTAGAAAACGAATAAACAGTGAGGCTCTCTAGTGAGTAAGAAGATCATGATTGTCAAGATGAGATTTCCTTCCACCTCTTGTTCTTGTGTGAGTCATCTCAAGCCCTAACGTAATTGCAAAAGACTGAGCTTTGTCGAAATGAGGAGCGAAGGTAGCGACAGAATCTTGTCGCCTTGTCATTTTTCTAGAAAGAACAGTTTTTACGTGTCTACAAGCTGTAGCCAAGTCAACCGACTGAAGAGTCATGCACAAAGACAACGTCAGACAAAAAAGTTCATTTACGACATGGAGACACATAATGAACTTTGATTGGTTCATAACGTCCATCATTTGCGACGCTTTCTTAGACATTTTTGTGTTGCTGCACATTTCCTTTCATTTTTTGAATTGCTCTTCACTTAACAAAGTCAGAAACTAAAATGACAAAACAAACTGTTTTGTGACTCCTTTATCTTTCTGTTTCACAACTACAAGTTCTGCAACGTATGACCCACTGACTGCAATAGATTGGTGATTTTCAAGGTTATTGTTTGCAAAAATTTTTTTATATCCATTTTTATTACTTTTGAACGATTCGGGCAAAATTTTCGGGGGAGGGGGCAAAACGGGTAGCTCCCTCCCTGGGTACGGCCTTGACCCAAAGTACCTCATTAGGATCGTCTTGGCAGAAACCCTATACTGGGAACTTACAGTACCTTGGCTTGAACAACAAGAAAAATTCCTTTTTTGCATGGAAATCACTATCAATGGCCTCTTTTTTTCTCCAGCTAGCAGGGAACTGGAACATCATAGAGAGCTGTTTAAGGGATTATTTTATATACGAAAGAAATTGTTTCATATACGTGCTATTATAATTAACAAAACACAACATTCAAAATAAAATCACCCTTTCGAAAAAAAAAAATGTATTTTTGCATGTAAGATGATGAAATAGTTTAAACAGTGTCTTAGTTTGTTCGTTACTAGTTCCTGCTAAAAAAAAAAAAGTGTGTATATTGTGTTGTTTAAGTTTAATTACAAGAAAAATATTGTGTCTTATCTCACAAGACTGATTTCCCCCTATTTATATGTTAGCTGTAAATTTTTTAGTTCCTAATGACACAGTCTACTAGAACATTTTTTAGCACCTACCAATTTTAATCATTGATGTTTACTTAACACTTACTAATAATTATACTGAATAGCGACTTATCAAGTATAACGTCTTTTCACCTTCTACCTATGTCCAATTTAGATTTGATTTTCCTCACTTTAAACTCCTAGCCTCCTCCTCGTCACATTCCCATTAACTGCTCTCCAATCCAAATTCCTGATTTCATATGGATTTTATGTATGCATCTCAAATGATAGTTATAGCTTGTTTTTGGTCTGCTTACGAGATAAATAGCTATGCAATACCATTGATTCATTACCTAAATAATTACCAGATAATATTGAAAAATCATTGCTCAAAGAACAATGCTTTCTCATTGTTTTCAACAAACCAAATTCTAGAGATTAAGAGCTGTTTTTGTCTTTCTTAAGTTTTGGCAATGTCATTAGAAGAGTTACTTGATGGCAGTGTCTCTCAATACTTCTTTGTGTCAATGTTGCTAAACATTTCATATACATCCATCAAAGCAATTCTGGTTTTTGGTTAAATTGACACTTTAAACTGAAAGAAGATGAAGGACTTCGTGACGTCATTGACGAAAGTCTTGACGGACTAACTGAAAAATATTGCTAATTCAGTGGAGAAACTGAAAAAAAAAGTCCAGCAAAATTGTTAAAAACATCTTTGAAAAGTATTTTAGCAATATCAAAAAACCTAAAAAAAATAAATTTTAAGTCCAAACCAGGTTTCATTTGTCTTTGTTCACCTTCTTGGTGGATACAATGTGATACCTGTCATCTTGAACTAGATGTCTTTATTAATCTTTTGTTTCCTTTAATTCCAGACCCAAGAGTTGAATCATGGTTTCTTATGCAAAGCCCATGGCCAACATTAGCTATAACATTGGTGTATCTTCTTGTTGTTAGTTATGGACCAGAGTATATGTCTACACGTAAGCCGTTTTCACTGAAATGGTTGATGGTGGTGTATAATCTTGCTATGAGTGTACTAAACCTGTATATTGGTTATGAGGTATGAGTTGTGGTGGGCTTTGTTTCTTTTTCGATATATCTTTAATTTTTACTTATAATAAACGCTTGGTAGTAGTTAAATGGCGATGGGTAGATAGATATACGGTAGATATCTTTGCTGTGCAGCAGTTCTACTGGTGCTAATTTTGGCTTATTTAAAATTCTATCTTGTGCAAGGTTAATAAAGTCATTGCAAGCTTGGTCGTGTCTTTTTTGTTTCAAGTTTTAATTATATTTTTTAATAAGTAACAATGTGTTTATTTAAAAAAAAAAAATATATATATACATCATCGATTCCCTGAAGCAATGCTTGTGCGGTAGAAAACCCACCTAATAAATCAAAAAACCAAGAAACCAAAAAAGAAAAAAAAAAGAAAAAAGAAAAAAAAAGAAATAGAAAAAAAAAAAAAAAAAAAAATAATTAGAGCTCAACTTACCGGACCCGAAAACCAACGAACCTCCAAACAACACCCAACAAAATTTTAATAATTATAATCATATTCAGCTGCAACTAAACCCTCCTCAAAAACAAAACTTAAGTGGCGTGGAATAATCCATTCAAAATATACACATCAAAACAATGGTTCTTTAGCGACTTACGAAAATCCTGCAAACCCCCAACATTCCTCAAATGCTCTGGCAAACTCTCCCAAACTAACGGAACAACATGGCGAATTGAAAACCTAGACCTAGACGTGACCATAGCTGGTCTTCGCACCAACTGAGAAGATCGTGTCAAATGATCGTGAGTAGTAGACTCAAGACTAAACATTCCTGAAAAACATGATGGTAACTCCGAAGCTAAATATTTAAACATAAACAGAGCATTATAGAATACACATATTCCTGCCAACGGTAGAATTTTATACTCGCGGTAAAGATGCCTCACCGATGCAGATAGGTCAATTTGATTACCATAAAGAACTCTAATTGCCATATTCTGTGTTACACAGAGCGGATGGAGGTGAGTTACGAATGTTTTCGACCAAACCATACAACAGTAAATGAGATATGGGTGAACCATAGAAAAATACAACATTCTCAGAATTTCACACGGAAAAAGATACCTAAGTTTACCCATAATACCAATATTACGAGACAATTTGCTGTTAACAGATGCAATATGGTCTTTAAAACTAAGGCTTTCATCAATTATAACACCAAGGTATCTAGTACTAGTAGATCTTACAATAGTATGGTGCCCTACTTCTATATTATTAATCCATGGATAATGTCCAGTAATTCTACCATAAATCAAAAAATTCGACTTATTATGATTCAGTTTCAATTTATTTACTCGCATCCACTTTTCAATCGAAGAAATACCTTGTTTCAATATAGTCATCAACTCATTTTCAGTTCTAGCAGCTACGGTGAAATGGGCATCATCAGCAAAACATGGTAGAATTCCCTTAGTACCGTAAGTATCAAGGTCCAAAGAACAAGACACATTACTTGAAGCTCTACAAAGGTCATTAATATAAACCAAAAACAACAAAGGGCCCAAAACTGAACCCTGTTGTACTCCAATCGAAATATATTAAATTTTAGATGTAACTACATCCATCACGACATACTGAGTCCTTCCACTAAGAAAACTAACTATCACATTTAAAAAATCACCACGTATACCACTACTATATAGCTTTTGAACTAGTATATCATGATCAACAGAGTCAAATGCTTTAGTAATATCCAAAAATATCGAAGCTATCTTCAGACCCTTGTCTAAAGCATCATTAATAAAAGTTGTTAAAAACAAAACTGCATGCTCTGTAGAATGATGACTACTAAACCCAAACTGACTAGAACTAAAAAATTGTCTTTTTTCGAAAAAACGTACCATCCTACTATGAATCAACTTTTCAAACACTCTAGAAATAAATGGCAGTAAAGAAATCGGTCTATAATCACTAAAACAATTCTTATCCCCTCCTTTAAATATCGGGATAACATTCGCGCACTTTAGACAATCAGGAAATATTCCAGCTTTTAAACAATTATTTATCAGTCCTAAAAAATGACTAGATATAACAGGTAAAATCGACTTCAAAACCTTCAACGAAATAAAATCGCCTCCTGATGCTCCATTTTTCATATTATTTATAACATCAAATAATTCATCAATAGTTACAGATTTAAGGTACGCAGACACATCACAATCTTCAGGTAGGAACTGACGAAAATCTCCATCTTGATCAAATACTGGCACCGATGATGACACACGCTGCCCAATAGTAGCGAAGTGATTACACATCTCATCTGCAACATTATTATTCATTCCCATTTTATCTGGACGGATCAAGACGCTACCAGGGCAAGTCACCGACTTAATCAATTTCCAAGTCTTACTCGGGTTACCCTCAACTTTTTTAAATTTAACCTTATAATATTCTACCTTAGCCAGTCGGAGTGCAGCATTTAACCTACTATTATAAACTCTATATATTACTTTATCATGAGGATCATTGCTCCTTGTTGACAACTTATATAAAAAACCTCTTCTATTAACTGACTGTAACAAACTCTTTGTAATCCAAGGTTTATTCGGAGACACCCTTCTCTTCTGTATTCCTGACACTTCACAACATTCCAAAAACGTATCCTTAATCTTACCATACCAAAGCTCAAACTTCAAATTTAAATCGAATTCTTCTTGTAAAAATTTAAAGTCTAACTGTTCTATCCTAAGCTTAAATATTGAAATAGTATTTGAATCAACTATTAATTTCTTAGGCTTAGGGCGAGCATCACAATTAATATTAATATTCTTAAATATACCCGGAACTAATATAGCCAAACCAAAGTGATCCGAAACATCATTTAACACAACACTCGACGAATTATGGGGAACATTCAAAAATACATTATCAATTAGAGATGAAGATGAATCCGTCACTCTAGTACAAATATTTACAGCAGGATGCATCCCATAACCTAACATTAAATTCAAAAAATTCCGGGCTTTTAAATTAGATGCTAACACATTCAAATCACTGTTAAAATCTCCACACACAAAACACGGTATGTTCTTACGAGTTAGAAGGTCCATTTGTTTCTCTACTAATTCTAAAAAAAAATCTACACTAGCTGAAGGGGGGCGGTACCAAACAGCAATAAAAAATAGGTCACCATTCTTATCAACCTCCGTAACAAAACACTCAAAAACCATCTCTTTATTAACAGACAAATCATCCCTAACCTTCACATTCAAAGCAGTTCTAATATACAGGGCAAGTCCTCCATGCTGATGGTGAGTACGGTTCTTAACATACATATTATAATCTAAAATATCCAATAGTCCAGAATTATTATTCATTAACCATGTTTCAGTAAGTGCAAGAATATGAAAATCAGATAGCATACACAGCTCCGACAAATAATCCAATGTACTATTTAACCCCTGACAATTCAAAAGAAAAATGCCAAGTTTATCCGGTGCCAGTCTAGTATGTAAATCAACTGGGCACTTATAATTAACCTTCGGAAAAACCCCCATCATCTACCCCCATATCAAAATCCCTGTGAAGTACCCCTAATCCTAAATCTGAAACACTCAATGGATTATTCTCAAGCCAATCCAAACGATCATTACGAACAATTACCATTTTTTATAAATATATATATATATAAAAAAGAAAAGGAGGGTAGTTGCAACCAAACCTAACCAACTGAATAACTTACTATAACTCGGAGGGTCGGTGGTCCCGTTTCCAACGTAATCGAAGCTCCAGAAAAAACACAATATAACCTAAAAATAATAAGAAACATATTAACAAAATAGTATAAATAAACAAACAAATACAAAAAAAGTGAAAAAATTGACACTAACACTAACCTGTCACAATACAGGCTTACTGTTTCCATTACTGAATTCCAGAAAATTATAATTGAAGAAAACACAATGCTCTACCTGTGTCTACCACTTACCCATTCTAAATTCTAAAAAAAACTAAATAAATGAGGAAAAAAGAAAAACTTTTCATTTTTTTTCCATAAACACAAATACAAAAAAAAAAAAAAAAAAAAAAAAAAATATATTAAAAAACACTTAATTCACCATTCATGATATAACCATCTATTGGTCACATAACTCAGGGATAGGCTCATCGTAACCAAATTTTGCCGCCACACCACCACGGTCGATCTGTATATATGGTGAAACTGTATTGGAAACCCATGATGAAACTCCTATAGCATTTAATCTAGATTTCTTTGCATACAACTTCCTTCGAGCTTCGCGAACTGATATTGGTGCATCATCGCTAACAGATACATTTCTATGGTGTCCAATAACTTTTCCTTTTAATTTCTTTCCGTTCTTAAGCACACTGACCTTCGCATCTTGAGAACCAACATCAACTTTAAAATACGGTTGCTCCTTACTGACACCACCAACAACTCGAAACCTCGGGACCATGGACAGACCTAGACCCTCCAAACACAACTGGTCAAAAAACGTTTCGGCTTGGGTAGTATTTTCGCAGGGAGCATTCCAAACGATAATATTCGTCTCTGTATGCCGATACTCAGATGCCATAAGCCGACGAGACAGATCTGCATTCCCGGTTTCATACTTTTTCGTTGCACTAGCGATAATTGACATTTGATTTCTTAAGTTTTGAACATCAGATTCAAGCTGTGTAACACGTGAATTCGTAGTATTAACTTCTGATTTTAGCTCAGACTGTGTATTTTCCACTGATACCATACGATTTTCTAACATTTTTATACTATCGTTTATAGAGTCTAGTTTTTTACCATTTTCAGTAAGTATTGTTAGCATCTTGGCAAAATCATCCGCCAGGGTCTTCAGTGAAGCGACATCGTTAGTCCCTTCAGATGAAACGGTCGAATTCAACAAACTGTTCTCAACAGACTGGGATCCTACTTGGACAGTTTTAGCAATTTTCCTTTTTCGCCCCATGGCAAGTGCAAATAAAATAAAATATGTAATCTCTCTTACCTATTTTGGAACCTATAATTTATCCACGTCGATGCGGACGTGCAGTTTGCTAAGCCACCGTTAATTTGGGCACGGCTAACAACCCTATCTCCTGCACCGACAATTTCCAACAGCGATTGAATACCGACGCTACCTCAGGAATCACAGCCAACTTTCAGGAATACTCTGTAGCGTTTGCAAAATTCAACTAATCAAATATTTGCATTTCATTCCATTCCTCAGGGCAAGCGGTAAAGACACCTGAACTACTGCTCAATCCGAGCTTGATTCATTGATTTTGGCCTATTTTCTTTTTTGTCATAATTAAATGACGTAATCCAAGGTGTATAATCCCAAGCCAATTCAATGTTTCGCAATATCTTCACTGTCTAACAAATACACTTTTTACAAACCAATTAAATTCAAAGTAAATCCAATTTGCGTCCTCACAGTTCAAAGGCTCAAATAGCTATAGAAGAGTATAAGAATTGTTGTTGTTTTATGTTTGAGATTCTGTATTGATAAGTTTCAGAACAATATTTAAATTTAACATCAAATTCAAATTGTCGATTTTCAGTATTAGGAGTTGAATTTATTCCTTTTTTTTTTTGTCCGGTTGCCCTCAATGGAGAATATTCATGACCGATTTTGCGTATCAATTCTCAGTGGCTATAGAGTATTATGAATTATTCGTAATCTTAACTTTGGATTGTCTAATTGTATTTCAGTATTTTATTTGACAATTTGCCTGGAAATTATATGTAGTGAGAAATCTCTGACCTTGTTGAGATTGTATATCTGGTAAAATAACAAAAACTGTCCATAAATCACCATTTTTTCTGGAAGTCGTCAATGTCCTCCGAACTAATAATAGTATAGGAATTTCCCTGTCTTTGTGCAGGTGTGTGGGAATGATACAGAAAAATTTCCTACCAGGTCTTCCAAAGGTCAATCGTTTCTTTATTCTGGTTAAACAACGCCGAAGGGATGACTTTCTAGGACCCTCCCTCCCTTTCTCAGGATTTTCAATTCCTAGTTTTTCGGTCTTTTCGTAAATAGATTTCAGTATGAGAGTTTGACAACTTTTCTATTCGAAATCACTTTCCATATCACAATTATTAAGGTATTATTAAGGAATTAAACTTCAGTACTTAAGGAGTTTATTATTAGGGAAAATTAACTCGATTATTAAGGAATCAAAAACGCAGCTTTCGAACCTGTTACAAAGGTAAAACAATTGGTGCTTCTGCGACTAATAGTACCAGTGTACTTTTTGCCACAGTAGTTTCTATTTTCGTAATTTTATTTTTAATATGTAAATTTTAATAAGAACTTTGACAAAAATAGTAAACGTATATTGGAATATTTTTTTCAACCTGTCTTCTGATGGCTTAATGACAGAAAAGGAAAAAAGTTATAAATAATATTTCTTTTTACAGCTTGCAGTCTCTTCCACTGCACGAGGCTACAATTATTATTGTCAACCTGTAAATTACAGTAATAATGTATATGAGCTCAGGGTAAGTGCTATATTTCTTATTAATATCGAGTCAGTGTAATCAATCTAAGGGGGGTAGTCATAGTTGGAGTGTATTGTTGTGTGGGTTTGATACTTTCTGTAAAGCAAATCTTACCAAACTTCACGTTGTAATTTTATATATTTGTGCAATATACCACTCAAAATTAACAGTTTTGGTATTTAGGATTATTCTCCTAAGTGGTTCTATTAGTTAGTATAGTAACATCCTTGGATGATTCTGACCGCAACAAAGTGTAAAATGTCCACTCTTTACTTAAACGTAAGCCAATGTGGTTTTAGTAGTCATTGTAGCAGTAGCAGTTGTAGCAGTAAAAAGTAGTTTGGGGATTAGTATTCTTAATGGGAGCAGTAGTAAGAGTTACAGTAGCAGCTTTAGTTGCAGTAGGAGCTCTCGTGGTATAATTATTAGAAGTAGTAGCTGTAGTACTGTATGGGCAGTTGTACAAGTAAGAATAGTTGTGGTAAGAATAGTTGTTGTTGTAATGGTCATTGTGGAAGTAGTTATGCTAGGTGTAGTCTTGGAAGAAGTAGTGGTGGCAGTAGTAGTTGTAGTAGGAATAGGCGTGCAGTAACAATCTTAGTTTGCAAATTTTATTTTTCGGGTTGTATACTTTTCACACTGTTAATTTGTCTAAGATTTCAAATTGTAACTCAGTTACCAGTGACGATACTGTATAATCGGTCCAATTAACTTCTGATTATAGAAAGTATTGGTTATAATCATTTAGGCTTACTCCCTAATTGTGGAAGGACGTATCATTTTCGCCTGCGCTGACCGTTGAAGAATAATCTAAGGAGCAAGAATGAGTGTGGCTCCTTCACATGCGAGGCTCACAAAATAATTTTTAAAGTATCGAATCCTCGTAAGAAGCTCCGTTTTCTACATGTTACGCTATTTTGAGGTGAAAGTGAGTATTATTTTGTAAAAGGAGCACGTATTTTGGGAAAGTTCTCTCTAAATCCAAATTGTAGTTTGAAAACAGATTGGATACTTTTCTTCATTGAGTTCAGTTTAAGCAAAGGCTATTCCTATAGGCTGAACATCAAAGAATTAAGATGAGTTGAAACATATACTGGAGACTACTTCAATATCCCACTTTAGGTTTCTGTTTCTTGATGCCAAAGAAAATTAAGGACATATCTTTGATCTAATCACAAACTTATAATCACAGGGTTGGATTCCTTGTGATTTGTTGAGGAAGAGGGGGGAGGGGGCTCTAATATGGTATCTTTGCTTTTAGAATTTTTCTTTAGGCCTTGACGGCAGGTGAAAAATAATCTTTTTTGCAGTTCTGTATATGCCAACTTTTATTATTCTTTGGATTTATGGTATCCTATATTGATTCAACAGGAATGCACTGTAAAATCATGGTTGTCCCCAGGTATATGTGGACAGATAAATTGCATTTATTCACCTGTAAGGAAACGACGAAGTGTTAAAAGTGCATAATTATTGGCTAGTCACCAAAACGTATCGAGTATAGTTCATGAGTCAAAATTAAGATACATCGTATATAAAAAAAAAAACGAATGCCTAAATGATGCTTTTTAAAGTTTCAAGCGCAAGATAAACTAATGGACAAATCAAATTTTTTTTCTTAACACGTTTTTATCTCAAAATTCATGGTGCCTGGCTGCTAAAAAATTAGGGCTGGATATGTCAAGTGTAAACCATTTACCTAGGTTTTTACCCTTGAGTTGTTAAGTTGCAAAATCGTTTTTGATGAGTTGTTTGAGGTTGTAAAGGTACCGGATGGGTTCTACAACTCATCCCTGATTTTAGGAGCCCCTGCAAAACGCGGACGTCCACATTTGGCAATGGGCATAACCCAGTGGTGCCAGTAGGATTTAAGGAATCTACTGGCTCCTTAAATGAGCCACCTTTTTCTTAACCTTTTTCCAGCTTGAATGATCCAAATAGAGAATTTATTTTCTGAGCATTGGCTAAAGATGTTTTTTCTTACAGATTGCAAGTGCCCTTTGGTGGTATTATTTTTCTCGACTAATAGAAATGAGTGATTCTTTGATTTTTATATTGAGGAAGAAAACTAGTCAGCTGTCTTTCCTTCATATTTATCATCATTCGACCATGTTTCTTCTTTGGTGGATTGGTATCAAATGGGTAGCGGGGGGATCAGGTGAGATTCGTTTTGTTCTGTTTGTGTTTTTATTAATCCTTTTAGATTAACAATTTGCAAAACTTAGCGCACCAAGTCTGACACACCTAAATTACCTTTTTTAAGAAAAGAGAATTTAAGATCTATTCACTTTATATATATATATATATATATATATATATATATATATATATATATATATATATATATATATATATATATATATATATATATATATATATATATATATATATATATACTAACAAAATATGATGGAAGTGTTTTGTTGATATTCCTTGAACAGTAGCCTTTGGTTACTGTTTTATCTATTTTGCATATATAAATAGATAAGTGACCCGTAAAGCTAATTGAGACAGTAGCTTAAATCAACCTAAAAACAGAATAAACAACAAGACATGTAAGAAAATGACGTAAAAAGTTTAGAAATTATATATAAAGAGAAAAAAAAATTACTAGAACACCACACAATTCCAATGAAGGTGAGTCTACCTAATGATGAATGAATTCCGATAATTACAAAGTGTCTTCAGATATAAGATTCTGACAAACCGAAATAATCTTTTCATGCTAATTTCCTACGTATAAATTAGGTTGATCCGACTAAATTGAATTGAAATATGAGCAATTGTTTTAAAAAGGCTTTTGATATAACTATGATTTATATATATATATATATATATATATATATATATATATATATATATATATATATATATATATATATATATATATATATATATATATATATATATATATATATATATATATATATATGCTATCTTTGCAAAAGTGTCTTGGCTTCTTGAATTGGCTTTTACATTTTCAAAGTTTATTCACCCATATCGACTTGGTAAGATCAAAATTTTTGGTACTTTAATTGCCAAATTACTTGAATTTTACATTATCAAATATAACTTTGTATGCTCATAATTCTTGGTAAGCTAATCACCAAGGTACAGGTAAGTCAGTCACCAAGTTACCTACCTAAATTGGCAATTTCAAAGTTCTTGTACGTTAAGCTGGTCGAAATTACACTTTCTTCTTCTTCTTCCATTTTGATATTATCAAAGAGGCTACAACCTTTTTTTAGTCAAACTATCGGAAAAAGTGATTAAATCTGTAATGGCCCTCATCCCTGTTTCTGTTTTTATAGATCATTTCTTTAGTGTTTTTTTGTTTTTTTTTTTTTTTTTTTTTTTTCTGAAGCTTTTTAGGAGTACAAATCAACTACTGACTATATTTGTTTTTATCAAACTCTATATTATGCTGTGGAAGACCAAATAAATGCTCTACAAGAGCTGGCCACTCATTTTCTTTTTTAAACGTAAGGGGTTAGGTGTTTCTGGTCCTTTCTAGACTGCTGTTTTGTGTTGTTGGAGGCTAACATCTAAATTTTGTTTGGTTCCTCCCACTGGTGGATCCAGGGGGGCTGGGACCCCCTCCCGCCAAGATTTTTTTGGCACACTCTTGTATATTTTTTTTTTACTTTTTTTTAGAATAAATTTGTCAATCTGGTCAATTATTGGCACCTTTGTAACATTGAGCCCCCCTCCCCAGATTTTATTCTTTGGCGCCCTTGTCACATTGGGCCTCCCCAAAAATTTTGCTCTAGATCCGCCCCTCGTTTCTCCAGTATAAAATGATACACACTACGGAAAAAGTTTTTTAATATCAAATCTTTTGCAGTATTTAACAGAATATCGAAGCTAGTTGAGTTTTAAAAGCTGATTTTAACTATATTTTCTCTTATGTTATCTATAATTTTTAGATAAACAGGGTACGGGCGATAGAGGCATCAGTTATTTTTGTTCTGTTTTTCCTCCCTCTATAATTCTATGCTCACTTTTGTTTCTTGTAGTTTTATCATTACGTGTCAGCTGTTGTTATTCAAAAATTGTAGATGATGAACCCCTAAATTGAGTCACTAATATTGCTAAATGGATGGTGTGTACGATACAACTACAATGAAGTATACACTTTCAATTTATGTTTGACCACTGGTACGTCTTTTACTCTACAAATAAAGGCACTATTAGGACATATTTTGGCGGAAATAAAGAAAATAAAATAAATTTACCTCAAAGACTATTTTTCTTATTTTACGGATATAGTGTTTCTTCTTTTTGATCTTCTTTTAAAGTACCGAATTTTCTTACAGCATTCCTAGCTGCTATGATAAACAGCTTTATTCACGTTTTTATGTACCTCTATTATGGACTTTCCGCTCTTGGATCATGGATTAAAAAGTACCTGTGGTGGAAAAAATACCTTACCCTTCTGCAGCTTGTGAGTGATCTAAAGTTATTTTACATTTAATAATTCTTATTTATTTATTCTGATTCTTATTTATTAGTTTTAGTTAGTGTATTTTGATATATTTCAACAACCTTCCAACTAGTTCCCGAAGCCGCGCCACGCCGACATGACGGCGGCGGATGTGTAATTTAATATCGGCGGCGGCGTGCCACCAGGTGCACCGAAATTTTTTGGCGGCGCGCCACGGCGCGTCGATTTTTTTGATTAAAAATAATACAAAAAATTCCACTTCACCAAGCACGTTCAACCTCAACTTGATTTTAGTAAGGATTTTTAATTGGTTGGCTAAAAACATACAAGAACAATATGATAAAACAGAAATTTGTTGGGCCGTGCGGAAAGTGTTTATGTTCACCGTCGATCAGACCAGGTAGAATCCTCATTTTTAGCCACTAGACCCAGGAAAACCTATGTTGTGTTTATGTTTAACATTTGTGTTTAGTCATTTTATTCTTGTTAATGATTTCGGCTAATGTGTATAACTTTCAAAGTTTGAGGTTCAAACATCTCCTGTTCATCAAATACATACGAAAAGGAAGTGAAAAAAACAAATAACAACATCGAAAAAACACTGTATACAAGTAAGATACCATGGCTTAACAACACCAACTATTTTAAATCAGCGGTTACATCACTTCAGTTACAACTGATGTAACAAAAGTGAGTTTGCTCGCTCTGCCTGGAGCCATTGAGCATCGATAAATACATGAAACCCAAAACGAACAGAAATTACAATAAATAACCGAGTCAAACTCAAAACGAGCAAAAATTAACATAAGTTGGGCTCAAAACCCCTATGCCTTCCCAAGGCCAGAACATAATTTGCACTTTACAAAAAAAATATAAATGTTTTTACTTTAATAACTTAAATAAATCATATAATATTAACATTTTGATTACTTAATATCAGCATATGTATATTAAACTGACAAAGCACATTCATTTGAATTTTTTTCAGTTAAGAGCAAATTATATTGTGGCCTTGGGAAGGCATAGGTTTTGAACCCAATTAATGTTAATTTCTGCTCGTTTTGAGTTTGACTCGGTTTTTTATTGTAATTTCTGTTCGTTTTGGGTTTCATTTATTTATCGATGCTGATTTGTGGTAGTTTCACGCTTGGTAGATTATTTGGTTTTATTTTTGCTAATTTTTATTTAATGTAGTTCGTTACTTTTCTTTGAAAAACTTATTTTGTGGAAACAGTTTTTTTAATTAATTTCTGTTCGTTTTGTATTGAGATAGTCTTTTCAGGGAAAAGGAAAATAATACTTTAAATTTTATCGTTTTATTAAGAATTTATAAGTTTGGCCTGCTATTTGTATGCTGGAAAAAATTTTCAGCAATTTTTAACAACCCAGACCCTTTTAAAAATCCGGTTAAAATTATTAGTTTTTAATTTGGTTTCATACCTCCTCTAGTTGATCGGAAATGAAAAACTTGAAACTTTTCGCATAAAAATCTATTTACTTTCTTTGATAGTTTGGATGCACTTATGCTATTTTCGTTTGGTTATATTCTAAGAGCAGATGTAGCCCCGAAAGTTTGAACATAATGCCCTCAGTCGTTCTTGGGATACTGTTGAGATGCCTTATTGGGAATTAGCATTAACACAGTGCATTTTGATTTAATATTAAGGCAACATTAACTTTTTAAAAATAAAGGCAAATGGGAGGTTGGGTGTGGGAGGGGGATTAGTTTCCCTCAAATCACTTTCGACTGTTAAAAAGGGCATTGTCCCTTTCTATTTGCAATCAAATGAACCCTTTTCAAAGTTCTTACGACAACTCCTTCGATACAAAATGTCCTGGTCTAAACAACAACAAAAAAAATCATACATGATACCCACGTTGATCTTTACTATAAAAATGTCTTGCCTTCCAATCACTTTCAATTGTTAAAAAGGGCAGTAAGCCTTTTGATTTCCTATCAAATGATCCCTTTTTGGGTTTCTACGACAACGCTTTCTATTAACACCTTATATGCCCCTAGGGCACAAATTACAAGGCTTACCCTAAGGGCTGTGAGGGTGGTTGTCATCCTCTAAGACCTAATTTCCAGAACTCTCAACTACGTTAAACAAAATGGCTATCTCAAAATTTTGATTGGATGTGTTTGGGGAAGTGGTGAGTGTGGAAGGGGTTTTAGTCGTCTTCCAATCACTTTTGACGATTAAGCAGCGCACAAGCCACTCCAATTTCCAATCGATTGAGCCCTTTTCGAAGTTTTTATGACAACTCCTTCGATACGAAGTGACCTGGTCTAAAGGAAAAAAAATAATACATTGTGCCAACATCGTTCTTATATACCCCCAGGACATAACTTAAAATTCTTGCCCTAAGGGTTGTGGGGGAGTAACCTCCTCAAAAACATATTTTCTCTCTGAAAATCAGTTACTCTGAACAAAATGGCTATCATAAAATTTTGATTGGATGTGTTTGAGGAAATGGTGGTCGTGGAAGGGGTGTTAGCTGCCTTAATATTACTTCCGACCATTAAACATGGCACTAGCTATTCCGATGTCCAATCGAATGAGCCCTTTTCGAAGTTTCTACGACAACTTCTTTGACACGAATTGCCCTGGTATGAGAAAAAAATACATTGTGCCAACCTTGTTCTTTGCTTAGGCAGCGCGATTGCGCTGCCTATGATAACATCCTGAACCGCCTAATGCTCTTTTACCTACCTCTTCTCATCCGAAAAATCAGAAAGAAAAATGAACAGAATTTTAAAGCGGAAGGTAGAATTTTTGTTTCAAGAAAAATTTCTTCTTCTCCTTCCTACGAACCGATATACATGGCAAGCCCAAGATAACAGTATTTATCTTTAAGAAACAGATTAGCCGGGATGACGGTTGAAGTTCGGAGGTCGATATCGATAAGCAAAAAAGAGAAAAAAACGGCGGCGTATTAGTGACACCGCCACCGATAGAATCAGCGGCGGCGTCAGCCCGCTGATGCAAGCTCGGCAGCGCACCCCCTTTTTTTTTGCGGCGGCGCGCCACCAATTATTGGCCCCGCTTCGGGGTCTACTTCCAACATCCCTTGAAAGTTTTAACTTACTTCCCGCCCAAAAATGTATCTTTCAAAGTCTTTTGGGGGGAGGGTGGTCCAAGTTTGGTAAATTATTACATTATCATTTCTTAAAAACAAAGTTTTTAGGTATTAAAAAACCTTTAAATGTTCGTATTCAAATGCAAGTTAAGTTTACGAAGCATAAAGATAATGTAAATATAATAAATATAATAAAATATAATAAAAGTGTTCAGTAAAAGAAAATCAAAATATAATAAAGTGGTTAAAAATGTCACAAAGAACCAAAAGTTGTGGAATTAAAAGGGAATAAACAAAGCAACAACACAGGGTCAACTTCAAATTCAAATTAATTTATTTAGCATAAAAAAATACAAACAAATTTACAGCGGCCATCTACAAAAACCCGAAGGTTTGTTAACGATGGCTGCAAATCCATTATTATAAAGCTCTTCCATTAGTAACAGTAATACCCAACCACCGAAAGGCGGAAACAGAGGGTATAGAAAAACCGCGAAAAACTAAGGGATGAAGTATTGTAAAAGCAATTCCAAACGGTCAGCTAATAAAGCACCAATTAGCCTAATAAATCACCCAAATTTGTGATCTGATTTTGTTTCTACTCATTCTGGGTAAGGTTCCGCGATTCTTTAAGGTTCCGCATACTATTAAATAATTCACATGTCTTGACGCCACATACTATAAAAACAAAAGAGATTATAAAATATCAATAATGTAAGCCCCTTCCTTGCTCTCATAAAATTTTCGAAATAGTGAAAAGAATGAACAGTTTAATTTGTTTAATATTTTTTTTAAGTTATTTAAAAAAATATTTTAAAGTTGTTTAAATTTTTTTTTTCTCATTTCTTTCTTTGCTGAGTGATTTTACAATCTTTATGAAAAACAAAATATCCTGTGCTCCAAATACTTACGAAAATGACAATTACAACCTGCCAAGATTTGCACAGACCAACCAATTCCGAATTTTGCCGTTTTCACAAATTTTCAGCTTTCACAAGTTAGCAGTTTTCACATTTTTCATAATTTTGCGTTTTCACAGTTTTTACAAATTTGCCGTTTTCACAGAGAAACTTTGTGCAGACCGGATGATAACTCAAAATAATTCTTGAAAAGAAAGAAATTATGTTTAATGACACCTTACAGAGGAATTTCAACGTGAATCCCATATAATTGCAGATTATTTATATCAATTATCCAATTGCTTTGAGATTCTCGACTTTTTAATGAAGTCGCCAGTCACTGGCGCTGTGCTGTCACCAGCACTTGCAGTACAATATCTGAAGTAAAAAGACCAGATCTGCTTAACATCTTTTTTCTTTAGAAGCGGATAAAGACAAGAGAGATAAAGGACAGAATGATCATGATCACAGAATGTAGCATATAGCCTACCAAGTGCACGTCTATTATACTTCCCTCGATTGGCAACAATCTTAGAATAGAATGCTTTATTAGCTGACCGTTACTTTAATTTACTTTAAGTGTCATTATTGATTGTCAAACTGTCATAATTGTTGAGAGTTTCAGAGCTGTTGTAATTTTTCGATGAAAGGTTTTATTTTTCAAATGAAATAAATAAACTTAAATGTACGAGCAAACGTAATGTATGGCTGATAAATTTTATTTTATGTATAATTAGTCTTCATTGAAAAAAAAAGAAAGTGTGAACTATTAAAAAATAAATAGAACAAATTATAGTTTGTTTTTATACTATTTTCTAAAGTAACTTTATAAATTATTTTCGTATAGCTGGTTTAAATAATTTGCTTAATCTTGTTAAGTTTTGTATCCTAAAAAATGTTAAGTTTTGCCTCTAAACATAAGCAAAATCATCAGGAAAGAAAATATTCAGACAACATTTCCAAATGTTAAACCTCTCATGGTTTACCTCTCAAAAACCTCTCAAAGAACATGGTTTACCTCTCAGTCTTCTGACCTAATTAGAGAATATATGTTAGGACTGTGAAATTTTTCCGCTTCTTTCTCGACAGCATGGCTACTAGGACGAAAGGATCGTGCAAGCAACTCAATTTTCTCTCTTTCACTTTCTTTGTTGAATAATAGTTTTAAAATTTTAATGAAATAATCACTGTAGAACAAGACATAATTTATGAAACCCAATTTAGGGATTACATAACCTTCTGAACCCTCTTGCAAAACATGGTCCGCCAGTATATTGACGCCACCTTCTTTCAGAGGGGAGAAACGAGTTGTTGAGAAAAACGTCAATAACGAACCATGTGGCAGCAACCCTGTTGACCGACGAAGGATAAGTTCCACCGTCCTACCTTTATACGCCACAATAAATTAGGTATAATTGTGTACAGACGCAACTTAAATGTCACCATCAAAGTAGCAGTTTGATAGAAAAATTTCATCATAATGAGAAGCGTAAGATGAACCATTCTCGGATACGACATTCGTTCATTTTTTAGTTTGTCTGGAACTTTATGTTAGTTTGACAAACCAATAGCTGGGGAAAAGGCTGCTGCAACATGAGTCGCCTATTGATAAAACTATGCAATTTGATTTTAAACCTGAATTTTCTTATATTTTTTTGCAATTTACGCATGTGACAACCTTGATCAATTTATTCTATTTTGTGATACCTTTTTCCTTTCTTTTGACTAGGGCCGACTGCAGTCTTTTAGGTAGGTTGTCAAAAACAGGAAGTATATCCTTAGGAAACTTGCAGTCAAGAGGAGCACAAGAGCAATCTGAATACTATCATATTTTGTCGGAGGATAATAAAAAGGATCAGTTTTTAAAATGAAATATAAGATCAGATGTGTCAGAGCCTCAGAAAAAATTCAGTTGAATACCCAAATGGCATTCTGTTTGTCGTGTACATTCAGTTTTCCTTTGGCTGCTATTGGACGAAAGTGGCTCTTTTAATTCTCAGATCACTTGTAATTCTTTTAGTTTTACTTTCTAAACGTTGTTCTTTACTCTAGTATTGAATATCAAATATAATTCAGGTTATATTTTTTTGTCGATTTTTTTTAAAGATCTATGTCAAAATATCTGCTTTTTTCATGGGTTTCGTGTCATTTTTGCGATCGTTCAGTAAGCTTGTTGTAACTGATTTTTGTAATTTTTGGGGTTCAATAGCCATTCGCAGTTATTGAATTGCGTTCCTAAACGCTTATTGAAACCTATTATAACTAATTATTGCCTTTTTGTGTTTCAGAGCTGAGTAAGCTGAAATTCTACATTTATTGATAGAAAGTTCTGGGAATTTTTTTGTTTTAGCATAAGATAAAAAAAAATTTCGGGTAGTTTCAAAGGTTCTATGGGGTTGCATTTTTTTTGGAAAGAAGTTATTTTTATGTCCACATCGCGTTCAATCCTGCACAATAATTACGCTTACGCTTATTCAACAAGTTAATAAAATTAATTGCAGTCAATTGCAATAAGCTCTGTTGGACGCTGGGATTATCTTGCCAGTGTTGCCTTATAGCGTATTTACTATTAGTGATGCCTAATTTTGCTTCTTTTGGTGAAAGATAGATATCGTTTTATGAAAATTTGGTTTATGCATAAAAAGACGGAACTCGACCGACATATATTTCATGAGAAATTCTCTTGCTATCTAGTATCATGTAAAAACAGGGTGATAACCAAAAGGCAATTTTTAACACAATGCAAAACCCAAAATTTTCTCCTCACATTCTGGGATCCCAGTAGGAAAAAGTGCTACTAAAATCAGTTATTTAAGTTTTAGTGTTACCATACATTCTTATACTATATCTTATTTTGCAGAAAGGAACGGCAGGCAGTGCTGTATCCAGGAATTTTTTCGGGGGGGGGGTCAAACCTCCCCCTGAATACGGCCTGGCAGCAGGAAATTTAAAGTCCGTTTAAACTTACACCCTTATCACAAAAATACTGTCCTAATAAAAATAAATTTAAAAATAGCGCAGCTCCAAGTCTCCTTCAGTCGCCTGCATACGCCCTGCTTTGACTGTATCCAAAGATGCTGAGAATCAGTTATCGTAGAATTTTGGGAGTGATTTTATTGAAATGGAAAATTATACTTTTTGTATAGGGTGGGCGAAGAGTCGGGTTGGAGAGACCAAACGAGCAATTTGGGATTTGAGTGGGTGATAAATTCCCTCTGATTTAGAAAGGAGGTGGGAGGTTCAAAGGAGGTGGAAACCTCTAATATTTTGGTTAATCCTGTTTATTGTGTAAATAAAATGCTCCTAAAGGCATTCTCTTGTGCAAAACCCTACCTACCTGTTTGGCGTATCTGTGCTATTTGCAGAATGACAAGTTAGTTTCTCTATGGTTTGATACCAGAGACAACCTAACTTGTCATTCTGTTTTTCGTATTCGTGCTATTTGCACTATCAGTCTATTGGAAGTGATATTGACATTGGTTCATTGATATTGGAAGTTATTAAGATATTTCATTACCAAATTCAAATTATACCAGATATAACCTAACTTGTCATTCTGTTTTGCGTATTCGTGCGGTTTGCACCATCAATCTATCAAAAGGAATATTGACATTGGTTCAGTGATATCGGAAATTATTAAAATGCAAATTTTTAATTAATCGTTTTTCTTTTTCTTTATATGCTGTGTTTAATTAACCTTAATTCGTTCTTTTTTCCATTGATAAAGGCTTCTGGACGACCCGAAATATTCAGTTTTTTTTATTATTTAAAGTTGTTTTTTTTTTCACTGCTTTGTTTAAAATATTATATCTGCTTTTAGATATTTTCATTTGCTAAATTCTAGTGTGAATTCTGTCAATATTCATTCTTTTGTATTTTCATAACCCCTCCCCCAGGGGTGCAGCCTGGGTCTTGAGTTTGGGGGGGGGATGAAGAATGTCGTCCAGTGTACCAACAACAGCTGACACACAAGCTAAATCAAACTCAAAACATAAGCTAAATTCCAAGGCTAAATTCCCCACCCACCCCCACCCTTTGCTGCCCCTTGCCCTCCTCCTGTTTTGTCTTTTTTCTTATTACGTTAGTCTACCTAAGCTTAAAGACGCATGGGCTAAGTAAGTAGTAATTCTGGCCGCCTAATAAAAAAGGCCATAAAATCATAATTTATTTGTTTGTCCATTGCAGGCCCAGTTTTCATCTGCAATGTCTTTGGGCATTCGTGCCATTGTTGTTGGGTGTGATTTTCCTCTGTGGATGCAGTATGCTCTAGTCGTTTATATGGTTTCGTTTCTCATTTTATTTGGTGATTTCTACATCAAAGTCTACTGCAGAAAAAAGGTATTACGAAAGATATTTCTTTGCTCTATCTTACACTCTTTGTTCCTTTTTATCTCAGTCGTTGATCTACTCTCCGTCTGCCAATATTTCTTGCTTGATATCCCTTTTAGGGGGAATATCCCTTTTTGGAGAATTTAAGTATAAATAGTTTTTCGTTAGAATTTTGAAACTCGTTATAATTAAACAATGAAAGATTAGAGAAAACCTAAGCAGATGCAACTTGTAAAAAATTTTCTCGTCCTTTTTTCTTTTAATAAAATTTGCAATTTTTAATTGTTGTTTGAGGTTTAATTATATCTAGTAAGTTACCGGTGTTGCCCCAAATAGGAAATTTGACATGTGCTATCTTTCTAGGAAAAAGAGGTATTTTTGTGTTAGCCTCCCCCACCCCCAGGCCCGTTATACTAATTTTCTTCCCCCCCCCCCTTTTTCTGTTGATAGAATAATTTTATCATTTACTCTTCGATCATGGTATATTGCTGCCTTAACAATTAGGCTATTGAGAAGATTTTTTTTTCAGAAGATTAGGAGTAGATGTTGCAGCAGAAATATTGTTTTTTTGTTTTTTTTTTTACACCAATTCTTGGAACTGTAGTGGGGCAGGGGTTTCTTTTCGATCTTTTAACCGAGATACAAAAAAAAATGAGCGAATATATATAAAACAGGGGGAGGGGTACTGGTAACTTTGCTGCTTGGAGAAATCTTCGACTAATCGATCTATCAAAATCTAGTTTCATCTAATAGCAGTCGATTGTTCACTCCATTGCTTTTCCATTTGATATGTACCTAAGTATGTTCTTTTCTAGCACTTTCCTTTTCTCGTAGACAAGAATTGTGAAGTAATTAGATTTTACTTCTGAAATAATGTCTTGTCGTGAGGCATGTACTAATGACTACAATAGTCATTAGTACAATCGGCGTCATTACTACATTACTACAATAGTCAATAGTCATTAGTAAGTCATTACTAATTAGTAGTCATTACTACAATAGTCATTAGTACAATCGGCGTCATTCCTACATTGCTACAATAGTCAATAGTCATTAGTAGTCATTACTACAAAAGTCAATAGTCATTACTACAAAAATCAATAGTCATTAGTAGTCACTACTTCAATAGTCGGTATTACTATAATAGTCAATAGTCCCCTTTAGAAATTACCCTGGTTTATGGATATTTTTGATTCATCATCACCTCTCAAAGCAAGACCCTGGCGGTCAAGAAAAAAATAGCGCCAAAAGTGTACTTCATGTAGTCTCTATTTTCTTTAACTTCTTGAAATCTGGATTGGATTAAGGCATTCGCAATAGGTCTCGGAGCATCAGTACTAATTATCTTAAGTTCTGTAATACAGTTTCTGACATACAATGATTATGTCTTACAGAACAATCATATCAAACAGTTGGTAAGGAGCGACTTGACTCAATAGTGACGGAAACTGTAAAAAAAAAGGAATTCAGATAACAATAGATACATAAAAAAAAAATTCTTATGCTGATTCCAAATATACAAGATTCATTAAGTTTAATGCTACCCAACAACAGCTGCGAGCCTGAGAAAATTGCTTGATTTTCGAAAAAGGGAAGGAACTGACCCCCCCCCCCCTCCTGCCAAAAAAAGTCAAGGGATTTTAAGTAAAATCACTCCATCAGATTCAGTATATCAGAGAACCTTACTGTAGAGGTTTGACATATCTGTTAAAATATGTTTTTTTTTTTTTTTTTGCAGAAGAAAGATCACCGATGCTTTTTTTTAGAGGTGATCGTATCGAGTCAATGGTCCTAGATATCGACGAAGGGCTCATTAATACGGAAATTACAAGTTCTAGTGCCCTTTTTAAGTGACCAAAAACGCTGTAGGATAACTAGCCCCCCTCCTACTACCATTTTTTCCTCAAAGTCGTCTTTTCAAAATTTTGAGATATCCATTTGGTTCAGCATAGTTGAAAGGTCCAATATGGCTTTAGGGATAACATGACCCCCCAGAGCCCCTGGGGAAATGCCTGTAAGTTGTAAGTTTTTGTTATTGGGAAGTATACCGACCTCTTCGGGGGGGGGGGGGATTTCGTGCTGCGAGGGGTTTTCAAAGGGGATTATTTTCTGTGGGGAGGGACGTTTGCAGGGGGTGAATTTTCCAGGAGAAATTTTATACCGCGGGAATGTGTCAGAACTTCTATGTGAAGTTCTTTTTATTAGTCTTACTTTCTGTTTGCCGATTTTTCACGTGGAGATATTAAGGGTAATTGCCCGTGGTTAATTTTCCCTGGGTTGGAATTTTCTAGAGGATCTATCGGCAGGAGGGGGGGGGGGATTTTCCACAGGGGAAATTCACCTTGGGGGGATTTTCTGTGTCAGCAAGTTTCCACTAGGGGGGGGGAATTCAGGTACAAATTTTTCACGAAGGAGGGATTTCCGGCATGACCTGAAAAATATTCAGGAATTAAGGTCTTTTTCGAATGAAAGTGTGATAAGAAGAACTTTTCAGGCGGAATGGTCCGCAAGAAATTTTCCAGTGGGAATTTTCATCGAGAATGAAATTGTTAGGTTGAATTTTCTTGGTGGGAGGGAGTATTTTACGTTAAAGGAACTTTCCATGTGGTGAGACAGTTTACCATGGACTGGAGCCGTATTTCCTGTTATTATAAAAAAAAGATCAGAAAGTAAAAAAAAAAAATTTTAACTGAAAGTAAGGAGCAACATCAAAACTTAAAGCGAAGAGGAATTATTACGTATTTGATTGGTTTGCCTTCTCCTCAATACCTCCCTATTTATGCTAAAGTTTGACTTTTTGTCCCAATTTTCTTAATTAGAACAATAAGAAGCTTTTTTAAAAGCACTAAAAACTTTAGCTTGAAGAGCAAGGTATTGAGGAGGAGGCAACCCCCCTCATATACAAAATAATTTCTATTTGTTTTAAGTTTTAATGATACTCCTTACTTTCAGTTGAAAAAAACTGTTTTTCTTCTTTCTTTTTTTATTTAATTGCATTAATAAAGCAGAACTTGCAAAATCCTGACTCAATGAAAGCCCTTTTTTCAGCAGTATCTTCAGCCCTTAGAGCCCCAATAAAAATGGCGGCAAGCAAAACTAAACAGTTTTTTAGTATTCAATTTATTAATAAGTACGCTCAATTTCCTTCCGTTAAAAATGAAAACCGGATATCTCATGGATACAGGGCTCGGAATTAGTCCCTAAAAGTCCCTTTTTTTTGCTGACGTCCCTTACAAGTCTCTTTTTCTGCAGAAAGTCCCTTGACTCTCCCAAAAGTCCCTAAATTCCCTATTTGGGAGCATATTATTTTTTGAAACTGAAGCATGAAATATTTGAAAGACCCTCTCATGGATACAGGGCTCGGAATTAGTCCCTAAAAGTCGCTTTTTTTTGGAAACGTCCCTTACAAGTCCCTTTTTCTGCAGAAAGTCCCTTGACTCTCTCCCAAAAGTCCCTAAAATTCCCTGTTTCGGAGCATACTATTTTTTAAAACTGAAGCATGATATGTTTGAAAGACCCTCTTTAGATAATATAGCTTCTCCACAAATCTGGTTATACTAGTCTCTTGGTTACGCCGTTGCAGTTCAGAAAGAAGCAACAAAACAGTGGGAACTTTGTCTGTGGCCAAAGTGTCTATTAACTTTTATAAATATAGGTAGCTAATAACAGCGCAAAAATGGCCTATATTAGGGGTGGGATAGATGGGTCACATTGTGGCAACATTAAAGGATAGCAAGTAACATTGGCCTTTAGAGTGGTTGAAATGGATTGGTCATATTGAGGTAACATTCAAGTATAGGTAATTTCCTGTAGCTTCATAAGATGAATCATACCAATATGAATGTTCAAATTGACTTCTATTCCATTCAATTATAAAATACCAAGGTACGACAGATCCTTAAAGGAACCTGAGACACTCAGTTTAAAATGTTGCAGTAATTATAAGCCTTTCTCCTTTCTGTAATAACTTTAGTTAGTGGGGAGCGTTAGATTGATTGTGGAAACCGAAGAGCCGTTATGCAATATATATTCGGATAAATCTTATTTAAAGTGAACCCAACACTTTCTATCAACCTGCCCAACCGCCTTTCTAATTTATTTGGTTCTCAAGAAATTCCAAAACTCGGGCATCAATTTGAGGGGGTTGCCCCTGTAAACTGTTTTGTCCCCTCAGATTTTGAAACATACCTTTTTTGGGACTTTCTTTTTTTTTACTAAAAAAAAAAATCATCTTTTGGTGTTTTTATTGAAAAACTCCTCTTTGGTATTTTTATTGGAAAAAGACACTTTTGTCCCCCCCCCCTAGATATTGGGAATAGATTTTGCCCTTTCCCCAATTAATGTTTCACGACTTGACGCGGCTGATTAAAAGAGTATGCTTTAGTTTTAAGAGGCAGCTGTAGTGGTTTCTCTCTCCTTTTTTTGGAATATAATGGAATGGAATATAGTGCAATCAAATAAAACGCAACAAAAATGTATTTAAACAATTTTTGATGCGTTTTTAAAGTTTTTTTTGTACCCCCTCCCCCGAAAAAGTACCTCCGCCCTCGGAAGGTAAATTGGGGGATCAAACCCCTTAACCCCCCCCCCCCCCGGATACGGCCGAGTCAAATTACACTTTTTAAGAATTTCAGACGTTTCAAATTAGACTTATTAGGAATTTCAGAAACTCGTATCCCAGGGGCAGGAAGCATGAAATTAGGTGTTATAGAATTTATTTACTCAGGCAGGAAGGATGGGCTACATAGACAGGGAGTAGGGTTCATAATGAATAAGGAAGCTGCTAAGTCTTGTTAAAGCTAGGAAGGTATAGAAACCTGCCATATCAGGTTTCTGCACCAGCTATGCTAAACTTGCTGCACTGAAGTATAGTTATAGTAAGCGTGTACTTGCTAAACTATATAGTGCTTTAGCTCTGCCTCACGCGCTGTATATTTTACCACTTTGGGATTTGCTGTCTAAAACGGAGCAGTTGAAGGTTCAAGTGGGGTTTTGTCGCTATCTGAAGTTTTTTTTATTAAGATTCCCGCTGTATTACAGGAATAGTTTCATTTTGCAAAAATATTGTATTCCTGGCCCTTTAGATGTAGTAGATTGAATCGAACGCGATACGTTTAAGAGAAGTTTAAACTGTTTATTTCATTTTCTGCCATTTAATATTTTTTTTTCTTCTTTCTTTACTCCACTTCTTTTTTATAGTACATGCCCCTGTAAAACCGACTGACTGAGATACTGGTGGCTCAGATGAATTTTACTTACAGTTACAGGAGCAAAAAGACAGGGTAGAAATATGTCGGAGACATGAATAGACAAATAGAAATATGGTGTTGTATTAGGAGATTTTAACGCCCAGGTCGGTAGAAATAGGGATAGATGGTATTCTAGCCTAGGTAAATTTGGCGTAGAAAAGGAAAACAGTAATGGCTACAGACTGCTGCGATTTTGTAGGTATAACAATCTAGTTATAACTAATATAGTGTTTGGTGATAAAATGGCCCATAAGTTAACGTGGTGTTCACGTGATGGTAAGACAGCAAACCTTATTGATTATGTTATTGTAAACCGAAGACTGGTAGGATCAATACTAGATACTAGGGTCTTTAGGAATGCTGTTATTGATGTTAAAAGTAAAGATGACCATCTAGTAGTGTCTACGGTTAATCTAAAGCTGAAATTTCGGAAGGATAACTACCTCCCGGAAAGTTATGATGTTGGTACGCTCCAGGGTGAAAATTTGAGAGAAAGTTTCCAGGAACAGTTGAATACTTCACTTCAGAGTTTAAAATTTGACAATGTAGAAGATGGATGGAATAATTTTAGGAAAACAATTTTTGAAATTTCTAATGATCTTTTAGGGATAGTAGTTAGGAGCGTAGCTAGAAATATTAGTGAAAAAGTTTTATGTTTAATAGAGAGAAGGGGCTTGTACAGGAATTATCTGAGTAATAGATCATATGAAAATATAAAGTATGTAAAGAAAGGGGGAAAGCATTAAAATATGAACTAAGGAGTTGTGAAGTGAGGGCCATGGATAAAATTGCCGAGGATCTGGAAGATCCTGCTAGAAGGCATAATAGTAAAATATTGTACTCGCACGTTAACAAATTGAGAGGTAGTAGTCAATCCGGACTTGGCCCAGTTAAAGATAGGAATGGGGTCACAATTAGCGATAAGGAAAAAACTAAAGAGAGATGGGCCGAACATTTTGAGAATTTGCTAAACCGAGATAGAGTTGCAGGAAGAAATATAGAGGAAAATGAAAAAGTTTCTGATGCCTTGGGTGTGAAGGAAGTTTGTTTTGTGAGGAAGAATTTGCGACAGTTCTAAAAGGATTAAAAAATAACAAGGCCCCGGGTGCTGATGCCGTGGTAAATGAGTTTTTTAAATATGGTGGCTCTGAGGTTAGAAATAAGTTACTGAAGATTGTGAATATAATTTTTGAAAAGGGGGAAGTACCTAGCGATTTAGAAGAACCCTAATTAAACCCCTGTATAAGAAAGGTGATAAGAGTGAGTGTAGTAATAACTATAGAGGCATTAGTCTGGTCTCTGTAGGTAGCAAATTACTCAGTAATATGATACTTTTTAGACTGAGAGATTCTGTAAACAAAGTAATAAGAGAAGATCAGTGCGGTTTTAGAAGGGGTAGAGGATGTTTCGACCAAATTTTCACTCTTAGGTTAATAATTGAGAAGTGCTTGAGTTATCAAACACCTTTGATCCTCAGTTTTATAGATTATGAGCAAGCGTTCGATTCTGTTGATAGAATAGCTTTAGCGAAGGTCTTATCCTTGTATGGTATTAAATAAAAAAAACAAGTTTTTTAAACTGAAAGTAAGGAGCGACATTAAAACTTACAGAAAACGAACAGAAATTATTCCATATATGAAAAGGGCTGCCCCCTCCTCAACTCCTCGCTCTTTACGCTAAAGTTTTTTTGTTTTAAAAAGTAGAGTTCTGAGAAAGAGTCAAACATTAGCGTAAAGAGTGAGGCGTTGAGGAGGAGACAGCCCCATTCATATACGGAATAATTTTTGTTCGTTTTAAGTTTTAATGTCACTTCTTACTTTCAGTTTAAAAAACTCGTTTCTTTTATTTAATTTCTGATCGTTTTTTAGTTAATGCGGCTTTTATTTTGGCTCACCGTCATTGAATAAGTAAACAAAAATTTGCATAAAAATTTTACTTTTCTTTTGCTAAATGGATGTCTTTACAAATTAACTTACGTAACTAACTTCTATATTCGCATATTTTTCTTCTGGCAAAAAATACAAAGTTGCAGATTTTTGCAGATATGAGCTTGAAACGTATGTAATAGGGTTTTCTGATACGCTGAATCTGACGGTGTGATTTTCATTAAAATTCTTTCACTTGTAGGGGATGTTTCCCCCTCTTTAAAAAATCGAGTAAATTTTCTCAGGCTCGTAGCCTTTGATGAGTAATACTAAACTTAATAAAATTTATATATTTAGAATCAGCATTATAAACACATTCTTCTGATACATTTATTGACATCAAAATTCCGTCTATAAAAGTTTCAATTACTATTGGTCCGAATTGATTGTTTTTTTATTACATGTACGTTATTACGTATATGAGTGGGTTCTCCCTTTAGTCAATACCATGCTCTTAACGATAAAAGTTAAAAAAAAAATGATTCACAAACCCCAGAATAACAAAGGCCGTTTAATTAGAATAGATAGCTCTTTTGAAAGCACTAAAAAAAAACTGTAGCGTAAAGAGCGAGGTATTGACTTGGGGGAGAACCCCCTCATATACGTAATAATTTCTGTTAGTTTTAAGTTATAATGATCATTCTTATTTTCAGTTGAAAAAACTTGTTTTTTTATATTTAATTTCTGATCATTTTTTAAATAATGGTTGGTTACCCGGCACCCCGTTCCAAGAAATTTCCCTTCCGCCAAAGAAATATCCTCCACGGAAAAATTCTCCAGAGTAAGCCCCTCCTCTAGCCCCCCACCCCCCGCCTCCAGAAAAAAATCCTTCCTGAAAATGTCTGTATACTTCCCAATAACCAATAAATAATGCTAGCAAGTCCGGCGCCCCTTCATGACAATTTCCCTTCCCCCATGAAAACTTCCTTCATGGACAGATCCTCCAACATAATCCCCGACCCACCCTTCCCTCCCACTACCAGAAAAAAAACCCTGAAAACTTCTGTATACTTCCCAATAACCAATACTATATGTTAACATTGGGTAAAGTTCATAACTTTTAGCCCTCCCCCTGGGGACTTCGGGGGATGAAGTCACCTAAAAGACATAGTTGTTATATTTTTGACAATGATGAACAAAATGGCTACCTCAAAGTTTTGATCGGGTGATTTTGGGAAAAACAAGCGTTGGAGGGGGTCTAGGTGCTCTCTTTTTTTTTGATCCATTAAAAAGGGCACTAGAAAATAAGTTTCATTTGAATTTGTCCTCCTAAAATATTCTAGGACCACTGGGTCGATACGGTCACCCCTGGAAAAAAAAACAAATAAACACGCATCCGTGATCTTTCTTCTGGCAAAAAATACAAAATTCCACATTTTTGTAGACAGGAGCTTGAAACCTCTACAGTAGGGTTCTCTGATACGCTGAATCTAATGGTGTCATTTTCATTAAGTTTCTATAATTTTTAGGGGGTCTTTCCCCCTTTTTTGAAAATCAGCCCAATTTTTCCAGGCGCGTAACGTCTGATGGTTAGCACTTGATTAAAGTTATACATTTGAAATCAGCATTAAAATCTAATTCTATTGATATATCTATTGGTATCAAAAACCCGTTTTCTAGAGTTTCGGTTACCATTGAGCCGGGTCGCTCCTTACTTACAGTTCGTTACCACGAACTGTTTGATACCAGATAAATACATTAAAGTGGTTTGTGCTACGTACGAGAATAACACTGCTGCGGTTAAGGTAGGAAATGAGGTTAGCAGCTGGTTTTGTATTAAATCAGTAGTTAAGCAGCGGTGTGTTCTATCCCCCTTTATATGGATCATTTTGATGGACTTCTCATCCTAGATGAAAGTGTGAGCAAAATGAACGAACTGTTTCGATGGTTTGCGAGTTCTTGGAGTTAGAATAGGTTCAAAAATTAATATTAAGAAGACTAAGTCGCTAAGTCTTGGAATAAGTTAAGAAGAAAAGGTTACGTTGGGTAACGAAAGATGATCAGGTGGACAGTTTTACTTACCTTGGTAGTATTTTTAGTAGGCTAAAGACGATGGGAGCAGTGAAGATATTAAAAGTAGAATAGCCAAGGCTCAGGTTTTTTTTGCATTGTCAGAAAAAGTTTTGAAGAATAGGAAGATAAGTCTGCAAACCAAGATTAGACTATTGGAAGCTACAGTGATGACAGCGGTCAAATATGGTTCTGAAGCATGGGCGCTCCGAAAAGCGGATGAAGACTTGCTAGATGTTTTCCGGAGAAATTTTTATGGATTGTTCTGGGCACCCGGCTGACTGACCGTATTCAAAACAGTAGGCTGTAAGAAAAATGCGGTTCTATCCCGCTTTCTAGGACTATAATGAGAGAAAGTTTGAGATGGCTTGGGCACGTTCTGCTGATGAAAGATGACAGATTGCCGAAGATTGTCCTTCTCGTCCAACCGTGAAGAGCTAAAAGGAAAGCAGGTCGTCTGCGGTTGGGTGGGAGGATAGCGTAAAGAAAGGTTGAAAGGAAATGGGAGCTTCCTGAGAGGATGCAAAGACGGGGATTTGAATAGATTTAGATAGAGGAGTAGCATGTGTTGTTGCGTTGGCCTCAGGTGGCTTTGAGCTGCGGTGAGCTGTTAGTAGTAGTTGTTTGTTTTCGAGGATAGGGAGCTTACTCACTATATTAGAGGCAATGCTATAGTGTTGCCTATAGTAAAGAGCCGTAAGACTTCAATGTTTTTTTTTTTCAGAGACACTTCATATAGAAGCGGTAGTCGTATTAACTTTGAAGGGGACTGGTTTAATTGGAAATCGAAAGTTCTAGTGCCCTTTTTTAGAGTCAAAAGTGATTGGAGGACAACTAGTTCCCCTCCTTCATGCCCTCTTTCTCCAAATGAATCCGATCAAGATTTTGAGACAACCAACTTGTTCAAAATATTCCAAAGGTCAAATAACTATGTTTCCGGGGTCGACCAACCCTCCACAGCCAGGGGATAGAGTCGAAAGGGATCAGAGGGTAATCAGCCCTCCATGCCATTTTTCATAAAAATGAATCCAATCAAGATTTTGAGATGACCATTTTGTTCAAAATAGTCCAAAGTTCAAATAACTATGCCTCTGGAGTGGACAACCCTCTCTCCCCCAGCCAGGGGGCAAGGGCAGTAAATCAGGGAAGCTGCCCATTGTTAACATTTAAGGTTTTTATGGAAGCGGTGGTCGCATAGAGTTTAGAGGAGGCTGATTCGATTGGAAATGGAAAGTTAAAGTTCCCTTTTTAAGAGTCAAAAGTGGTCGGAGGGGCTCCAGCCCCCCTCCCCCCAACACTCATTTTTCTCAAGTGTATCCAATCAAAACTTAGAGTTAGCCATTTTGTTCAGTATAGTTCAAAGGCTAAATAACTATGCCTCTGAGGTAGACACCCCCCCCCCTCTCCCATGGTAAGGGCTGTAAATTATGCTAGTTTCTTGTTGTTAATATATAAGGTTTTTAGGAAAGGTTTGCTTGTATAAACTTTGGACGGGCTCATTCGATTGGAAATCGAAAGTTCAAGTGCCCATTTTAAGAGTCGAAAGTGATCGGAGGGCAACCATTCTCCCACGCCCTCTTTTCCCTACATGTATCCGATCAAAATTTGGGATAGCAGTTGTGTTCATAATAGTCCAAAGCTCAAGAAACTATGCCTTCAGCGTTGACCCCCCCCCCACCGCCCGGATCTAAGAGTTTTAAGTTATGCAAGTTGCCCACTGTTAACATACAAGGTTTTTTTTGGAAGGGATGGTTGTATAAACTTTGAAGGGGGCCCATTCAACTGAAAATTGAAAGTTCCATTGTATTTTTCAGAGTCAAAAGTGATCGGAGGGCAATCAGAAGCCCATGCCCTTTTTTCCCCGAATGTATCTGATCAAATTTTAGATAGCCATTTTGTTCAAACCAGTCCAAGGGGCATGGTCTGTAAGTTATGCAAATTACTCATTGTTAACATATATTACTGTCATCCTAATCCAGCAATTGAGACAAATGTGCACTTGAACGAGGTTTTGACCTTACTGATCTATCCAACTACCTAGGACAAAACAGTATAACCGAACCATCAACCAAATAGAAATGTCCAAATCCGTGCAAAGTTGTCATCAATAAATGTAAGTCGTTGTAAATTTATAAGCAAAAGCACCTTAAACCTAGCGAAATATTTCCAAGTAGAACCTTCCATTAGGGCTAATCAGAAGAAATACCACCTGCCTTAACGGGTTTCGAGGCTTTACTTTCTTTACCCAGTACAGTGGAGCCTCTATCCTAAGATCTGTATGGTATCTCTACGTCAGGTAAAACTTGTGAAATACATGCATACTAGTAAAGCTATTAAAAATTACATACAAAATGAGTTTCATTGTTTCCTTAATAAAATCCCAGAGGTCACTGAGCAAAGACCATTCTGGAATAAATGAAGACTGGTCCAGATGTAGGTTATAAAACAAAGTCTTTTATTGGTATCCGGAACCAATTACAGATTTAAAGTTCTTCAAGCTTGTTTGAAAACAGTCTACAAATTCAAAATTCCAAAAAAGAAAAGCGAAAGAGAAATTATATTAAAATATCATTCTATATTTCTTTATAATTTTTTGTATATTTACCCAAAAGTTCATGATACACAAAACTAATTTTTTTGAATTGCCAACTAATTTTTTTGGCAGAAAAACCCCTTAAGATCAGTTTTTCGCTCAGCTTTTTACATCTATTTTTAAAATCTGTGTAATTACTGCATATTTTTGCATACCTAAATAATTGGGAATAATAAGCTGAATAAGTAATATTTGAATGTATATTACTTTCAAGGAATGGAAAATTAATTACTTCAAAATTAAAATCATCCGTTTTATTATATATTTTAAAAAATAATTTATTATTATCTGAAATATTAATATTTTAATCTAGGAAATGGTCAGAGTGTCCTATCCCATAGCTAGGCTCCAGAATTAACTCTTGTGCATAAATATTTTTTGAAATCTCAATAAACTCTGCACAATTTATTACTAAGAGATCATCCAGATATCTTATTATTTGAAAGGTTATATTTTACATTGTCTGGGCTATTTTTATTTATCATATATTCGTATTCTAATTGACTTAAAAACAAGTCCGCTATGAATGGACTCATATGGTTTCTATGAAATGGGTGGTCATATAAACATCGGAGGGATTTTATTCTTTTTGAAATCAGAAGCTCTAGTGGCCTTTTTAAGAGTCAAAAGTGACAGGACAGCAACTAGCCCCCCCCCCCCCCTTCCCCATGCCGTATTTTCCCCAAATATGTCCGATCAAAATTTTGAGGTAGCCGTTGTATTCAAGATAGTTCATAGGTCAAATAACTATGTCTCTGGGGTTGATACCCCCCGCCACCGGTGCCAGGGCTATGTGTTATGCAAGTGGTCAATTGTTTACATACAAGGCGGGGCAGTTGAGTGGCAAGGAAGTGTTTTAGATATTTCAAAAAAAGCCTTTTTCAAGAGTCGGTTGACGTGATATTTCAAAACAAGGTCATCAAAAAGTCAGTGCTATTTAATAGCTGTAAAAAAAAGCACAGGGATGACAAGTACAAACGGTCGATCAGCCTGTCTCAATGGTTAATATAGCATATAGTTAAAATAGAAAACAGCTGTGAAATAGAAATAACAAGGTGATTTTCAAGTCTAAAAGGAGTATGACCCCCCATTTGCAGTTGTAAAATAACTATAAAAAACATGTTGCCTACAATTTATTTACTCCGATCACGTCAGGGTATTTGCCATTATTTTAATTTTATTAGGTACTGTAATTATGTATTTAAATTTGATTCCAGGATATTTTAGTTTTCTTTCCTTTTTTAGTATTGATTGTTTTAAGGAAACCCAATATGAAAGAAGTCGTAATTTTTCTCATGTTTCAGAAATTATCCACTAATTCGGAATTTGTGCACACAAATGGCTTACACTCCACAAAGGAGGTTTTGAATGGCAGACAAGTTGATGGTGAATCCCAATTGAGATTGGATAGATCCAAAGGCGAAAAGAAAAAAGAGAGACGTCAAGCTACCAAATCTGATGCAATTCGAAGTAAAAAGAGGAAATAGGATCTTTCCAGTGGGTGTAGAGTGTGTTGTGTTTTGTTTATGCAATTATGAACTTGTAGTTGTTTGTGAGATGTCTAGTTCTTTTTTCTCTTTTTTTTATTCTCATACTGTAATTGTTGCCATTTTAACTCCATGTTTTGCTCTAGTCTATTGATCTCGTCCTGCCAATTAATACTCTTGTGTACTTGTTTTCTTTTAATTATTTAGAAAATAAATTTTGTTGGAAAACATTCTTCTTAAAAACCGTCTTTGATAAGAAAATAATCGCGTCGATTAAGGGACTTCTGAGCCAACGCTAGGTCAAGGGAAAGAATTGCTTTGTTTGAAACGAGTAAATCTATGCAAATGAATGTAATGATCATAGTAGTGCTTTTACAATATTTTAAGCGAAGGACGATACGCTAATATGTCCCCTCATCCTCGCCTGCAGTTATATTATCTGGTTGTATGCTATAACAAAAACATGCTAAGCAATTTGACAGCAGATTCTCTTTGATTTTTGAAAAAAGAAATGTAAAAACAAATCTTGAAATGAGGAAAATATTTTATTTATAAATTAAACAAAAAAATTTAACCTGTGACGTAAGTCCCTGTTTGTCTCTCTCTCTCTCCTTTCTCTCTCTCTCTCTCTCTCTCTCTCTCTCTCTCTCTCACTCTCTCGCGCTCCCCCCCCCCTCTCTCTCTCTCTCTCTCTCTCTCTCTCTCTCTCTCTTTCTCTTTCGCTCTCGTAACCCTGCATAAATTTGCACAATTTGCGCATAAAACACGTGTGTATTTGGTCGCTAAGCGTAATGTCCACAAAAATAAAGGTATTTCATGGATAGAAATTTTTTTATGTTAAGAAGTATCGTTGCTTATAAAAAAGCTTTCTTTTTTTAGATTTTACTGCAATTGGTTTTTTTTTGTCTTGGTACTATCATACCCATTTTCTATGTGTTTTGTATACTAAACCGGCTAAATATCTGTTATTTATGTTGTTCAGAGACTAGGAACTCCAGTTGGTGTCATGTCAAAGAGAAAATACCCAGTGCCATCTAATAGGATAAGCCTATGTCTCAATGTGAAAAAACTAGTTGTCCTGTTACTGTTCTGCAACTAATTTACTAATTTTTTCACGCAAAGATAAGCCACTAATTGCCACGAATTCGCTATGAGAGATATAAAACTACAAAATGTTCAAGTCTTTATAACAAGTTTTGTTAAAAAACTTGTAATCCAAAAATAAATTTACTCTCTGGAAAATGTTTTTACATTTTGTTTAAGCATGTCCAAACCCAAACTCGGTGCTTAGTTTCGGAGCTGGTATCTGGCCACAGTGACATCAAGGACGCATTCGGATGCAAGACTTAATCGTACCGGTTCTTTCGATTAAATAATATACAAAAATTGATAAAACGACTAATTACCTAAATTCTTGCTGTGCTGATTTCATTTTGTCTCTGCTATTATATTTTTTTTGCTATTACAGCAATTCAGTACTGTACAGCGTGGCCAGGACGCTAGATGGTGCATAATCTTTTCTGAGAATTTTGTTTCTATGCTTTTTTATGGAAGTTTAATATAAGTTAATTATTTTAAAATGCATTAAAACATTTGATAGTGTCTGCCATGCTCAATCTTCATGTGCTCTTTGTCAACTTAATGTGAATGCATCTATGTCTTTTTCCTTGACTTCTGATATTCAAATTTATATCTAAGATGAAATTCAGGAAGGTGTAGATTTCTTATACGTATATCAGAGAAACCTATTCCCTCCGTATTTTTTTTTTATTTCGTTGTAAAACACAGTGAAAAGTCCTGTTAAGAGCTATTTTTTCGAGCTTTTTATTGAGAGGACTCATTTATTTGAACCAAAACAGGGACGCTGATTGAATGGTGCATATTTGAATCATAGAAACGTTCTCTTTCCTGGTATCTTTAATGCTTCTATGGAAAATGTTTTGTTTAGTCTACGTAGCTCTTCTTTTCGGGATTTGCAGACGTATTATATTTAGCTCATGCTGACAGCTTGCTTCTTATTAGCCAAATCTGTTGCTTAGGTTTGCAAACTAACCTGACCTATTATTCTTTTTGGATGCTTTAAGTGATTATGAAGGCCGAAGAGGATCTAATATCTGAAATAAGAGAGTCTGCGAAGCCGAAGCTGCGTTTATATTATGCTAGAGGCTGTATTTGGTAGTTTGTATTCATCCGAAGTTTAGTTTCATTTTTCTTCTGATTTCTGTCTACTTGAGATTTTTTTTTTTCTTGATTCATAGTAATTTCTCCTCATTTTAGATTGGATCTTTAAATAAGATAATACGGTTTAATAACCTATTATCTTTGGTAATGTCCAAAAAATGGTTTATACGTCAATTAAAAAAAACAGTGCAATAAACGCAGTGTTGCAGTACAGCGCAATGGAAGGAATATAAAACCCGTTTTTTGCGTGTAAAAAAGCTGTTAGTTTAGCTTTTTCTGTCCGATCTTTTGTTGCTGCTTTTGTAAGCATTGGAATATTGCTAAATGTCGCTGAATTTAAACATCTAATTTCTAATAGAATTGAATCTTCTCGTTCTTGTATCATTTTGTATACCACAAGTTACTTCTTTTCTATAGCTTTAGATTTCCATCTGCAGTTCCATTGGTTCTTTTCGTTTTCAAATAATTCTTGATATTAAGAATGAGCTAAAATCATTTTATTTTCAAATTGTTAGTAATCGTGGACATTTCCGGCGGTAATTGAAATTTCTGATGGTAACTATTAACAAAGCTATATTCGATTTTCTGTGATCATTCCATCTTATTTGTTGCTGGGGCTTTTGTGTAAAAATGATGTAAAGAGGGCTAAACTGGAATATTGTAAATTTTCGCCATATTTATTGCAATCGTTTTTGGAACCAGAGGTGGATTAGTCAGTATCTTCCAACAATGTTTGCTCTCTTTGTAGAAAAACTCGGTTCGAATTTAATTGATGATGCCCCAATTCATCTTGGTCTTAACAAGCGTTTTATGCGCCTTCTTGGTTAGTTGCTTATGTCAGCAGAGTACCGTTGTGGTACAGAACCCTGGAAAGGAAAAAGTACGAATGAAGAGTGAGACGCCTTGTGACTCGTTGACCTTATTAGGTGAAAAAAAAATCCATCGTCATGTAATAGAAGGTCCTTACATGAAATTACCATTGGCTAAAGCTTGTTCTTGAATATAATACCGCTGCGACCCAGATTACTAGGTTCCGAGCTACTGCTGCAACTCGGATTACAAACAGGGAAAAGCCTATGCCTTCTTCTTAGTTGGAATAGTAAGAGACGATCCTCAGTATATCACCATATCCCAGATTAGCAACTTTTCAAAATATGCTTGTATTATCTTAACTTTTTGTTACTATGTGCCGTGGTTTGTTCTTTGCTAGTTTTAATCTATATCTGATGAAACTTTCATAGTTCCCATTTATAATGAATTATACCGATCCATTATGTATTTCTTATATTATCTCGTCGAAAGATAAGCTTGTATAAATATTGCATCCATTATTAAATCATATATGGTTACAACCCAATATGGTGACGTCATTCATCAAGCTTGTACATGAAAATGCAGATTTTTTTGTAAAAAGCGATTCTATTTTAAAGACTTTTTAATTAAAAAAGGCACTAGATACAACAGTTTCCTGTAAAATGAGCTATTAAACTGGTCTCTATGAGTTTCAATAGCCCAGCTCGCTGAGGAGAAAAGAAACGTAAAAAGAAGATGCAGAATATCGTTCAAGCCACTTTTCTTGTTTTTAAAGCCTACATATTTGTTTTTGTTGTTCAAGCCAGGAGACTGTACATTCCCTATTTAGGATTTTCGGAAAAGGTGGTTCTATTAGAGTACTTTGTGTTTCGATCTAAAACTATTTTGAGGATTTATTGGTTATTGTAAGGGACAGTTATTGGTCTTAGTATGGGACATGATCGTCTCTTACTAGGTTGCTAGCTACCGCTGCAACCCGGATTACTAGGTTGCAGCTAAAGCTGCAGCTATGATTTTGCTCTTCAACTGCAACCATACTGTTGGTAATTTCAAATAATATCAGTATTTAATAGTAATAATTACAAAACATAGTAAAAACATAAAATCAATACAAATTTCTTAAGGGAAAGTGTTTAAAGATAGAAGATAAAACAAACTCAAGCTTTCTAGGTCTTTTTAGGCAATATATTGAGCTTAAGCCAGGAACTATTTAAAGGATTTCCTATTTTCGTCCGCCTTCATTCAGAAAGCCTAGCAGGCAAAGGAAGTCTGCATTGGCGAGGAAAGATTTTTTCCGGCTAAGATTTGTTAAGGGCCGACAAAGTCTTAGGGTGTGTCTTTATTTGTCGTTCTCCTACAGAAGGAAACACAAATATAGACCTTACACAAAATTCTTGAACACCTTTGACATTTATGGTAGTCTCGATGTTCTCCAAACATTAAAAATATTGTTAGGCTACTTGCAATTCAATAATGTAATTGCTATTTGTGGAAAAAAGCACTAATTTTCTTTCAATAACATTCAATATAATTAAAACCCGATACCGGTTGGGAAATTCATAGTATTTTCTAGCTCAATTTCTCACTGATCTATACTTCATCTTTACTAAACCATATTGGGAAGTTTCTGAATGGTCAAAAAACTCAGACTCTACAAAATATTGTTCTGGAGTTAGTGCTGTGAAGTAATAAAGTATGCACATAGTGCATTTCCATGTGCTTATATACACCTATTCAAGAGTACTTAAATAACAAGTGTATTTTACACAAAACCATTGGTTCACACATATGTGTTTTCAAACAAAAGGCATATTTATATGTGATCCGTAAAGCCGTTAAAGTCGGTGTGAAACTCAGCCGCTAAAGTTGGCGTGAAACTAAGCCGCTAAAGTCTGTGCAGCCAAGAGCCTAATTTAAAATTTTGAAGATGGATTGGACTGAGTAGTTAAATTTAGCTATACGATGCAAGCCAGTTATGTATTATAAAAACTCTTGGTCATTGTAAATGTAATTTGACCACAAAAGGAACAGACAAATGGTTGACCTTACAAGGGTTTTCAACCCCATTTTTATTTTTCGTGCTTTAACTGATGTCAGGAACCAATTTGATATTGCAATTGTATACTGTTTTTATGCAATTGTTTTTACTGCATCTATCATCAATGAGCCAATTGTATAAAAGAGAGATGAATAAAAAACGAATCTGTGCCAACCAAAGTACACTTTTTAAAGATTATTTTGAAATAAAAAAAAAACAAGATGGTAGATTTATTGAAACTAAGTGACACAATATTCGAATATGCATAGCGATTATTTATGCGGCTATAATGAAAAAAAATGCTATATTTATAATAAAATATATAAATATTTATAAAAGAGTGATATTGAAGCCTCAGGAGAGCATTAGGGAGGGGGAAACAACGAAATTCGGGCTCCCATTGACGTTCCATCCATCTGTCCCTTTAATTTTTGCAGCTTTCGACGTTCTGGGGAGGCCACATAAACTTGCCCCTCCCCCCGTATCCGTCTTTGTGTTGGGGGGATCGAATGGAAACTCAGTATTTTCTTATTATGGGAGGGGGGTGTAAGGTGACTTCGAACATTTTGTCGGGGGAGGGGGATTTTGCCCCTCTGGTCCTCACGACTACGTGCTACAGTTTTATATACCTGTTGGCCGACAGGCTCTAATGCTAGCATTCAATGAAAAAACGAAAATTCTTTATTGATATGAGTACAACGCGCGCTTGAGGGAGGATACGCCATTACATGATTGTCTAGCATCAAGGAAAAAGAGCCAAAAGTTTTACAGAAAGCAAAAAAAATAGACAAAAAATTCTTCACAATTAAAGCTATTTGCATATAAAAGCCTAAAATGTTTCTCAAACAAAAGATTCCCTGCTCATTCCCTTGGTTCAAAATCAATTGTGACATGTTCTGAAAACATCATGCCTACTATTTATTTGCTTTATTCCATTAAGGCTCAGATTACTAATTTTCAAAAGCAAACATCCATTCTTAATATTAAGTGAATTATTTTCAAGTTGTTTTTCTGAAAATAGAAAAATGAAACGAGTTTATCAAGCTTCTGAACAATAAATAGATACTTTATCAAAAAAACTTTTAAAAACCACGTTTTAAAAATAGACTAAAAAGGGGAAAATAAATTTTTCGATTTTAACAAATGCATTTGATATATGTATATATATATACATATATATATATATATATATATATATATATATATATATATATATATATATATATATATATATATATATATATATATATATATATATATATATATATATATATATATATATATATATATATATATATATATATATATATATATATATATATATATATATATATATATATATATATATATATATATATATATATATATATTTATTTTTTTTTCTGAGCCTCAATCCATTTATAGCACATATGGGACACATATGAATTTATAAATTTAAATTTGTAACTACAGGGAATCCAATTGCCTAGCTAAAAGGATACAGAAAAGCTAAAAATAACACCATTCTTTAGAAATAATGAATAAAAACCAGACATAAATATGAAAGCTACTGATTATTTCACCTCAGTAAGACTCAGTTAAGACATATTGTGGTGTATTTGTTCCTAAAAAATAAAAAAAATGGCTTCTGTAGATAAATGGCTATTGGGGTTAACAATCCCACCAGTAGCATCTGGCCTCCCCCAGGCCACTCAGCGTGTCTCCAGGTGGTAATAGGGGAACGCCCTACAAATATGTGGGGTACCTCCATAGTAGGCACGGACCAAGGGGGAACCTTGTCCCTGTGGGTTCTTAATAAAAACTGGGGCAACCTCACCCGGAGCCATAAATACAGGCGGAGGAGGAAGAAGGCCCCTCAACCGTACACTCAACAGGGCCCACCGGTTTGTCCACATGTCCCATGAGTTACAAACCTTCTCACAGTAATGGGTTAAATTGCATGGTGATGCAGAACACCAGCACGGGAGGATCCTTTATAGGAGGACAACGGCGGAAGGATGTTAGGTCGAGATCTATGGACAACAGCCTCTGAAAAAAGCTGCCTCGACTCTTTTGGGATTACTGCAAGACAGGAGACCTTGCGGTCAACTATAGTCTCGCTTGAGGAGTGGCAATTCCCAAGGAAAGTATAGCCTAGTAAACGAAACAGCATTCGCACCGGATTCTGACTAATAGACAATTTTTTTGGGCTTAGTATGTTTTGATGGGCGTCTTTGGGCTGAAAAACCTCTTCCTAGCTATTTTATCTATTATGGGTTGCCTCCCCGTAGTAGCATAATATTTGTAGGCATGAATATATAATGAGTCGGAGGTAATAGGCTTGAGACTGTCTGTGCAGGATTTCGACTCTTGTTGATAGATGAGCATCACCAAGTGCTAAAAACCATGTTGAGACTAAAATGAGCCCAGGTTTGCACAAAACCTCCATTCATACTGGAGGCTTCTGTAACGTCTTTCTTTATGGTTCCAAACTGGCTTAAAGCACTTTAGTGTAGACTTGAGAAGATATGTTATTCTCCACCCTATACTGGTATCTAGGACTATTGCGTTTTCTGAAGCCACAATAATTTCAATGCTTTATAGGAAATGAAAATTGGAGCTTGGAGTATTACGACATTAAAAAATGACCATCGTATCTACATTTTGACTGACGAATTCAGACGATTTGAACTGGATTTATTGAGAATTTCAGAAACTCATATCCCAGGGGTAGGAAGCATGAAATTAGGTGATATAGAATTTGTTTACTCAGGCAGGAAGGATGGGGTACATATAAAAGAAGTAGGGCTCAAGATGAATAAGGAAGCTGCTAAGTCTTCTTGAGGCTGGGAAGCTATTAATAATAGAACACTGATTGCTTATTTTTGACAAGAAAGTTCATGGTATCACTTATAGTAGTATACACCCCTGTAGAACCGACTGACAGAGATACTAGTGACTCAGATGACTTTTACTTACAGTTACAGGAGCAAATAGACAGGGTCCCAGGTAGAAATATTACGTTTTTATTAGGGGATTTTAAAGCCCAGGTTGGTAGAAATAGGGATAGATGGTATCCCAGCCTAGGTAAATTTGGTGTAGGAAAAGAAAACAGTAATGGATACAGACCAGTGGCGCCAATTCACGAAAATGTAGGGGGGCAAGGATTTTTTTTCGATTTTTTTTTAATTGAGATGCAAAAAAAAGAACAACATTTAGCAAACATACCTAAAACAGGGAGTAACGGCAAGGTCGCTGCTTGGCAAAATCGTTGACTAATCTATCCAAATCCAGTTTCTTTACCTCCTCTTTTTCAACGGCCATTATAATGAGATCACTGAGTCTGTCGTTTCCCATTGTCGATCGCAGATAGTCTTTCACACGCCCTAATGCCGAGAAGAATCGTTCATTACTGGTAGTGGTCACAGGCAAAGTAGCAACTAGCTTCATCAGTTTTAGCACTGCAGAATAGGCAACTGGGAGGTCGGATAAGATTTCGATAGCTCGAAGAAGATGCATTTTTGAAGTATCACCTTTTGACAGATGCAGCTTCGCAAGAGAAAGCTGGGATTCTATGGCATGGTCGTCAACACCTAGAATCTCTTGATAATGACACATAACTCTTTCCACTTTTGAAATTTCAAGAAAATTGGAACTTGAGGGGTCGAGGGCAGATAAAGCGTCGAGCAGAGGCATATTCTGCATGAAACGTTGGTCCATGTCACTCGTGAAACGATCTATTACCTCAAAGTACAGAAGTTTACCGCAGTCTGATTCAACTGGCTGACTGATATTGCGTTTACCGGTTGTTGAGTTTGAAAGAAAGGCTTTGAGACGAATGGAAATGGCTTGACTTCTCTTGTTTCGAGCACTGGTTTTAGATTGTGGAGACTTCGATTCCTGGATATCGTTTAAAGCTAAGAATTCAGATATGTTTTTGTTTAAGTTGTTCCATTCGTTATCATTTCTCAGCTTTTGGAGTGTCTCATATGTCCCAGAAATCAGTGCAAGTGCCTTATAAATCAACAAACTTCCGGATTGAAATTGCTCTGATAAATAATTTACAATGGCTAATACTTTTTCCATTATGTGTAAAGTTGAAGCAAAAGAGGCAGAGTTGCTTTTGTCCAGTAGTCCTTTTGCTTCACACGCTGCCTCGCCGTTGGAACTATCAGAGACTGCGGCAAGCACAGCAACAATACAATCAAATCTGGCCTTCACCTTCGAAATAGAGCGGACTGCGTAAGACCAGTGAGTCTGGACGGTCCTTTCAAGCTCCTAGACTTTTTGCCCGCTAATACGCTGGGATTCCACAAAAAGCTCCTGACGAGTATTGCTGCATGATATAAATGCGTAAAGTCTTTGCACCACAGAGAAAAATTCAGAAAGTTCACTGATATTTTTTAGGCAGTCAGTCAAAACCAAGTTCAATCTGTGGGCGTGACAGTGTACATAAACTGCATGAGGCACCTTCTCCCTAAACTTTGCTTGAACTCCGTTAAATTCCCCACTCATGACGGATGCGCCATCATAACATTGGGCAATACACAGCATCGAATCTACACCAAGCTTGTCTATAGTTTCACAAATCGAGTTGGATAAGCTCTCGGCGTCTAATTTGTGCATGTGATAGCTGCTGATTGTTCGCTCCAATACTTGTCCATTTGATATATACCTGAGAAGGATCGCTAATTTTTCTTTTATAGGAAAATATTTTATCTCGTTAACAAGAATGGCGAAGTAATTAACTGATTTTACTTCTAAATAATGCCTTGCCAAAAAGCATTTCTTTTCTATCAGTTTGACTGGCTCATTTTGGTACTGATGACTGCAATTGTGACCAAATCGGCACTGTAACTTGGCCTTCAGCTTTTCGTCGCCTTTAGACATTTCCTCCATCAATTCATCCAAATTACCCTGGTTTGCAGATGTTTCTGATTCGTCATGACCCCTCAAAGCAAGACCCTCGCGGCCAAGAAAGGAAATAGCGCGAAAAATGTACTTCACATTATCTCTGTTTTCCTGAACCTCTTGAGATCTGGATTGAATTAAGGCATTCACTATTGATTTCGAAGTATCAGTACTCATTGTCTGAAATTCCGTCCATTCTGACATACAATGCCTATGTCTTTCAGAACCATCATGTTGCTTTAATACAGCAGAACTGTCTTTCCACTTGCAAAATCCTGACTCAATGAAAGCCCTTTTTCCAGCAGTTTCTCCAGCCCTTAGAGTCCCCATAGAAAAATGGCGGTAAGCAAAACAAAACACGGAATTCAAGTTTTTTGAGTATTCAATCCATTCATAAGTCTTATAGTAATGTGCACTGAATTTCCTTCCGTTAGAAATGGAAGCCAGATATCTCTCAAGAATAGGTTGAGCTGGTTTGTCGTGACGCGTCCTAGAGATATCTGAGAGAGTTTCTTGACTGCTACTGGAACCCGCAAGGGGTTCAGCGATGCAGACCGAACTTTCATGTTGATCTGAGCCATTTCTCAGATGTTCCGCTTGTTTCCGAAATTATGTCACAGGTGGGGGAATTTATCTCAACTAACCCGAGACTTTGGGCGCTGACACTATTGCCAGTTTCTTGCACTAAAGTTTCTTCATTTTTCTTCCGCATTTTCACCGAAAAAAAAATCCAAAGTTTGTTGTCGCTTTTTACTCATAGTTAAACGAGTAGTAGACAATGACTTCACTCAGACACGGCAAGAGAAGAACTGAAGAAACACGTAGAAACTCAATTAGAAAATCACTCCCATACTCCACGGTGAAACTACCCCGCTTAGAAAACCCATAAACCAATCACTTGCATTTCCTGTTCACGACAGTCCCATACACTCCACTGGGACTAGTTATCCCATAAACTATTCAACAACGTCAAGAATCTGCTGACCAAAACTCCTTGAAACCCTAGAACACATTTCCTTTCCCAGCTACTAAAAAAGGCAATATACAAAACTCATAGTTTACAACGAATTCTTCACAAGAACAATAACAAACGGGTACTGACCACATGAAGCTTAGTTTTGAATGAACCCTACTCGGAAATAAAATAGTGTAGACACGCTCGCTCTTAGACATTTCAAAACAAGATTATATAATTAGGGCACCAGTTTGTTGGTCGTATTTATTGGACCAGTTGCTGGTTTAATATAGCACATAGCTAAAATAGAAAATAGCTGTGAAATATAAATAAGAAGGTAATTTTCAAAGTGTAGGGGGGGGGCATGGCCCCCCCTAATTGGTGCCTCTGATACAGACTTTTGCAATTTTGTAGGTATAACAATCTAGTTATAACCAAAACAGTGTTTGGTCACAAAATGGCTCATAAGTTAACATGGTATTCACGTGACGGTAGGACAGCAAACCTTATTGATTATATTATAGTAAACCGAAGACTGGCAGGATAAATACAAGATACTAGGGTCTGTAGGAGTGCTGTTATTGATGTTAAAAGTAAAGATCACCATCTAGTAGTGTCTAGGGTTAATTTAAAGCTGAAATTTAGGAAGGGTAACCACCTTCCGGGAAGCTATAACGTCTGTAAACTCCAGGATGAAAATTTGAGTGAAACTTTCCAGGAACAGTTGAATACTAAACTTCAGAGTTTAAAATTTCATAATGTGGAAGATGGTTCGAATGATTTTAGTAAAATAATTTGTGAAGTTGCTGAAGGCGTATTAGGGAAGAAAGCTAAAACTGCAGCAAAGAATATTAGTGAAAAAGCTTTATGTTTAATAGAAAGGAGAAAGGACTTGCACAAGAATTATATGAGTGATACATCATATGAAAACAAAAGGAGTGTAAAGAAAGTGAAGAAATAATTAATATATGAACTAAGGAGGTGTGAAGTAAAAACCATGGATAAAATTGCCGAGGATCTGGAAGATGCAGCTAGACGCATCTAATAATAGTAAAATATTGTACTGGCACGTTAACAAATTGAGAGGTAGTAGTCAATCCGGACTTGGCCCAGTTAAAGATAGGAATGGGGTCACAATTAGCGATAAGGAAAAAACTAAAGAGAGATGGGCCGAACATTTTGAGAATTTGCTAAACCGAGATAGACTTGCAGGAAAAAATATAGAGGAAGATGAAAGAGTTTGTGACATCTTGGATGTGAAGGAAGATTTGTTTAATGGGGAGGAATCACAAACAGCGCTAAAATGATTAAAAAATCATAAGGCTGCAGTTCCTGACGGTGTGGTAAACGAGATTCTTAAATATGGTGGCTCTGAGGTTAGAAATAAACTACGGAAGACTATGAATATGATTTTTAAAAAAGGGGAAGTACCTAACGATTTTAGGAAAACCTTAATTAAGCCACTTTATAAGAAAGGTGATAAAAGTGAAGTGGTGATTATCGAGGCATTAGTATGGTCTCTGTAGGGAGCAAATTGCTTAGTAATATGATACTTTTTAGACTGAGAGATGCTGTAGACAAAGTTTTAAGAGAAGAGCAGTGTGGTTTTCGAAAAAGTAGAGGATGTGTTGACCAAATTTTCACTCTTAGGTGAATAATTAAGAAGTGTCTGAGTTGCAAAACACCTTTGGTCCTCAGTTTTGTAGATTATTAGCAAGCGCTCGATTCTATTGATAGAAGAGCTTTAGCAAATGTCCTTGTATGGTATACCAGACAAATACATTAAAGTGATTAGTGCTATGTACGAGAATAACACTGCTGCAGTTAAGGTAGGGAAAGAGGTCAGTATCTGGTTTTGTATTAAATCATGAGTTAAGCAGGGTTGTGTTCTATCTCCCTTTGTATGGATTGTTTTGATGGACTTTGTTTTAAGGATCACAGGAAAGGCAATGGGTGACCACGGAATCAAATGGGGAGGAAACAATGTCCTGGACTTAGATTATGCTGATGATTTAAGCATCCTAGATGAAATTGTGAGCAAAATGAATGAAGTTTTAGAAGTTTTGCGAGTTCAGGGTGCTAGAATTGGTTTGAAAATTTATGTTATGAAGACTAAGTCACTAAGTCTAGGAATAAGTGAAGATGAAGATGAAAAGTTGATACTGGGTAATGAAAAGATTGATGAGGTGGGTAGCTTCACTTACCTTGGTAGTATTATTAGTAAAGATGATGGGAGCAGTGAAGATTTTAAATATAGAATTGCCAAGGCTCAGGGTGTTTTTTCACAGTTAAAAAATGTCTGGAAGAATAGGAAGATAAGTCTGCAAACCAAGATTAGAATATTAGAAGCTACAGTGATGACAGTGGTCAAATATGGCTTTGAAGCATCGAGGCTACGAAAAGTGGATGAAGATTTGCTAGATGTTTTCCAGAGAAATTGCTTAAGGATTGTTCTGGGTACCAGGTTGACTGACCGTATTTCAAACAGTAGGTTATACGAAAAGTGTGGTTCAATCCCGCTTTCTACGACAAGAATGAGAGAGAGGATGAGATGACCAGGGAAGTTTCTGTGGATGAAGAATGAAAGATTGCCGAAGATTGTACTTTTCGGCCAACCGTTTCGGGCTAAACTGAAAGCACGTCGTCCACGTTTAGGGTGGGAGGATGTCATAAAGAAAGAGTTAAGGGAAATGTTGACTTCCTGGGAGGGTATAAAAAGGGAGACTTTGAATAGATTGGGGTGGAGGAGGAGCGTGCGTAGCTGTGTTGGCCTCAGGTGGCTTGGTGCTGCGGTGAGTTGTTAGTAGTAGTAGTAGTAGTAATTACTTTCTATCAAAGTCGCTCTTTACAGTAAATGAATATATTACATTCTAATATTTCAAGTATTATGGGCTAGAGTTTGTTTTTTACTATTAATATTATATTAGTATTTCAATTACTATGGGCTTGAGTTCCTTCTCTGCTGTAATTTTTACTAGGTTTGAGATATCTCTTCAGCCTTGATACCGATGAAACTGACATATTCGCCATTTATAATTAACTGTACCGATCCTTTAAATAAATATTTTAGCTGTCTCTACAATTATGATACAGATGAAAATTACATAATCTACATTCATAATGAACTATACCGATCTTTTATGTAAGTGGCTAGAGTTAGTTCTTTACTATAAAAATACTAGGTTGCTAGCTACCGCTGCAACCCTGAAAAAAATTATATCCTTTTTATAATATCTATATCTTAGTGCCTATTATAGTAACATTCATAGTCCATCATTGATGGAATATAATACAATGATACCTAAAAATCGTTTTCTTTTCCCTGTCACTTAACTTACTATAGGCTAGACTTAGTCTTTACTATAATCCTTTATATAATTCTGTATTATATTCCATATCGCCATGCTAATCTTTATATAGAATCAATTTATGAAGATCAGCCTGCATTTTTGCCATCTTTTAGGACTTCTGGATATACTTTTTAACTTTATCTTTATGGGTTATTTGGTACAGCCTCGCGTAGGTTTTAATTTTTTCATATAGATTTGTCACCCCAGTATCTACCCATTATTCTGGTAGCAACTATTTTTTTATATTTGTTTCGATAGTCATCATCATTTTGATAATCTCCTTGATACCCCTGGTCTGTTAAATACCTTTGTTTTTCTCTTGTCATATTTCAGTTCCTTAAAATCTGGACTTTTCTGATATATTAATTAAAAAAAACTTTCCGAAAAATGAGTTTTTCAAAGAAAAGTAAAGGCCATTTTAAACTTAAGCTCAGCAGATACAAATACCTGTTAAAATTCAAACTCAAAACGACCAGAAATTACTATTTAGAATAAATGAAACCCAAAACGAATAGAAATTAAATAAACAATCATAGGAAAAAACATACAATAACTAATAGTATAAATGAATAAATAGATCTTAAAGCGAGTAATGCTTAGATTGAATATGAAAATGAAACTTAAAGCGAACAGAAATTAACTAAACAATCAATGCAAACAAACATACAATAGATATTAATTTAAATGAATAAATAAATCTTAAAACGAGTGAAACTTGAATTGAATATGCAAATCAAGCTTGAAACGAACAAAAATCACTACAAACAAGAGTTTGGATACCGCCTCCTTCTATCACTGTAAAAGTCTAAAACCTACTGCCTCAATATTTAATATTGAAAATAAACATAAAATTATAGTAAAATTTTGAACTGATGAGCTTTCAGCAATTATAATCATTATGCATCAAATATTCAGTTTCATTTATTAGTTCTTTCTAGAGTTGTTCAACACGAATATAGTTTCACTACTAGCAAGAGTTTGGATACTGCCCCCTTTCTTAACTGTAAATAAAAACCAAAGGTATACTGCGTCATTGGCGCTTCACTGAAAATCAATTATATTACAAATATTTTCTTTTCCAGTTTTTACAGCATTGAAAATAAAAATAAAATTAGAATGAAATAAATTCTTGAATTGATGGATCTTTCAACAACTAATATCAATATATATCAAATATTCAATTTGTTATTGTGTATACTTTCCAAGACTGTTCAAGACGCATATAGTTTTCAGTAAATTGCCAATGACGCAGAAGGTTTTAGACTTTTACAGTGAGAGAAGTGAGTGAAATCTCAAAATTTTTAGCGGATGGGTTTGGGGAAAAAAGGGTATGGGGGGTAGTTGCCCTTTAATCCCTTGACTCTTAAAAACTGAACTAGAACTTTCAGTTTCCAAACAAATGAGCCTTCTATGGATTTTATACGGTAATTCCTTTCATAAGAACCCATACATGCCCTTAGGGCATAACTCAGAACGCCTCCTTCCGGGCCCTGGGGGGTTGTATGGACACTAGTTTTTTTATCCGACCTTTGAACTATTTTTTTTAATAAAATGTCTACCTCAAGATTTTCATTTGATGGGTTTGGAAAAAGAAGGCGTGGGGGGGGGGCTAGTCGCCCTCGGATTTCTTTTGACACCTTAACTCGAACTTTTAATTTCAAATCAAATGAGCCCTCTTAATCGTCTCTTACTAGGGTGCTAGCTACCGCTGCAATAGGGATGGGAATAGCAAGAGACGGTCCTCAGTATGGCAATATACCCCAGACAACTAACTTTTCAAAAGATGCTTGTATTATCTTAACTTTTAGCTACTATGTGCCGTGGTTTGTCCTTTACTAAGTTTCAGCTATATCCGATGAAACTTACTTAGTTATAATGAATTTTATCGATCCTTTATGTAAATTTTTTTCAAAGAAAATTACAAACAGAAAAACTCTATGGCTTTTTCTTATTTGGAATTGTAAGAGACGAGCCTCAAAGAGTCAGGCAGTTAACTTCCCCTCAAAGGATGATTTTATTATCTTAAGTTTTAGTTACTATGCGCTGTGATTTGTTATTTACTAGGTTTCAGCTATATCTGATGAAACTAGCATAGGCCCTATTTACAATGTACTTTATTGATCCTTTATGTAATTATCCTGCCAAAAGATAAGCTTGTTGCATAATGATGCATACTATGATTTAGTCTTTTTCCAAAGTTATATTCTAATTTAATATTTTAGTTACTATGGGCTAGAGTTCGTTTTTTACTATAACAGCTTGTTAAGTCCAATATGTGCCATTGGCTCTTCTTTACTATGTTTCAGCCTACCCTATAGCCATGATACTGATGAAACTTACATAGTCCTTATTTATGATCAACTAGTCTGATCCTTTATGTAGCAAACCTTAGAGTTCAAAACATGTTTGTTTCAAGTTATCTAGTCAATAGGTTAGTTCAGTTAATATAGGCTAGAGGTCGTTCTTTACTATAAAATTACAAACAGGAAAAATTCTACAGCTTTTTCTTAGTTTGAATAGTAAGAGGTGAACCTCAGAGAATCAAGAAACTAAGTAAGTTTGGTTGCTAGTAATGTATATTATTTCAGTTGCTATGAGCCATAGTTATTTCTTTGATGTAAAACTATACCAATCCTTTATATAATTATAGATTAGAGTTCGTTCTTTACCATAATCCTTGTAAATAAAATATTGGTTTTATCTTAAATAGTTTTCGCTAATTACAAAAACACGTAGATGGTACAAATTCCTGATGTCAATAACATATGCTACTACAGTGTTATAGATAAATGCAGTTTCTTGTAAAAAATTGTTTTTATTTTAAAACGTATCTCCTTTTATTTACAAAGGTTTTTAACCTCGACAATTTCCTTTAAAACGAGCCGTTATTCAGCTCTCTGCGATGTTTCAGTGCCCCGCTATCTGAGAAGGAAAAGGAAGAAAAAAAAAAGAAGTTATCGATGCAGAATACCATAGTTCTTCAACCCAATAGATTCTTCCTTGTTTTTCAAGCCAATAGATTTTCCTCGTTATCAAACAGTTCGTGGTAACGAACTGCACAGTAAGAGTGATTGGTTTCAATAGTAACCGAAACTCTAAAAGACGATTTAAAAAACAATAAAAAACATATTTAATGTAAATAGAGACATCAAAAGAATTGAATTTTTAAGCTGATTTTAAATATATGAGTTTCATCAAGTTTATTCTTACACATCCAAAGTTACGAGCCTGGGAAAATTTGCCTTATTTTCGAAAAAAGGGGAAAACACCCCCTAAAATTCATAGATTCTTAATGAAAGTGTCACCATCAGATTCAGCGTATAAAAGAACCTTACTGTAGAAGTTTCAAGCTCTTTTCTGCAAAAATGTAGAATTTTGCCAGAAGAAAGTTCACGGATGGGTCTTTATTTTTTTGTTTTCTTTTCCAAGGGGTGATCGTACCGACCCAGTGGTCCTAGAATGTCGCGATAGAGCTCATCCAAATGGAAATTAAAAGATCTAGTACCTTTTTTAATTAAAAACAAAATTTAATTAAAATAAAAGCTTTTTTTATTTAAATTAATTAAATTCTACTAAAAACTGCATTTGTATTGCCAATCTTGATTAATACTATCTTTGAAAAGACTGCAGTGTGAAAAGACATTAAAAATACAATATTTTTTTTAAAAAAAAGCTATTTTATTTTTAGTTTTTTGTTTTTTTTTGACTAAAAAAGGCATTAGAACTTTTAATTTCCGTTCGAGTGAGCCCTCTTGTGACATTCTATGACCACTTGGTCGATACAATTACCACCGAGGAAAAGAAAAAACAAACAAATAAACACGCATCCGTGATCTTTCTTCTTGCAAAAAATACCAAATTCCCCATTTTTGCAGATAGAAGCTTGAAAAATCTACAGTAAGGTTTTCTGATACACTGAGACTGCTGGTGTGATTTTCATTAAGATTCTATGACCTCTAAGGGGTGTTTTCCCCTTGTTCGAAAATAATGCAAATTTTCCATGGTTCATAACTTTTGATGAGTAACACTAAACTTGATGAAATTTTAATAGTTCAAATCAGCATAAAAATCTGATTCTTTCGATGTATCTATTGATATTAAAATTTCGTTTTTTGGAGTTTCGGCTACTATTGGAACGAGTCGCTCTTACTATACCCTTCGTTACCACGAACTGTTTGAAATACCTGCGTCATTTTGTCGCAGAACTTTTCAGTAATTCAGTAATTGCACCATCCTTATTCTTTAGCTGTTTGAATTCATTCAAAATTGTGTCTAATTTTCTCTGACGTCATACATACCAAAAATTCTCTTTTTCTTTTAGTTATCACTTCAGTTACTATTTGCTGCAGTTTAGTCCTTACTGTAAACGGTAAAAAATAAAATAAAAATTGATTTTTTCAATTTTTACGTCACGTCACTCATTACATCATATATGGTTAGTAGTACACAATCGGTGTTAGATATTATGTCATGTCACTTATTGTGTCATGTATGGTTATTAGTAGTCAATTGGTGTTAGAAGTGAGACTTGCTTCCAAAAATCAAATATCTTTCAAGCCAAGGAACGGTGAGTTTCCTGTATAGGTCTTTAGGACAAAGCATGTTTTTGGGGTACCTCTTGATTTGATCTGACACAATTTTTAGGAGATATGGGCTGCTACATTTCTTAGTATTGGAAGTGGTCGTCAGCCATGAGGATGAAAAGTACATGATCCCTATTTATTATGAACTATACCGACCTTTATATAAAAAAAACGATGAAACTTACATAGTCCCCATTTATAATGAGCTATACGGATCCTTTAGATAATTCTTCTCCGAATTCTCTATCACTCCATGTTGATCACATATTCAATAATGTATTGTATTCTAACAGTTACCACAGCACAGTGGCTATGAGTGATTCTTCCAAAATTTGAAGGATGGGAGTTCAAGACACTCTGCGGTAACGCTGAATGATTTCTTTGTTTGTTTGTAACTGTGCTTTTCATATTTATGGTGTAGGCTTCAAGATCATTTTCCACAGATTGTATCCTTTCCTGGTGCTTGTCTTCATTGCGATTTGTCTCCCCGTCTTTTGTCATTTTGGTTATCCTTTTATGCTGCAAAACTTCACCGAAACTAGACTCAGTCAGTTCCTTCTTTTTTGTCTCGTTGTTCTGGCGAGTTCTATTCCAAATGCAAAAACATTTTTTGTTGTTTTTTTTTCTCCACCAATGACAAATTACCCTTACAGAACCCTCCTCTTTCTTCATATTAATTTTTTTTTTAATTTACTTGTCTGGGACATAATGCCATACGGTGGTTAGTCTCTTGCTATTCCAATTAATGTATACTATAATACCTGGTTTGTTCTTTGCTAGGTAAAAGATATCTCTACAGCCATGGTTCTGATGAAACTTATTTAATCTCTATCTATTATGAACTATACTAATTGATTATGTAAAATATACTGATATCATTATAGTTAACATCATAATATTGCATTTACTTTTACGCCAAATATGGTTACAACCTACGGTTGAGATGTCATTCATCAATCTAGTATATGAAAATACAGTTTTTCGTAAAAAAAGATTATGTTTTGAAAATTATTTTTGTTAATTACAAAAGGTTTTTAAATACATCAATTTTGTTTAAAATGAGCCATTAAACAGCCCTCTAAGATGTTCCAGTGCCCTGCTAGCTGCGGAGAAATATCGAGAAAAAAGATGCCGTAGATGCAGGATATCGTAAATCAAGCAACTTATCTTGTTTTTCAAGCCAATGGATTTTCCTCGCTATTCAGTCCAAGGTGCTGTAAGTTTCCTGCATACGGTTTTCGGACAAGGCGAATCTAAAAGTACAGTTTGTGTTTTGATCTGACTCGATTGATTGGAGTTATGGGCTATTGTATTTCTTAGTATTGAACGTGATCGGCTCTTATCAGGCTGATAGCTACCGCTGCAACCGAGATATTAACAGAAATATCACCTGAGTTAAGTATTTATCTGTTTAGTTTGTTGATGTTCTACTGTTGCTGATATAAATATTGAGTAGAACGTCACTGGTAAAGAAAATTATAGCTTTAATTTTTGACAAAAAAGCAGCAAAGAGAAAAATCTCAGTGAAAATAAAAACAGCAAACGAGACTGCGGCCAGAGGAGAGAAAAGAAACGAAAAATGTAAAACAACGCGGATATTTCGCCTGTATCCAAACAAGGCGTCTTCAGCACGAAAGAAACACAAAAGAAACAAGATAAAAAAAAAACAAGGTAAAACTAAAAAATCAATAAAACCACCCCAAATATATATATATACCACTGGTTAATTTTCACATGCATACTGGTTAACTTTCCCGAAAAAGTATGCCGATCACGTTCAATACTAAGAAACACAAACAACAAGATATCTATTCAAGCTACCCCTTTCATTTATTTTTGAACATACTGTTTATGGCGATTAAACGCTGATATAAGTTCAGATAAGTTAAGATAATATCTTAACTGAGTTAAGATAAATACTTAACTCAGGTGATATTTCTGTTAATATCTCGGTTGCAGCGGTAGCTATCAGCCTAGTAAGAGCCGATCACGTTCAATACTAAGAAACACAAACAACAAGATATCTATTCAAGCTACCCCTTTCATTTATTTTTGAACATACTGTTTATGGCGATTAAACGCTGATATTATATATATGTACATCCATAAAACAGACATATTGAGCAAACTATAAAATTTTTCAAGCATTTTTCTATATTCAATTAATGGTCTGAGCACCTATTTGATTCTGAAAAATTAACGTTCATCGTTATAATTCTAATGCAAATGCTTGATTATGCATAAAGTCTACAGACCACTAGACGAGCAATCAAAAGCTAACATTGAAAAGGATATAACGCGTATTTGTGTTTATATAACTAAACCGGTTTCTTTGATTTAATTTTTTTCTTATGCCACTTCCGCAATATATATATATATATATATATATATATATATATATATATATATATATATATATATATATATATATATATATATATATATATATACAATTGGCGCAAACTGATCCACGTAGGCAAAAGATGCTATTATTTTTGTCTAAATTTTTAAGCAGCTTAATGATTTCGATGGGTTGCTCTAGATGACTTTAATTGTTTATATCTAAAAGACATACTTGATTTTTCTCTGTATTCAGTTTCCTACATTCTTTTGCACACTCCTTTTCCGGAGGTAAAAGGAGTTTACCTCCGGGTAAACTAAATCCAAAAATGTTTCAAAACGTGAAAAAAATCTTCATTGTGGGAGATAAGCACATCAGGAACAACAAGATATTTTCCCTTTCCAAAAGAATAAACTTGAATATCTATTCAAGCTACCCCTTCTCCTCATTCCTTCTTTATCTCTTCTGCCCATTTCTATCTTCTAGGACTGTGTTGGTACATCAAAGTTCTGTTTCCTCCATTATAACAGGAGTTATTATTTTAGTAACGATTGCGTCTCCTCGTGTGGACAGGAAATTGTTACTGACAATTGGTAACGGATCTTGAGTTTGAAATTCAAACAATTGGAAAAATAGTAATGAAATCTGCAAATTTCATCCTCTAAGAGATATCTGTGGATACTACTGCTTTGAATTGAACCTTTGTGCTTGTTTTGAACTTTAAATCGCCGTTCTAAATCTGAAAAAACAGACAGAAAAGAAATCGCTTGGCTACTAGCCATCTGCGAATTGCTAATAACATTTTTTTTTTTAGTTAACACTTATGTTTTTCGCAAGCTAATAATAAATTGTTAAGAACAATTGTTTTTAATATGCCCTAAGCCCCTTATCCCCAGTATTTAAATTTATGGGGTGCTAATTCTGACTCGCAAATATTTTACTGTCGAATTCTGACTGCTGCTGTTAAGTAATGGTATACTGCATAAAGTTCTTTAAATTTTGGATACTTTGAGAAAGTACCGACTCACACTTACATCCCTTTTAAGGCAGGCCAACATTGCTCGTACTCACAAATTTTTAGACCTGACTTTCAGCTTTGTTCAAAATGAAACTGAAATAAAAATGTTAGGTAACACCATATAACTTGAAGCTGGCATAATATTGACAATACGAAAATATTTTAAACGCTTTTATTTAACTTCATCAATTTAGCAGGGCGCCAATCGGGGGGCGGGCAGAGGGTCCCCAGCTTTTGACAGGTACCTTTTTGACATGCGATTGAAAGAAAAAGTCGAATTGCCCCCCCCCCCACCGCTAGATTTTGAATTTTTTTCATTGAAGAAAAGGCATAAGCCTAGAAGTGGGCTGTTGAGAAAGAGACAAAGAAAACAATTCTTAGTTCATATTATGCAGAAAAATTGTAGTTCACAAATTTCGAAAGTGACTCCACTATGTTTTTCCCCGCCTCTTCACCCCTTAATGTACAAATATATAGCTAAAATTATATATTTCCCCTGCATTTGCCATACGTCACTCGTTTCAACCCGTTTACCCGTAAATTGAATTAATGCTGACGACATCAAGAAACGGAAAACACATGGGACATATATGATTTATGCTATATATTTCTACATTAAAGGGGGGGGGTGAAATATAGTGTAATCGCAGTTAAAGTGTGCTAACAAAAATTATTCTGCGTATTATGAAGTAAGAATCATTTTTAACATATTTCCGTCTCAACAGCCCCAATTCTAGCCTTTAACAACAAAAAGTCCTTATATATTATATATTATATATATTATATATATAATATATATATATATATTATATATATAATATATTATATATATAATATATATATAATATATATTATATATATATATATATATATATATATATATATATATATATATATATATATATATATATATATATATATATATATATATATATATATATATATATACAATTGGCGCAAACTGATCAACGTAGGCAAAATATGCTATTATAGAGTTACTTTAGTGAGAACACCAGAGTAACAGAGCAAAAATAAAAAAAAAAACTGGGAATTACTTTAATTATTCTGTTGCGAAATAATCATTTTATTGGCTATTATTGAAGCAAATCGTTTTGGTCTAGCAGGTAAAACAGTCCCCTGCTGATTATTTAAAATCTGAACTCCCTTATTGACTGTTGATTCACTCTTTAGAAGATTATCATAAATTGGGCCAATATTTAATTTACCTGTGTCCCTATTTATCGAAAGGTCAGCAAATATATGTTTTTGAATTTCTATAGTTTCTCTCGCCCATTGTGTGTACGTTACTATAGGCTACGTTACTATAGTTACTATAGGCATTGTGTGTAAGTTACTATAGGCTAGACTTAGTCTTTACTATAATTCTTTGTATAATTCTGTATTATATTCTAAATCGCCATGCTAATCTTTATATAGAATCAATTTACGGAGATCAGCCTGCATTTTTGCCGTCTTTTTGGACTTCTAGATATACTTTTTAACTTACTTTGTTGAAACCTAATATGTTCTGCTGAGGCTGAAGCAAAAGTTTCCGGAGGCTTGCTTAGTTGTGGGGTTTTTTCTATCGTATTTCGAGTTCAATAAATCTTTCAGCAAATTGTTGGTGAGTCCTAGCAATACAGAACTTCCCACAAGAACACGGAATTTTATGGGTTATGGGTCCCAGGGTTAAATCCTTACCAGAACTAAAGAAACTGCCCATTGGCCTCAACGAATGGAAACATGTATCTATGTTAAATTTTACGCAAAATCGGTGAAAGTTTCTCACCCAAACCAGCTATATGTGGCAATGATATGGAACTTTTAGACACATTTAAATCTGAAGACTGAGAAACCCCAATCACCCTACTGTCATGTTTAACACGTCTATTTTCAATTAGTTTATCAATGAACTTAATTTGGTAACTGTTACAAAATAAAATATCCCTCATATATAACAATTCCGAATCCAGAAATTCCTGGGAACAAATTCTAAAGGCTCTATACACTAGTGAAATTACAACCCCCCGTTTCACCGACATAGAGTGGCAAGTTTTTTTTTTTGGTGGTGGTTTTATTGGTTTTTTAGTTTTAGCTCGTTTTTTTTATCTTGTTCCACTTGTGTTTGTTTTGTGCTGAAGACGCCTTGTTTGGATACAAGCGAAACATCTGCGTTGTTTTACATTTTTCGTCTTTTCTTTCCACTGGCCACAGTCTCGTTTGTTGTTTTTTTTTTCACTGAGATTTTTCTCTTCGTTCGTTTTTTGTCATAACTGGCCAGTTCGGCTTAAAACTTTCATTTGTGGAATTTTTGGGAGCTCCATTTAAAATTTACCCGTTAAATTAGTTTTAAGAATTAGGGTGTGTCGAGTTCCATCATAGGTCAGAATAAAACCGTAAACCGTTTTAGGCTAGCCTAACCTATTCACATAGACCATAGAATACTGTGGAAATAAAGTAGGGCTCTTTTTAACGCGTCTGTTTTCTAAAGGGGAATACACCATGTATGGATTTGTAAAATTTCTCTATTGTAATTTTATTATTATTCATATGTGATGTGGACATACCTCTCCCCCTCCCAAAGAAAAAACAATTCGAAGAGTCGATAAGAACCCCGGTTATTGTGAAACTACCTTGAAAAGTGATCCAATTTATTCTGGTTTTGTCAATGCATGAAAATTAAAAAGGGGGTGGTGGGTAAAATATATTTTTCAAAATCTAGGTAGGAGGGCAAACATGTGGGCTTTTCAATTTTTTTGCTCTTCTAATCTCAACCAACATAACTGCTCTTCATACCTCAACCAACAGAAACTTGCCTTTATGCAACTTCCACTCAATTACGTTAATTCACGAAAATGTAGTGGGAAAGGAAATGTATTTTTCTATATCTAGGAGGTGGAAATTTATTATCTTTCCAGTTTTAATAAAAATACCAAAAAGATGATTTTCAAAATCTAGAGGGCGGCTAACGCAACCCCTCCCCCTCCAATTGACTCTCCTGGTTCTACTTAAATAGAGCTACGAAAGTAAAATCTAACTTTGTTTCTTGTTTCCAGTTGGTTTTCTGTTTGAATACGTATCAAGAAATTAAATGACTGATGGTTTATTAGATAAGAATTTCCATATTTATCATACTAAAACCAATTACATTAGGAACAACAAAAAGAATGATCTTTTGAAGTATCTAGATTACGTTATCAAAGGCTAATTATATTTATCTGGTAAACAATAACTGCATTTAAATTTTGATTAAAAAAAAAACACTATAAAACTAGAACAATTAAATAGAAATCTCATCATTTGAATTGTGATCAGTGAGAAGCAGTGGTTCTTAAAATGCATTTTCTTCTTAGTTTTGCCTTTTTGTTGCACATTTCAGCTGGTAGGTATCTTAGTACTAAAGTTGAACATTGGCTTTTTTGACAGTATGATTAATATTTATACTATTACCAAATATTTAAATGGGGGATAATTACCGATCGTTTCAAGCTTCAAGGCTGCTCCTAACTCACATTTAAAACTATTTTTTGTCTTTAGTTTTTGTTAGTTCTTAATATAACATTCAAGTTTTCCCTAAATACAAGGTTGTATGGTGCCCCATTAGCCCCCAACTCTTTACGTTAAAGTTTAATTTGTGTATAACATTGCTTGATAACCTGTCGAACAACCTCTCACCGAAAATTTGAGTGGTTGGTAACTGGCAGCAGAAGGTTTGACAATGCAGTATGGGGCTATATAGCGCTCAAGTTCAAGTTCAAGTTCTTTATTAATCAATAAAAAATGTTTTGACAAAACTATCAAATTAATGACCCACAGTAATAATACCAATGATAACTCAGCAATAAATAAATAATACTATCTCCAGATACTGGAATAAAAAGATAGCTCTTCAACTCTCCGTACGGTAACAACAAACAAAATCCGCAAAAATCAAGATAACCAAATAAATAAAGTGAAATGAGGAGCATCCACCCTAGAAAATAAATCAAATTAATAATTACTGATTAAATGATTCATTAATCTAATTTTATTATTAACCAACGAATTATTCAAATCTATAAAACTGAAATTTATTCCAATTATATATAATACTATGCCTTGGTGAAAAACGGGACCTTTCAGATTTTATTAAAGCCTGACGGACAACAGAACTGCCACGGATCCAATAAGCATGCAAAACCTGATTATCATCCTGAAAAAAATTATTATGCTAATAAAAATACTCAGGCAAAAGACCTTGAACGTATTTAATCATATAAAGAACAGAATGGAAAGAAGAGAATAGATCCAGTGGAAGGATATTTAAAATTTGATACATAATTATTGTTGACGATTTATCAGGGTAAGAAAACGGGCTAGGCAGGCAATTTCTCACTAGACGCAGAGATTTATTTTGTTGCCCCTTAAGATGAAGAATATGAGTTTCAGAAGTATTCAAAAAAATAATAGGACAATAATTTATATATTAATGCACTAGAGAATGATAAATAAAATTCAGGTCTAAAAACGGCAGAACAAATTTCAGATTATTCATCATGCCAATATTTCTTGTCAGTTTTATTCGAAGATAAATTGCATAGCTTTTAAATGATAAACTTGAATCCAGTATTATCCCGAGATATTTAATATCATCAACTCTTTCAATTTCAATAGGTAGGCCTTGAATATTAATCATCATAATTTCCGGTGCTGTTTTCCCAGTATGAGAGAAGATGATGAATTTTGTCTTAGTACAATTAATAGTCAATTTATTTCTCGAGAACCATAAGATAAGGTTTCACAGTGCTGGTTCTAACTTAAGCTTTAAAGATCTAGAGTCAGGGCTGGTGAAATTGCAAGCCGTTTCATCGGCGAATAATATGTTAATTCAAATATCTTTGATGCTATTACTGATATCATTAAACATAGATAAGAAACAGCAGTGGGCCAAAAATAGATCCTAGTGGGACTCCATTTGACTAAGATTGAGATATTGATGAGGAAGAAGTATCACCTCCGTCTACATACTGATTTCGGTTTTTTAGGTATGACATTACTAAGTCATTAGCTGGGCCTCTTATGCCGCAGTTATCAAGTTTAGTATGTAATATTTAATGGGAAATCGTATCAAATGCCTTTTTAATGTCAATAAAAATTGTAGCAGGAGTATCACCTTTGTCGAGGGCGTCATGAACAAACTGAGTCATTGCCATAATAGCATGCTCAGTAGAGTGAGACTTCCGGAACCCAAATTGCATCGGACTAAAAAATTTAGATTTCATATATATAGATTTCATATATCTATATAGGCACTTTTCGAGCAACTTCCCAAATGTAGACAAGATCGAAATTGGCTGATAGTTTGTTGGGTTCTTCGGGTCTCCTCCTTTATGCAAAGAGATAATTCTTGCAGACTTCAAACAAGAAGGAAATCTTCCGGTTTTAAAACAGAGGTTGAACACATGGGAAAGCGGGTTTATAATATTTGGTGCTATGCACTTAATCAGATTAGTCGATGACCCATCAGTCCCTTCCGAAGATCCATTCTTTAAAAGGTTTGTTGTAAGTAAAAGTTCAGGTTACAGGAGTAAGAAAAATGGAGCAATTGTGAGAGGGGGGTAGATATGATTGAAAGTCCTCTCCAGTTTCATTATCCAGATGACGGGCCCAGGTTGTTTCCAGCAGTTGACGCAGTTTCCTCGCCAATTTTTGCAAAGTGTATATTTAATGCATTTATGACTTCCAATTTCCCTGTCGCAAGTTTAGTTCCATCTTCAGCTATCAATTCATCAGGAAGATCATGGGTCTTATGCTTTGCTAAGCACTTATTAATTATTTCCCATGTCTTCTAGGGAGACCCGTCTGCTTCAACAAATGCTTCGGCAAAGTAATGACTTTTTGGTGATCTTAAAATTTTTGTTAAATAGTTTTTGTATCTACGAAATTCAGCTAATTTGACTTCAAATGGATGCATTAAGCATGCCTTATATAACAGTTTTTTATTTTTTATTGATACCAGCAATCCAGGAGATATCCAAGGCTTAATTGGCTTCATACTATTTCTTCTTGATATTTGGCGGAGAGGAAAAGCATTGTTGAAACAACGTTTAAACTGATTCACAAAAAATTCAGCAGCAAAATCAGGGTCCAAAGACTCTAAACAAGAAGAAAAGTCACTTGAAGAAAGCAATACTTTAAGTTTACTTAAGGAATTTCTATTAGTCATCCTCACTTATTTTAGTAGGCCTGTTAAACTCTGTAATCAAGTGAAGGTCGGTCACAATCATCAATTAGTCTGAAAAATATTCAATAACCACATCACAAGACTTTAGTTCCATATTCGTAAACAAATTATTAATAAGGGAATCAGAATCTTTCATTATTCTTGTTGAGACTCCATAAGCTGGTAAAAGACCACGGGACAGGCAAACTAATAACAAGTCAGCCCCGTCTGAAGATATTCCGTGAAAATTATCACTTGAATTATTAGAATTATATAATTTAATATTAAAGTTACCCATGATAACTATTGTTGGATACTTTTTCGAAGCAATAAGCATAAAATCATCAAGAAGTTCCATGAATTTTGAAGCAGGAGAACTTGGAGGCCGGTAAAAAACACAACACAAAATTTTCATACCATTTTAACTGACAAAAATTCAAACGCCATTTCAAGATATAGGTGATCAAATTCACTCACCAGATCTGACTGAATTGTTGATTTAATGAAAAAAACCTACCCCTTCCTGTTTTTTATTAATCCGATTCTTATGAAAAAAAAGTATAATCCTGTTTATTAATAAATGTCTTTGTCGAATCATTTAAAAATGTTTCACAAGAGGCGAAGACATCTATATTATGATGAAAAATATTTAGTAACCCACGACAGTTCAAAAATGCCATTCTAAAATTAGCGCCTTTATTTAAAACTTGGGTGGGGAGTAGATATTTATTTTTTGGGATAGAATGAACCATCATATCAAAAACATCATCATCTTTGCATAAATTCTCGAATATTTTACCTAAATCTAGGGGGAGCTCCTCAAAATTACGAATACTGGGTATACTTATTGACATAAAGTGACTTAGCAACCATACGGAGAGTCAAAGGAGGCACAATTGTAACCAGAACTTCATCTGAAAGAGCCAAACATAAACAAAAAACTAAAACTTTATAGCATGAAAACCTTACATAACAAAAATCAGGAATAGTGTGGCACAAACTAAAGAAATGAAATATAACAGTCTTGATAACAAAAAAAAAAAAAAGAAAAAACCCCATAATACTCATTATGATACTTTTGCGAACGGGCCTCTGAAAATAAGATAATCACAATCCTCAGACAATCATAAATTATCGACTAACTTAACAGCCTGAGCACTAAACACAAAATAAACAAAATACTCCACAAAATCATATAAATCATAACCCAGATTACTACTATCCTATTCACTTATTGGTCAGCTCTCTCCCATATCACCGAACCATTTTTTTTTATCTCAAGCCATACATGGGTTCCTTTATTTTTAACCCGAGAAGCAATAATCATTCCAGACTCCTTCATCTCTTTTGCTTTAGTGAGGAACCCTGTGCGTAAAGCTTTAAGTGCTGGAGGAAGGTCCGTGCAAATTTTTATTCCAGAGCCCTTAAGCTTGGATACGTTTTGGATAACTAGATAAGCTTCAGCTTCATTCCTGAGCCTAATTAGCACTGGATTAACTGCCGGTTTACATGAGTAGAATGGCCCCTATTGATCCCGTACGAACCACGTGGTTTATGGTTTTCTCAGTGAGAATGAAAAAACAGGAACTTTCTCACATTTATGGATGTCAACAGCAATTAATGTCTGTTTTATGGTTTTTGTCAGTGAGAATGAAAAAACAGGAACTTTCTCACATTTATGGATGTCAACAGCAATTTATGTCTGTTTTATGGTTTTTGTCAGTGAGAATGAAAAAACAGGAACTTTCTCACATTTATGGATGTCAACAGCAATTTATGTCTGTTTTATGGTTTTTGTCAGTGAGAATGAAAAAACAGGAACTTTCCCACTTTAATGGATGTCATCAGCAATTCATGTCTGTTTTATGGTTTTTGTCAGTGAGAATGAAAAAACAGGAACTTTCTCACTGATGTCAACAGCAATTTATGTTGTTTGGCTAACCTAGCCTGAGAAATTGATTTACATAATCGGAGGGCGAATTATTGGTTCACGAAAGGGGAATTAAGAAACAAACATGGCTTCATTGTTGTTTGGCTAACCTAACCTGAGAAATTGATTTACATAATCTGAGGGGAAATTATTGATTCACGAAGGGGAATTAAGAAACAAACATGGCTTCTTTGATCTTTAGGCTAACCTAACCTGAGAAATTGATTTACATAATCTGCGGGGGAATTATTGGTTCACGAAAGGGGAATTAGGAAACAAACATTATGGCTTCTTTAATCTTAGGTCTGAGGGATAAACGTTCTTTAGGTCAGAGAGAAAAATTAATATTCTATTTTTAAATAGGGCTTCATTGATCTTTAGTGTCAGAAATTAGAAATGACATCACTTGTTATCTTGGAATTATGCGTGAGTCTAAAGAGATAGAAATTCTATTTTTAAATACGGATTCACTGAGCTTTAAGTCTGAGAGATAAATTGATATTCTAACGAAACCTTAATAGTGTAGCTAGGAACATTTATGAGATGAAGAGGTTAACGTAGGAAAGGGTTTCCTAGAAATTTGAAATGTGACAGCGCAGGGATGCCAAAAAAAAAGGAACACACAGAAATTACTTTTAGGGGATTATTTGGGTGAAATCGTTTTAAAGATTTTAGGGAATTATTTCGGCAAAACAGTTAGAGACATTTTAAAAGATGATTTTAGAAAAGGTTTTGGAAGAGGTCTTGAGTGTGGTCGTTATAGTAAACTAGTTCTATTTGAACAGTATCGTGTGGTCCTCTACCCCAACCCCAAAGGGCCCCAATCGCCCTACCCCAACCCACAGAGCTCCGATTCCCATACCCCAATCCCGAAGGAACCCCCCGGTCCCCAAACGTCCCCCCAGGCCCACAAAGGCCCTCCCCGGGCTCCGTCTTTCGGTGATGTATGTTGTCTGAAACCTATGATTTGGGGTGTATGGGTTGCTATTTTTTACCTTTCTGAGTTGGATTTCTTAGTCTTTCATAGGTATGTGTTTTCTCAAACCTATTATTTGGGATGGATGGTTTGCTATTTTTGACTTTTCTGAGCTGGATTTCTTACCCTTTCATAGGTGTGTATTGTCAGAAAATAATTATTTGGGATGTGTAGTTTGCTATTTGGACTTTTCAGAGCTAGGATTCTTAGTCTCTCATAGGTATTTGTTGTCTGAAACTTCTAGTTTGGGATGAGTAGTTTGCTATTTCAGACTTTTATGAGCTAGGCTTTCCTAGTATATCGTAGGTGAATGTTGTCAGAAAATTATGATTTGGGATATGTAAATTCGGGCTTTTCTGAGCTAGATTTCTTAGTCCCTCATAGGTGTTTGTTGTCTGAAACCTATAGTTTGGGATGAGTAGTTCGCTATTTTTGACTTTTCTGAGCTAGGTTTCTTAGCCTTTCATAGGTGTGTGTTGTCAGAAACTTATGATTTGGGATATGTAAATTACTATTTTTGACTTTTCTGAGCTAGATTTCTTAGCCTTTCATAGGTGTTTGTTGTCTGAAACCTATAGTTTGGGATGAGTAGTTTGCTTTTGGACTTTTCAGAGCTGGATTTCTTAGCCTTTCGTAGATTTGTGTTGACTGAAACTTATGATTTGGGATATGTAAATTACTATTTCGGGCTTTTCTAAGCTAGATTTCTTAGTCTTTCGTTGGTGTGTGTTGTCTGAAACCTATGATTTGGGATTTGTAGTTTTGCTTTTTGGACTTTTCAGAGCTAGGATTCTTAGTCCCTCATAGGTGTTTGTTGTCTGAAACCTATAGTTTGGGATGAGTAGTTTGCTATTTCAGGCGTTTCTGAGCTAAGGTTTCTTAGTATTTCATAGGTGTGTGTTGTCTGAAACTTATGACTTGAGGTGTCTAATTTGCTATTTCAGGCCCTTCTGAGCTAAGGTTTCATAGTATTTCGTAGGTGAATGTTGTCTGAAACTTATGATTTGGGTCATGTAAATTACTATTTCGGGCTTTTCTGAGTTAGATTTCTTAGTCTTTTGTTGGTGTGTGTTGACTGAAACCTACGATTTGGGATACAAGGTTCTTAGTTTTTCGTTGGTGTGTGTTGTCTGAAACCTATGATTTGGGGATTTGTAGTTTGCTTTTTGGACTTTTCAGAGCTAGGATTCATAGTCCCTCATAGGTGTTTGTTGACTGAAACCTATAGTTTGGGATGAGTAGTTTGCTATTTCAGGATTTCTGAGCTAAGGTTTCATAGTATTTTGTAGGTGTGTGTTGTCTGAAACTTATGATTTGAGGTGTGTAATTTGCTATTTCGGGCTTTTCTGAGCTAAGGTTTCATAGTATTTTGTAGGTGAATGTTGTCTGAAACTTATGATTTGGGATATGTAAATTACTATTTCGGGCTTTTCTAAGCTAGATTTCTTAGTCTTTTGTTGATCTGTGTTCTCTGAAACCAATGATTTGGGATGGGTGGGTTGCTATTTTTGACTTTTCTGAGCTGGATTTCTTAGCCTTTCATAGGTATGTGTTGTCTGAAACCTATGACTTGGGATGGTTAATTTGCTATTTTTGACTTTTTTGAGCTAGGTTTCTTAGCCTTTCATAGGTGTGTGCTGTCAGAAAATTATGATTTGGGATTTGTAGTTTGTTTTTTAGACTTTTCAGAGCTAGGATTCTTAGTCCCTCATAGGTGTTTGTTGTCTGAAACCTATAGTTTCGGATGAATAGTTTGCTATTTCAAGCTTTTCTGAGCTAAGGTTTCTTAGTATTTCATAGGTGTGTGTTGTCTGAAACTTATGATTTGAGGTATGCAATTTGCTATTTCTGACTTTTCATACCCAGATTTCTTAGTCTTTCGTAGGTATGTGGTGTCTGAAACCTATGATTTGGGATGTGTGGGTTGCTATTTTTTGACTTTTCTGAGCTGGATTTCTTAGCCTTTTGTAGGTGTGTGTTAACTGAAACCTATGATTTGGGAATGAGTGGTTTGCTATTTTTGACTTTTCTGAGCTAGATTTCTTAGCATTTCATAGGTGTGTGCTTTCAGAAAATTATGATTTGGGAGGTGTAGTTTGCATTTTGGACTTTTCAGATCTAGTATTCTTAGTCCCGCATAGGTGTTTGTTTTCTGAAACTTCTATTTTTGGATGAGTAGTTGGCTATTTCAGGCTTTTCTGAGCTAAAGTTTCTTAGTATTTCGTAGGTGAAGCTTCCACGTCAGTTTTAAGTTCACCAAGACATAAAAAATTTGAAGTTCAGTTCTAATTTTTCCATAGAAGATAGGAAAAGTTATACTATGATTCTGATTATTTTCTATGAAGATAAAAAGTTTCACTTTAATTCTAAATTTTCTTAAATTCAGTTCCTACTTTTCTCAAAGAGATGAAAAACTTGAAAGTTCAATTTAAAATTTTCTCAACGAAGTCAAGGAAAGTTCAAGTTCTTTTCTGAATTTTCTCAATGAAAAAGAAATTAGTCATTGATCATTTCTATTTTTCCAAATAATATAAAAATTTTCCACTTTAGTTCAGATCTGTCTCGAAGAGATGAAAAATTTAAAATACTTTTCCAAATTTTTCACAGAAGATAAAAAAGTTCAAGTTCTCTTTGGAATTTTACCAAAGAACACAATTCAATTCTAATTTCTCCAGAGAAAACAAAAATCTTCCACTTCAGTTCTTTATTTCACGAAGACATAAAGAAATTTAGAGTTCAATTCTAAATTTTTCGGTGGAAGATAGAAAAAGTAATACCATACTTGTGAATATTTTCACGGAAGATGAAAAGTTCTAGTTCAATTTTAAATTTTCTCAACGAAGTGAAGAAAAGTTCAAGTTCCCTACTGAATTTTACCAAAGAACACAATTCAATTCTAATTTATCCAGAGAAAATAAAAATCTTCCACTTAAGTTCTTTATTTCACAAAGATATAAAGAAATTTAAAGTTCAATTCTAAATTTTTCGGTGGAAGATAAAAAAAATAATACCATACATGTGAATATTTTCTCGGAAGATAAAAAGTTCTAGTTCAATTTTAAAGTTTCTCAGCGAAGTGAAGAAAAATTCAAGTTCTCTTCTATATTCTAACAAAGAACACAATACAATTCTAATTTCACCATAGAAAATCAAAATTTTCCTCTTCAGTTCCTTATTTCACAAAGACATATTGAAATTTAGAGTTCAATTCTAAATTTTTAGGTGGAAGATAGAAAAAGTAATAACATACGTGTGAATATTTTCTAGGAAGATAAAAAGTTCTGGTTCAATTTAAAATTTTCTCAACGAAGTGAAGAAAAGTTCAAGTTCTCTACTGAATTTTACCAAAGAACACAATTCAATTCTAATTTCTCCAGAGAAAACAAAAATCTTCCACTTAAGGTCTTTATTTTAAAAAGACATAAAGAAATTTAGGGTTCAATTCTAAATTTTTCGGTGGCAGATAGAAAAAGTAATACAATACTTGTGAATATTTTCACGGAAGATAAAAAGTTCTAGTTCAATTTTAAATTTTCTCAACGAAGTGAAGAAAAATTCAGGTTATCTACTGAAATTTACCAAAGAACACAATTCAATTCTAATTTCAACATAGAAAATAAAAATCTTACACTTACGTTCTTTGTTTCACAAAGACATAAAGATATTTAAACTTGAATTCTAAATTTTTTAGTGGAAGATATAAAAAGTAACACGATACTTGTGAATATTTTCTCGAAGAGATGAAAAATTTAAAATACTGCTACAAATTTTTCACAGAAGATAAAAAAGTTCAAGTTCTCTTCGGAATTTTACCAATGAACAAAATTCAATTCTAATTTCTCCAGAGAAAACAAAAATCTTGCACTTCAGTTCTTTATTTCACAAAGACATAAAAAAATTTAGAGTTCAATTCTAAATTTTTCGGTTGAAGATAGAAAAAGTAATACCATACTTGTGAATATTTTCCCGGAAGATAAAAAGTTCTAGTTCAATTTAAAATTTTCTCAACGAAGTGAAGAACTATTCAAGTTCTCTTCTGAATTTTACCAAAGAACACAATTCAATTCTAATTTCACCAGAGAAAATCAAAATCTTCCACTTAAGTTCTTTATTTCACAAAGACATAGAGAAATTTAAAGTTCAATTCTAAATTTTTCGGTGGAAACAAGAAAAAGTAATACCATACTTGTGAATATTTTCCCAGAAGATAAAAAGTTCTAGTTCAATTTAAAATTTTCTCAACGAAGTGAAGAAGAATTTAAGTTCTCTTCTGAATTTTACCAGAGAACACAATTCAATTCTAATTTCACCAGAGAAAATAAAAATCTTCCATTTCAGTTCTATATTTCACAAAGACATAAAGAAATTTAAAGTTCATTTCTAAATTTTTCGGTGGAAGATAGAAAAAGTAATACCATACCTGTGAATATTTTCTCGAAAAGATGAAAAATTTAAAATACTGTTCCAAATTTTTCACAGAAGATAAAAAAGTTCAAGTTCTCTTCGGAATTTTACCAAAGAACACAATTCAATTCTAATTTCTCCGGAGAAAATAAAAATCTTCCACTTAAGTTCTTTATTTCACATAAACATAAAGAAATTTAAAGTTCAATTCTAAATTTTTCGGTGGAAGATAGAAAAAGTAAAACCATACTTGTGAATATTTTCTCGGAAGATAAAAAGTTCTAGTTCAATTTACAATTTTCTCAACGAAGTGAAGAAAACTTCAAGTTCTCTTCTCAATTTTACTAAAGAACACAATTCAATTCTAATTTCACCAGAGAAAAAAAAAATCTTCCACTTCAGTTCTTTATTTCACAAAAACATAAAGAAATTTAAAGTTCAATTCTAAATTTTTCGGTGGAAGATAGAAAAAGTAATACCATACTTGTGAATATTTTCACGGAAGATAAAAAGTTCTAGTTCAATTTAAAATTTTCTCAACGAAGTGAAGAAAAGTTCAAGTTCTCTTCTGAACTTTACCAAAAAACACACTTCAATTCTAATTTCTCCAGAGAAAATAAAAATCTTCCACTTCAGTTTTAAGTTCCACAATGAAATAAAGAAATTTAAAGTTCTATTCTAAATTTTTAGATGAAAGATAGAAAAAGTAATACTATGATTGTGATTATTTTCCATGAAGATCAAAAGTTTCACTTTATTTATAATTTTTCTTAAATTCAGTTCTGGTTTTTCTCAAAGAGATGAAAAATTTAAAGTTCTGTTCCAAATTTTTCATAGAAGATAGAAAAAGTTATACATTGATTGTGAATATTCAACATGAAGATAAGGATCTCCACTTTAATTCAGAGCTTTCTCGAAGAAGTGCAAAATGTTCAAGTTCTCTTCTGAATTTTCTTAAAGAAGAGAAAAAAGTTAGCTCAATTCTGAATTTTACCAATGAAAATGAAAAAACCTTCACCTTCAGTTCATAATTTCTCAAATAAATAAAAAATTTAAAGTTCAGTTCTAAATTTTTCTATAGAAGATAGGAAAAGTTATACTGTGATTGTGATTATTTTTCAGTGAAGATAAAAAGTTTCACTTTAATTCTAATTTTCTTAAATTCACTTCCGATTTTTTTGCAAAGAGATGAAAAATTTAAAGTTCTGTTCCAAATTTTTAATATAATATAGAAAAAGTTATATATTGATTTTGAATCTTCGAAATGAAGATAAGGTGCATCACTTTAATTCTGAGTTTTCTCGAAGAAGTGCAAAATGTTCAAGTTCTTTTCTGAATTTTCTTAAAGAAGATAAAAAAGTTAGCTCAATTCTGAATTTTACCAATGAAAATGAAAAAAGCTTCCACTTCAGTTCTTAATTTCTCAAAGAAATAAAAAATTCAAAGTTCTCTTATAATTTTTACAAGAAAATAAAAATGTTCCACTTAAGTTCTTTGTTTAACAACGACATAAAGAAATTTAAAGTTCAATTCTAATTTTAAATTAAATTTTAGCTCCTTTGTCTTATGGATTTACCCCTCAAATTTTTAAATTAAAAAATGAGTGACTCGTTCTATTATTAAAGACAATCGTTCAAACTCGTTCATCTAACCTCCAAAACAATAGGTTAGGTTAGGTATAAATAAATATTAATAAATAAATAGAAACATTTCTACATGTTTATGTTAGGTTAGGTTAGGTTAACTTATCATGAGCGCTCATGATAAGTTAACCTAACCTTAGCTCAGAAAAGCCTGAAATATCCAACTACTCATCCCAAACTAGAAGTTTCAGACAACAAACACCTATGAGGGACTAAGAATCCTAGCTCTGAAAAGTCCAAAAAGCAAACTACACCTCCCGAATCATAATTTTCTGAAAGCACACACCTATGAAATGCTAAGAAATCTAGCTCAGAAAAGTCAAAAATAGCAAACCACTCATTCCCAAATCATAGGTTTCAGTCAACACACACCTACGAAAGGCTAAGAAATCCATCTCAGAAAAGTAAAAAAATAGCAACCCACACATCCCAAATCATAGGTTTCAGACACCACATACCTACGAAAGACTAAGAAATCTGGTTATGAAAAGTCGGAAATAGCAAATTGCATACCTCAAATCATAAGTTTCAGACAAGACACACCTATGAAATACTAAGAAACCTTAGCTCAGAAAAGCTTGAAATAGCAAACTATTCATCCCAAACTATAGGTTTCAGACAACGAACACCTATGAGGGACTAAGAATCCTAGCTCTGAAAAGTCTAAAAAGCAAACTACAAATCCCAAATCATAATTTTTTTACAGCAAACACCTATGAAAGGCTAAGAAACCTAGCTCAGAAAAGTCAAAAATAGCAAATTAAGCATCCCAAATCATAGGTTTCAGACAACACATACCTATGAAAGGCTAAGAAATCCAGCTCAGAAAATTCAAAAATAGCAACCCACCCATCCCAAATCATTGGTTTCAGACAACACACATCAACAAAAGACTCAGAAATCTAGCTTAGAAAAGCCCGAAATAGTAATTTACATATCCCAAATCATAAGTTTCAGACAACATTCACCTACGAAATACTATGACACCTTAGCTCAGAAAAGCCTGAAATAGCAAATTACACACCTCAAATCATAAGTTTCAGAGAACACACACCTACGAAATACTAGGAAACCTTAGCTCAGAAAAGCCTGAAATAGCAAACTACTCATCCCAAACTATAGGTTTCAGTCAACAAACACCTATGATGGACTATGAATCCTAGCTCTGAAAAGTCCAAAATGCAAACTACAAATCCCCAAATCATAGGTTTCAGACAACGCACATCAACGAAAGACTAAGAACCTTGTATCCCAAATCATAGGTTTCAGTCAACACACACCAACAAAAGACTAAAAAATCTAACTTAGAAAAGCCCGAAATAGTAATTTACATGTCCCAAATCATAAGTTTCAGACAACATTCACCTACGAAATACTATGAAACCTTAGCTCAGAAGGGCCTGAAATAGCAAATTAGACACCTCAAGTCATAAGTTTCAGACAACACACACCTATGAAATACTAAGAAACCTTAGCTCAGAAACGCCTGAAATAGCAAACTGCTCATCCCAAACTATAGGTTTCAGACAACAAACACCTATGAGGGACTAAGAATCCTAGCTCTGAAAAGTCTAAAAAGCAAAATTACAAATCCCAAATCATAGGTTTCAGACAACACACACCAACTAAAGACTAAGAAATCTAGCTTAGAAAAGCCCTAAATATTAATTTACATATCCCAAATCATAAGTTTCAGTCAACACACACCTACGAAAGGCTAAGAAATCCAGCTCTGAAAAGTCCAAAAGCAAACTACTCATCCCCAACTATAGGTTTCAGACAACAAACACCTATGAAAGGCTAAGAAATCTAGCTCAGAAAAGTCAAAAATAGTAATTTATATATCCCAAATCATAAGTTTCTGACAACACACACCTATGAAAGGCTAAGAAACCTAGCTCAGAAAAGTCAAAAATAGCAAACTACTCATCCCAAACTATAGTTTTCAGACAACAAACACCTATGATGGACTAAGAAATCTAGCTCAGAAAAGCCCGAAATAGTAATTTACATATCCCAAATCATAATTTTCTGACAACATTCACCTACGATATACTAGGAAAGCCTAGCTCATAAGAGTCTGAAATAGCAAACTACTCATCCCAAACTAGAAGCTTCAGACAACAAACACCTATGAGAGACTAAGAATCCTAGCTCTGAAAAATCCAAATAGCAAACTACACATCCCAAATCATAATTTTCTGACAACACACACCTATGAAAGGCTAAGAAATCCAGCTCAGAAAAGTCAAAAATAGCAAACCATCCATCCCAAATTATAGGTTTCAGATAACACATACCTATGAAAGACTAAGAAATCCAACTCAGAAAAGTCAAAAATAGCAACCCATACACCCCAAATCATAGGTTTCAGACAACATACATCAACGAAAGACGAGGCCCGGGGAGGGCCTTTGCGGGTCTGGGGGGACCGTGGGGGCCCGGGGGGTGTCTTCGGGTTGGGGGTTTGGGGATCGGAGCCCTTTGGGTCGGGTTAGGGCGATCGGGGCCCTTTGGGGTTGGGGTAGAGGACCTCACGACGCTGTTCAAATAGAACTTGTTTACTATAACGACCACACTCAAGACCTCTTCTAAAACCTTTTCTAAAATCATCTTTTAAAACGTCTCTAACTGTTTCGCCGAAATAATTCCCTAAAATGTTTAAAACCGTTTCACCCAAATAATCCCCTAAAAGTAATTTCTGTGTGTTCCTTTTGGTTTTGGCATCCCTGCGCTGTCACATTTCAAATTTCTAGGAAACCTTTTCCTACGTTAATCTCTTCATCTCATAAATGTTCCTAGCTACACTATTAAGGTTTCGTTAGAATATCAATTTATCTCTCCGACTTAAAGCTCAGTGAAGCCGTATTTAAAAATAGAATTTCTATCTCTTTAGACTCCCGCATAATTCCAAGATAACAAGTGATGTCATTTCTAATTTCTGAAACTAAAGATCAATGAAGCCCTATTTAAAAATAGAATATTAATTTTTCTCTCTGACCTAAAGAACGTTTATCCTTCAGACCTAAGATTAAATAAGCCATTATGTTTGTTTCTTAATTCCCCTTTCGTGAACCAATAATTCCCCCGCAGAGTATGTAAATCAATTTCTCAGGTTAGGGTCGCCTAAAGATCAAATAAGCCATGTTTGTTTCTTAATTCCCCCTTCGTGAATCAATAATTCCCCGGCCGATTATGTAAATCAATTTCTCAGGTTACGTTAGCCAAACAACAATGAAGCCATGTTTGTTTCTTAATTCCCCTTTCGTGAACCAATAATTCCCCCTCCGATTATGTAAATCAATTTCTCAGGTTAGGCTAGCCAAACAACATAAATTGCTGTTGACATCAGTGAGAAAGTTCCTGTTTTTTCATTCTCACTGACAAAAACCATAAAACAGACATGAATTGCTGATGACATCCATAAAAGTGAGAAAGTTCCTGTTTTTTCATTCTCACTGACAAAAACCATAAAACAGACATAAATTGCTGTTGACATCCATAAATGTGAGAAAGTTCCTATTTTTTTCATTCTCACTGACAAAAACCATAAAACAGACATAAATTGCTGTTAACATCCATAAATGTGAGAAAGTTCCTGTTTTTTCATTCTCACTGACAAAAACCATAAAACAGACATGAATTGCTGTTGACATCCATAAATGTGAGAAAATTTCTGTTTTTTCATTCTCACTGAGAAAACCATAAACCACGTGGTTCGTACGGGATCAATAGGGGCCATTCTACTTACATGTCTGACTTTGATTACGACGTCTATTCGTTATATTGACAGTTTTTCCTCCTAAGCGGTAACATTTGTTAATTGACACAGATGACTCAATTTTTAATGTATTCTTAAGTAGATCTTTCACGTGAGCTTCAAGGGATTGATTCGGATTAATATCTGTCGGTAAGCCGTGTATGATCAAGTTCGAAATTCTTTCTTTTACTTCAATTAGTAGCATTTGACGCTCGAGCAACGAGTTTTTCTGCTTTTGCTCTTCCAGTTACCTTTCTAATTCAGCTATTTTTCTATCAAGGAGGCACACTTGTGCCTCTATAAAGAGGCGACCCACCACAATGTTAAGCAATTTCAGGTCCTAGAGGTCGCAGAGAGACGGCGGTAATCGCATTTTGTAGCCCAAGCTCAGACTAAGAAACTTGAAAAATTTCATCCTCCTCCGACTTTATCTTCATGGGGTAAACTGGGCCGGAAGTTTCGACCCTCCCACCACAGCCCCCCTTTAACGTTGTCCGATTGGGCTGAAATTTAGAGGTTAAGCTTTTCTAGGGACCGGGAGCTTATCCTCGAAATTTCAGCTCAATCCAATCACTCCTTCCCTGTTTTCAAAAAACCAAATATAGCCACTTAAAATGCATCATTTCTTTTTTTTCTTATCCACGCCTACAGGCCACAGTTGGCAACTAATCCGATGAGGACTCATTCGAAGCAGAATTCGACCTGTTAGGGCCTTTTGATATTTTCAGACCGAAAAAATTATCCCCCGAATTTACATTTACGAAAAACCTCGTTTTCCTATAATAGCCCATGTTAATGTTTCCCACAACAACCCCCCTTTAACGTTGTCTGATCGGGCTGAAATTTAGAGGATAAGCTTTCCTGGGGCCTGGGAGCTTATCTTCGAAATTTCAGCTCAATCTGTTTTCCAAAAACCAAATATCAAGTTTTGTGGGAATTTGCTTGCGTCGAAAATAGATTCCATTTACTAAAAAACAATTACAATTGTGTCTCTTTAGTCCTGCGGTTTATACTCCAGACTGTCAGGCGGAAAACCCGGGTTCGATTCACCGTTAGAGCAAATTCTTTAAATACTGAATTTAAACTTTAAAAAAGAAACTCAGTTTCTTTTTTAAATTATTTGAAAAAAATTACGTTTTCTAAAGAGTTAAAGAGGCTGAGTTACAAGGTCGACCCTTAAAACGTACAGGGGTTAGGAGGCACAGTTGGGGGGCTGTTAAAAAGGCTGAGTCACAAGTTCGAACCTTAAAACGTACAGGGATTGGGAGGCACCCTGTACGACGTGATTTGAGTAATCAGGAATTAAAAGTCTTAACACAAGAATGTTCAAGCGCGGGGGGTTTGGGGGCAGCAGCCCCCCAACTTTAACTCCTGACACGATCAGCTAACAGTTAGTCAAGCAATAATAAGTAATAAACTGTACAAAAACGTGCAGAAATTATTTGAAAAAAACTACGTTTTCTTAAGAGTTAAAGAGGCTGAGTTACAAGGTCGAACCTTAAAACGTACAGGGATTAGGAGGCACAGTTGGGGGGCTGCCGCCCCCCCCAAACCCCCCGCTTTCGCAGCCTTTAAATATAAATAAAAAATTCTTTAAACTGAAAGTAAGGAGCGACATTAAATCATAAAACGAACAGAAATTATTCCGTATATGAAAGGGGCTGTGCCCTCCTCAACGCCTCGCTCTTTACGCTAAAGTTTGATTTTCTCACAACTCTTTTTTTTTAACAATAAAAACTTTAGCGTAAAGAGCGAGGCGTTGAGGAGGGCACAGCCCCTTTCATATACGGAATAATTTCTGTTCGTTTTAAGTTTTAATGTCGCTCCTTACTTTCAGTTTAAAGAATTTTTTTTATATTTAAAGGCTGCGAAAGCGGGGTTTGGGGGCGGCAGCCCCCCAACTGTGCCTCCTAATCCCTGTACGTTTTAAGGTTCGACCTTGTAACTCAGCCTCTTTAACTCTTTAGAAAACGTAGTTTTTTTCAAATAATCTCTTTTTAAAGCCTCATTCTTTAACTCCTGTATCTCAGAAGACAAACTGTTAACTGCAGTTATTAAATCACCCTGCTTACTAAATAGTCAGTCTAATTTTTCGCTGATAATGAATATGGATACTACATGCTCAACTGGAGGAGGGGGGGCTTTTGGTGAGTCAGCCTTCAAATTAGATAAAATCTTCTTTTTTTTATGTTAAAAATATATCGGGCAAAACTGTTAACAATGATCTAGCAGCACATGGCAATTAATTTACTGTTGTGATGTCCTTTATTTAAATCAAATTAAATAAAAAAAAACAAGTTTTTTTACCTGAAAGTAAGGATCGACGTTAAAACTTAAAACGAACAGAAATTTTTCCGTATATGAAAGGGGCTGTCCCCTATTCAACGCCTCGCTCTTTACGCTAAATTGTTTACAAAAAAAAGAGTTGTGAGAAAGTCAAACTTTAGCGTAAAGAGCGAGGCGTTTAGTAGGGGACAGCCCTTTTCATATACGGAATAATTTCTGTTCGTTTTAAGTTTTAACGTCGATCCTTACTTTCAGTTAAAAAAAACTTGTTTTTTTTATTTAATTTTAGAATGTTTTTGAATTAATGCAGGTTTTGATTTTAAATCACCGTAAATGAATAATTAAAACAAAATTTGTATATTAATTTTACATTTATTTGGTTAAATGGCTTTCTCGAAACTCGTTTAATTGTATTTACGAACGTTTGTATTAGTAATAAATATACGTAACTTACGAATTAACTTACGTAACGAACTTCTATATTCATATATTTTTAATACATATATTAGGGGTTTGCCTCCTATTCAATACCTTGCTCTTTAAGCTAAAGTTCGAATTTTGTTCCAATTCTTTATAAATGACCACTTAATCACAAAGGCCGTTAATTAGAATAAATAGCTCCTATGAAAGTATTAAAAAATCTTTGGCTTAAAGAGCGAGGTATTGACTAGGGGGTGAACCCAATGATACACGTAATATTTTGTGTTCGTTTTAAGTTTTGATGTTGCTGCTTACTTTCAGTTGAAAAACTTGTTTTTTTTTTTTTATTTAATTTCTGATCTTTTTTTTAAATAATACTGGGAAATCCGGCGTCCCCTCCATAGCAATGTCTCTTCCCCCATGAAAACTTCCTTCATGGAAAGATCCTCCCATATAACCCCCCACACCCCCCCCCCCACTACCAGAAAAAATCCCCCCTGAAAACGTCTGTTTATTTCCCAATAACCAATACTATATGTTAACATTGGGTAAAGTTCATAACTTTCAGCCCTCCTCCCGAGGACTTCGGGGAATTAAGTCATCCTAAAAGACATATTTATCATATTTTCGACCATACTGAACAAAATGGCTATCTCAAAATTTTGATCGGGTGACTTTGGGAAAAAATTAGCGTGGGAGGGGGCCTAGTCGTCCTCCATTTTTTTGGTCACTTAAAAAGAGCACTAGAACTTCTAATTTCCGTTCCAATGAGCCCTTTCACGATATTCTAGAACCACTGGGTCGATACGACGATACGATCACCCCTGGGAAAAAAATAAATAAAATAAACATGCATCCGTGATCTTTCTTCTGGCAAAAAATGCAAAATTCCACATTTTTGTAGATAGGAACTTGAAACCTCTACAGTAGGGTTCTCGGATACGCTGAATATGATGGTGTGATTTTCATTAGGGTCTATAACTTTTAGGGGGTCTTTCCCCCTTTTTTCGAAAATCAGCCAAATTTTCTGAGGCACGTAACTTGAAATACGTAGGAAAAAACCTGGTGGAATTTATACATTTGAAATAAGCATTAAATTTGATTCTTTTGATATATCAATTGATAGCAACATCCTGTTTTCCAGAGTTTCGGTTACCATTGAGCCGGGTCGCTCCTTACTTACAGTTCGTTACCACGAACTGTTTGATATACAACATAATAATTAATCTACCCAAGAAGCAGACCTTTTTCATGGGGTGGGAAAAAATTAATTAACACAGCTTAAAAATGAAGAGGAACCAAAGGCAAGAAAAGAGAGAGGGAGGGAGGGAAGTATAGCTTATTAATGCAGTCCAGATGCAAAATCTAATCTTAAGAATACAAAAAATAAGCCTCCAAGATACCCAGTAAAAATTAAAATCATAATATGTATCCATTTTTTTTCCAAAAATGAGCCACATTAGTAGAATATTTTTTTTCGTCACCTAAATTATTCCATGCTTTAACCCCCTCCCCCCGGTAAATAAAAGAAATTTTTATCTGGCTGTGACGGCCCAAGGATCGTGAAGACTATCGCTTTGCGTTATTATCATAGCTGTGGAAAGTGGAATAAGCACAAATGCACCTGATTAACGATTGGGCAATTAATATTTCAAAAATTTAAACATTAGTTTGCTTAGAAACATTTATTACAGAATCTTTAACACCCTTAAAAGTCAGTGCTCGAAGTGCATTATTTGAGATAGCTCTAACAGAATTTAAATATATGGGAAATGCTCTATTCCTCACAAATGCTCAATACAACATATGTAGACGGATAATAGAAAAATAAAGTAAATGGAACACAAAAGTAGAGAAAAAAAGGTTTTAATTTATACAGAATACCTAAATTTTGACGCAGAGTTCTGGACACAGATTCAATATGATGCTAATTTTTCATCCAACACCACACTTAAGTACCTGCCTTTCGATGTTTAATTAGTACACTGCTAGAATAAATCTCAAGTGCTTGGACTATATCTGACAATACCCCTGAGTCCAAACAAGGTTAAATAATCGAACTCCAAGTCTTATCAGTGTCCTTTCGCTCTGCTTCAAAAATAAGGACACGTCTTCAACAAACATTAGAACAAATACTTTTTGTTCTCAATGCCAAATTCTCAGATTTTACTTTTATATGACTAAAACAATTTCTTTAATCATTCACAAAATTACGAAAAAGTTGATGTCCAAGGACTGAACCTTGGGGTTAGCCATATTTAGCACGCAGCTTTGAAGACAGATTATTATCAATACGGAGGCACTAAATCGATCTGATAAGATACTTTCTAAGAATTACGGGCTGGTCCCAGTTTCCCTTAATATTGATTCTTCTTCAAGGCCTTAATAGTATCTAAAGAATTGCAGAAACCTTTAGTCCAAGATCGAGAATTTACTTTATAATACTTGTGAAATAAATTACAACTTTCTCTGGAGTACAGCCATCACAGAATCTAAATTGTTTAGGACACAATATAGTGCGTTGTTCAAGATATTCTTAGAATTACACAGCAAAACGCCTTTCTGTTACTCTGGACGTAAAGGGCAATACTGACTTTTCAAGTCAGTATTGTCTGTCAAGTCAGTCTACCTATGGAATAATATGAACGTTTTAAAACACGATGGAAACTCATCTTCTTTCAAATGTACGTTTATTGAAGAAACAGAAGCCGTTGATGTGACTGACAGTAGATACTTTACCTCTCTGAAACTTACCAAGTCACTGCCAGCCGCATCACTTTTCATATCATATTTAATATTTCTTACTTCTTTAGCAGATACTGGTGTTAAATTAAACAGAGTATCAGAACCATAACTCTAGATAATCATAAAAAGAAGGATCAGCCATCTTTGTGTTAATTTCAATCATAACAACAGGACAGATCCTTGAAAAGTGATTCCCTAACTCTTGGCAAATATCAATGCTCTTATGAATTTTCTCCCCTGACCAGTTAAAATATCCTTAGGTAAAATATTACTAAGAGTATTCAATACTGTTTTGACTATATTCCATGTTTTTGCTGGGGCCCTGGATACTTCTAGGAATTTCTAGCGTAATAATTCTATCCAAATTTATGGAGTAAGCGGTTAAGCAAATGCAAATAATTACGAGTTCCATCTACATACAGTTAAGCTTTTCACTGATGGCCTTGAATCCTTCAGTTTTATCGTTTTCATGCCTCTAAAAAATATCGTTCTAATGTTCTAATATTTGGGGATTGACGAACAGCTTACCTCTATTACTATAAATAATACCACTATAAATAAACTCGGGAATTTACATAGATGACCTGGAAGATAAATGTATCTTCGTGCCGAAGTGAAATTAAAATCTCATTTAGTGCACATATTAACAAACAAACTTTAAACAATATTAGCATAGCATATAAAGTTTTCCTTTTGAATCTAGATTATTGAAAGAAGAAACTTTAAAAGTTACAGAACCGTGAGATTCAATTATAGAACAAAGAAGAAGCATGAAACATTTCCAACTATAGCCACATAATAAATCACAGGGTCTACCTCGTCCAAATGAACAATTCTTTCTGCGGCGCTTATATGAACAGTACTTAGGTGCCCTAGGATTTAGGATTGCCTAAGTCACACCTTAAGAACACACCTATCCGACCCGACTATCTTGAAACGTGTCAGCCAAACTGTGGGAGACTTTTGAATTGAAAGCTTTGGTCAGTCCACTTGTATAAAAAAAAAAAAAAAAAAAAAAAAGTCAATACTCTTCTTCAAACACTCTAATTTGCGTACCACGACTCTCATATCCGTTTCTTCATGAGTACAAAGCCACTTTCAAGCCAATATCGTGTAATGGCCAACACAAGCCATCGGTGTTTGCTCTTGGACAAGTAAAGCAATCTGTTCTTGGAATCCTCCTTTCTTGACAGCCATATTGAAAACATTATATAGCGAAGCGACTTCCTGCAAAGTTGATGCACAGGCGCTGAATATTCCAGAAATAAAACAGTACAACAGTTTATATGTTATTTGCTTCGGCACATACAAAATTCGATACCCCTCTTCAAACATTCCAACGTGTGCACCAATAATTTGATATTTGTTTCTTCATGAGTAAGAACCACTTCTAAGCTGGTATTATTACTTCCACTTCTTCTGAGTATCCTCACTCTCATTCGGCCTTGAAGGCTTCCAGAGTGGTGGACAGTTAAACTTGCTCGATGCTCATGGATTGAGTTTTTGAATTCACCGAACAAAAGTTAAGTCAGTCTTACCGTTACCTTGGATTCTGATGACACGAGTTCCAGTCATCTAGCATTGAATCTGTGCGAAACTGTAACTTTGTATGGAGAACTTTAAAATAAAGTTCCTACAGAGTCAATGCCTAAAAGATATATCTTATACAGGCTAATTTTTAATACGGGTCAAGATTATTGAAAAAACGCTTTAAATTATGTTATTTTCTTTCCTGCAAAAATATCTTTCCATCAGACATAAATTTCCCTCAGAATCCATAAACAAAAAGGTACATCTTAAGTAGACAAATTTTCAAGATGTATCAAAATCATTTCAAAAAACACCATAAATTATCTTATTTTTTCATCTATTATGAGGGATTACTACAGAAGGGCAAAAAATAAAACAATTTTGAAGAAACAATGTTGAGCATTATTTAGTTTTCCTTTGATTTTTGCTATAAAGAGTAATTTTCTAATTGTTTGATTTTTTAGATTTTATGAGAATTAAAATGTATGCAAATATTCCGTAATCACTGTTACTCTATACCCCTTGATAGTCATTATTTTGCCTCGTAAATACTCTTACTTTGGTTTTGTTACTGTAAACTTTCCTTTTGATAACATAAAACGTCGATCATACCTTTTGGTATTTAAAATGAATAATCAGATTAGAATTTTTTTAATTGCAAACTTTATCATTTTTGCTACCATTTCAGGATTATTTTTTTTTAAATAAAATGTTAACTTTATGAATCAGATCCCGAAGTGACCTAATCATGAAAGCCAATACGCATTTACAAATTATTTATTTTATACGTTTTTTCGTTTATCTTTATTCTTGGTCCTTATTTTTGTATTTACGGGCAGCAAAATGTGTCATATATTTGCTCCTCAGGTGCGGATGTAGGTTGCAGTTCGTATTATGATGCAGGACTTGCAGCTTACGGTACATGCGTCAGGAATGGTTGCTGTGCTTATAGCGCTCAAATCACTGAGTCGACACTATGCGACCAGGCCCCAGCTGAGACTTGCTGTTTCAGAAACAATGTCTGCTCTGGTGAGAATAATTGAATTTTTATTCTTTGTTTGAAGTTCAAATAATAGAATGTGCCAATACAACTGAAAGCTCAAGTTGGCTTCTAATGAAATTAACACTGTCTAGTGTTTCTTGTTCTATAGATTCAATGCAAAAGTGTTTCTTATTTCCATTCTGAACCATATTATAAGATACCTTAGATTTATTTAAATTCTTTGATTCAACTACATATTTTTGTAGCGTTAGAATATTTCAATTCCTAGAAGAGCAATGTTAGAACGCCAATAACACAGGTCTGCGAGTAAAAAACTGCATGATATATTTATATATATTCTGACAGGTTTTAACTTGATGAAAACAAAAAAAATACTCAAAAGATTTTATTACATCTTTTACATCACATTTCATTCGTAAAACATAATGTTAAAAATGAGATCTATTTTTGTACAAAAAACAGCATCTTCGCATACAAGATGATGTTGTATTGGGTATGATGTCGTAATTGAGTGCCTCTGCTGTCTAGTTCCATTGGGTTAGTTCTTTACTATGCCTAGCTAAGAGTAGACCGAAGGCTTTAATCTGAAAAGATTGTGTCTGGATTTATTCTTTGCAAACCTGTGTAATTTTATTGTCTTCAGTTTAATGTTTAAGAGCTCGTATAATTTATGGTCATCAACCAAAGAATATATTAATGATGCCATGCCCAAACTGTATATTAGAAGATAAATTTTTGGAACACTTATTAATTTCAGCAGTTGTTGCTACTTACTTTATTACTTCTACTTTTTTAATTAGTGATGAGACTATTCTAGAGATAAATTACTCAGCTAAACACTTGTTTATTTACAACAACTCTATAACATTCTAGAAATTGCAACTTCTTAAGGTTATTTGTGCCTACATATTAATGATATTCGTAGGTTAAGAAATTATTTACCATATTATATTATTCGTTCGGCTAATTCTTGATAAATCCATGCTTTTTATTGTTTCTTTTAATTCACAAGATAGTCAGTTGCTGGTATTTATTTCCTGTCAATTGTCCAGTAAATGAATGTTTTAAAAAAATAAACCATTTGGCTTATAAGCCTGGCTGAATAACTATTATTCTTGTCAGAAATCACTGAGCTAGCATGCTCTTCCTTTCGAAAGTGTGATATTCTTTACATTCCTTTTTAGAGATTCAATACAAATGCCAAACAAAATTCATACGGAAATAAACACAGTAAAATAGTGGCGCTTCACATCACTATTTTACCAAATCAACTTTTTATTTGACTGGCCAAAACCATTTGGGGGGGGGGTGTCTCCCCTCCCGTCATACGTAACCGTCACTGCCAATAACAATATGACTTCATACCGACTCGCCAATTGCAATCGAGAATGTGTCCGCTAGGCTTATATCAGAAGTTTTTCTCGTCTGAAGAATATTTAAGGGACATTTTTTTTCTAATGTTATTTAAATACAACGAGTCAAACTCTAAGTCAGAATCAAGCAAATTTAAAATTGCCAGAGCTCCTTGTTCCAAATAAGCAGTAGAAATGACCCTATTGATCGTGACAGTACAAAATTCGGTTATCAAAAGAATGTATCTCGTGACAGCACACCTAATATGGGCATAGAGTCCCTAGGGAGAAAGATTGCGTAATCGGTCAATTACCTCTTTTTCCAAGGTCGATTTATTTGTTGTTTCTAGGTGTAATAACTCCGGGACGAAGGTTGCACATGCGCATTGAATTCTAACGGGAACATTGTTATTGATCTAGGACTCGAGGGGGAAGTGAATTTCCGAGAAATTGATTGCATAATCGAAGGGGAAGTGGATTTCCGAGAACTTGATTGCGTAATCGAAGGGGAAGTGGATTTCCGAGAAATTGATTGCGTAATTGATTGGGAATTTTATTGATCCGATAACGGGAAACAGTTAGATCACGTGTTTCCTACTCGCCCAATCAGAGGGCTTGTTACATCTCCTTTCTCAGCCAATCAGAGACTTGCTTACATATGATTTTCCTCGTTGCATAACAATTCACCCTTGAGATTTCGTATATAACGGGCATGCAATGTGATTAAATTATCAGAAAGTATTTTGACATAGTTCAAACAACAATGGATAAATTTGATGAATTAGAAGCCTTGACAGCCACAATTAGCAATGTAAGTTCTGATTTAATACATTTTTATTTTCAAAAAAAAATTATTTTCATTTGTCACCCTCTAGTATATTTAGGTAAGTACCCCCTCCCCCACAAACCTAACCACCATGGAATCCTCATAGTCACTAGAAATCATAAAATATGTTCTTTTTATCCTCAACCCCCCCACCCACTGTTTTTACATGTATAATTCTTGCCAATAGAAATATTTCTATTTTTTAATTAGATTTATTCGTTATGTATGCCTATAAAAAAGCGACAATCAACTTCTGTTTATTCCATAATAGCTATTAATAAACTGTTTCCATTTAAGCCACCACCGCCGTTTACTTGACGTAAAAACATTTTTATGCAATGATTTAAACAGGTGATAATTAGCTGACACCCCACAATTGCACTTACTGCTTGTTATTACTTTACGTTAGCGACTCAACAAAAAGGTTTCAATGATAAAAGGGATTTATTTCCCTCTGTATCAAATTAAAACGGTTTTAAGCAAAAAGAGATTGCTGTTTATTAAGCTTGTGGATTCGTAACCTGTATTTGCCGGAGAACCGGTGAAACGGGATTATTACCAAAAATAATTACTAACAATATATTTAGGACATTGATGAAAGGGGGGGGTTGACATGCCTCAATTCTATCACCAATATTGTAAAATGAAAACAAAGTGTTTGCATGAAAAGTAAGGTTAGGTTGGGATGTCTATGAATAAGCCTTTTTTAATTAATTAAAATAGCATTTGATTTCTGAGTTTAGTATATTTTTACTTTTTGCTTTACTGAAAAATGCTGGCGTAGGGGCTCTTTCTTAGTGATAAATGCTTTTCTAGACAAAATTATATGGATGAGGGTACTAACTTTCTTTCTGTAAAAAGGGGGAAATTATTTTGATACTAACTTTTTTCTCTTCTTTAAGGCCAATTATGAAGAATGCCCGTCGCCGCCACCCAGTAAGAGAGCAAGAGAGGGTGAGGCAGCCCCATCACTGCCAGCCACCATACAGTCTGGGTATAAACCAAAAAGACAATGGGTAATAAGGACGGTGAACCCTGCTGGCTCATCTATGCAATCCCATAACATTGCAGTCCAATCTGCAAAAGAACATAGCGACGCCACCCCGTCCGCCCTCCAACACGCACTACCTGGACCATCCGGCACCCAAGTGCAGCCATGATTTGCAAATGTGAGTATTTTTTCCTCAAACTATCTTATATAAATATATATGTCTATTTCTTCTAATGTTTTTTTTTCTTTTCACTATTTTTCAACACTGTGTAAAAGTGTATCTCAGCGGGATATTAACCCCTCACCCCCCCCCTATTGTTTTCTATGCTCCCCCCTCCCTCAGAGATATCTAAATCTAATACAATTTTTGCAAAGAAACCGCTCCTCTCTTTTCTAATCTTTACTATTTTCTCTGTTGCTATTGCTCCAATATCTCATAATAGAATATTTTTAGGTACCTTTGAAACTCAAATTACTATTCTTCACAATTAAATATCACATAGTTTTAAGAGAGAGAGATTATTCCATTTTATTCATCTATTGCATATATCAGCGTTCTAATTTACACTGATTACTTTTAAATAGCTTTCAATCTTTCCAAGATTCTAGTGAGAGGAAACCAGGCTAACGGTTCCCGGTATTTACCTCGTCTGATGTTCAATCTTTGGAAATTGGAAAACTCGCGCGACAATAGGTTACAATAATTAAACTCATGAGTTCACTGAATCTTTGTGGAATTAGAGAAAAATATTTCAACTTTTGACGTGCATTATGTAAAGGGGGCTGGGAGTCGGTCAGGAAGAGCTGTGGGAAGCACTGCGGGATGTGCTGCGGGACCGTGAAGCACCGCAGGGATGCGCCGCAAGGATGCGCCGCGGGCCCGGAAAGCGCCGCAAAAAAAAAAAAAAAAAAAAAACATGGATTCTTTGAACACTTTGAAAATAAACTATTTTTTGAACAAATTGCCGTCTTCTATGTAAAGCATTGTTTTAGATTGTAAATATATTAAGTTGGAACTTTCAGTTGAATTAACCAAATGCTATTAAGCGTGTTTAAGCAATAATAATCCAAATTTTAACAGTAGGGATGATTTGAACACTTTGAAAATAAACTATTTTTTCATTTATAGGTTGGACGAGCATTGGTGCCTTACTCACCATCGTCATCGAGTGAAGGAGAGGACACCATTCAGGACAATGAAACATCAACTATCAATGACTGGCATGGTATCATTAACTCTAATGAAATACCTTCTAATATTGATGATTTTTTATGTAATTATTTCTATTTAGAACCTAGAATAGTTGAGCAGGGTAGTGTTCCTGAGGGGGACTTGATTCCAAACACCCTACAAATTTTAGAGGATTTCACAAACGAATTAACTGGGAACCCTCCTCCTCCAGCCTCCGATTCCCTAACAAGTCCACTTCAAAAAACTGAAGTGGAGCATACCCCAAATATTGTTGAACAACTTGGGGGAGGGGATACTATACACGCGGGGGCGGGGGGTACAACTTTTCCCGATTTTCAATTATCGAATACAATTTTAAATGAAATAGTTGTTTACACTGCGACGTTTGGGGATCCTTTTAATTCACTAATGGGGGGAAAATTTGTTTTTGACCCTGTAGAAATTGTGCATGCCTATGTAGATAAAATTCGTGCACTACTGGAGAATCAAATTCAATTGTGGGGGAGGGATTCAATTAAGGTTTCTATTGTTTTAAAGGTTTTTTATTTAAATGAGGGGAAAACCGAAGTTTATTATCATTATATACATTCCGAGATGCGCGTAATTTATCCAAACTTAGAAAATTTTGAGGGTGCTTTCATGGATTGGGTAGGGCAAATTATAGCGCATCTCGAGAACTATAACGAAAATGGGATCGGGTCTGTAGTTTTATTTATTGAAAATTTAAGCGTAAATATTTGTAAATTTAAGAAAGATTTTATTTTAAGAGGTGGGAGTGGACCAAGGGCAATTGAATTAAAATATAATCCAGATCTAGAAGGTTGTAAAGGTGTCCAGCGGATCTGTTTTGAAACAGATCAAAAATTTTTCAGGTATGCTTTCCTCATATCAGCATTCGAGCCTCTAGCACGTGACGCTACCAAGACGATTTCAGATCACTGGGCTGTACATGGGAAGGACGGGTACAATTTCCCAATTGTAGATATCTCTTGTTTAGAAGGAAAATACCCAGTAACGGTAAAATCCATTGACGTTTATGACAAGGCATAGACTCATTTACATATTGAAGTGGCTGTAACACTATTCGAAAATAAATTTGACGGTGGGGTTCGTTTAAAAAAGATGGGTATAGGTTTCCCTATCAGGGGTTAATAAGTTGATTTTGGAAGGGCTTGGAGTTTGGTGCTATACACACCACCTAGTGAACCGAACGCAATTGGCCATTTTAATCCTATTACAGACATCAGTAGAGTTCTGGGGGAGGGTAAGAAACAGAGTTCACGTTTCTACTGTCCAACATGCCTCTCTAGATTTTGGACTGAATTAAAGTTGCAAAATCACATGAGGCATTGTAGCCGACATGGCTACCAGACAGTGGAAACGGTTTCAGGGGATAGGGCCATTCTACGCTTTAAAAATTTCCAGAATACCCTTCTCCCATGCAACAAAATATCTTTAGACTGTGAAGCTAAGCTGGTGGAGGTGAACGACCCCCAATATCCAAACCGAGTCAAAGAACATCAGGCTATTGCAGTTTCCTATGCTCACGCGCAAAGAGACAGTTCTAACATCATGCAGTTGTTAGAAATAGTAGAAACATTGGATGAGGAGGACGAGTGCATGGTCAAGGCACTGACTAAACTAATTGGCACGGCTAATGGTGCTATTTCTCGTTTGAGAAATACGCATTATCCAATGGTGTTGTCTGCAGAGGATCATCTCGCGATTAAAGATCAAACAATATGTTGGGTTTGTAGGGGGGAATTGGTAGAGGGGGATAAGGGGACAAAAGGGAAAAGAGGCGGTGGGAGGGGGAAAGTCAGAGATCATAATCACTTGTGGCAGGAAATATCCTCGGGGGGTAGTAATTTTTGAGGGGTTGCGCATCAATCGTGTAATTTAAATGTTAGCCAAAAGTTTTTTATCCCTGTTTTTATCCACAACTCTAATTATGACTTAAAATTTATTTTACTGTCTCTGGCACGTATGCACTGGGAGGGAGGGCGAGTAGATAGTCCATGGGTAAATAGTTCATTTGCCTATAAAATTATTCCCAAATCAGCCGAGAAGTTGTTGCTTCTCGAACTGAAATGGCAGGCAGTGGATAATGGGCATACGTGCTGGAATAAAATCAGGTTTTTAGATTCCTTTTGTTTTTTTCCCAAGGCATTGAGTCAATTGATTCAAGTGCAGAAAAGCGACAATTTTGATAGCTTTCCTTTGCTTAAACAGCACTTTCCAGACAGTGAAATGTATGATCTGTTGACCTGCAAAGGTATATACGCATACGATTATTACTGTTCTGGCGCTCGCTAAAGCGAAGTGAAACTACCTCCAATTGAAACTTTTTACAATTCACTGACCAGCAGTGAATGCAGAGCCGAGGACTATGAGATTGCCAAGAAGGTGTGGTCTAAGGGGGATTGTAAAAATGGGTGGGATTATTGTAGACTTTACTTGGCTAGTGACGTTCTAACTCTGTTGGATATAGTCTGTAAGAACACAGACCAAATCTATTCAGAGTTCGGGTTAGATATAGGTTATTATTTTTCCACACCCCATTTAGTGATGGATTTGATTTTAAAAATTAGCAGGGAGTAAATAGGCCTAATCACCGACGTAAATCAGCACCTTTTTGTAGAGCGTTCAATGAGGGGAGGGTATGTTTTTCATGGGGACCGCGTCTTGTCAACTGATCCCAGCAGACAAAGCACCGGTGTAAAGTCAAATGCAGTGATCTTGGACATGAACTCATTGTACCCCTCGGCAATGTCACACTACTCTTTGCCGTGTGGGAACTATCAATGACTTGATAATCCTTGTGAGTTCTCCGACATTATCGTGGTTGAGGACAACGGGCCACAAGGATGGTTATTTGAAGTTGACGGTCAAATTCCGCTGGCGCTTCACAACTCCGTCGAAGATTTTGTTTTTCCCTTTATTAATCAGCCCGTGAGCAGGGACTCTCTGAGCCCCTGCAATCGGTCATTGGTTGAGGATAAGGGGATGCACAGGATCGCCTCCAAGAAAAAAAGGACTTCTTATTTTCACCTTACGGAGAATATCGTTGTGCACCATGTGCTTTTGCACTGAATGGTGAGAGTTCTTTTCCAAATGCTCAACATACCCTGTATTTTACGGATAACTACGTTACATTATTTGAAGATGTTTATCGATCCCTGCTGTAGTAAATACTCAAGGGAACACTCCAATTCGGAGACGGAATTGTACAAACTCATCCTAAATTCAGCGTTTTGCAAAATGTGTGAAAGTGTTCGTAATAAATCTCGCTGTGACTTCGTGACTGACCCTCTAGAGTGTGCACGAATTATTGCCGATCCCAATTTTACATCGGTCACGAGCATAGAGGCTGGCATGGTTCTTCTACACAGGCGAAAGCGAAATGTGGTACTGAACAAGAATATAGCAGGCGGCAGTTCAGTACTGGAAATTTCAAAAAATCTCATGTTGTCGTTCTTTTACAGTGTGTGCAAGGTGCGATGGACACGAGAGGGGGAGGTTCAAGTTTACTATGGTGATACAGATTCTCTGCTGCTAAAGGTAAATGGGACTGAAGATTTATTGGGTGATTTAGAAAAGAGGGATCACATCAGCTCGCGGATGGATTTCACCAACTGGAATCCATCCCTCTACCCCGAGTTGCTGAAACGTCAAGCCCCCAACCAACTATTAATGTTAAAATCAGAGACAGGGAGTGATTTGATATCCAGGGGGGTGTTCCCGGGCCCCAAAGTTTATTGCGTCGAAACTCATAGTGGGGATGAAAAGAAGGCGTGTAAAGGGGTGCCTACACACTTTGTAAAGAGCAATTTCAACATGAGCATGTACAGAGACTGTTTAGAAAGTAGCCTAGTGCCGAGAGCACAAGTGCTTGCAATTTGCTCTCTACAGTATAGAAATTATACTGTGAGAGTGGAAAAAAATGCAATGTCGTGTATATCCGACAAAGTCTATGTGCTAGAGAATGGTGTGAGTGTTGCCTCATGGCCACTACCGTATTTCAGACCGAGTTGAATGCATAGACTATCGCAATCAACTTGGTCTGGATAAATTAACCTAATCTGAACTAACCCAAGCACTAACCACCACCACCAACCCATTCATAAATTAAATGCTCCAACCCGTTCATAAATTAACTAATATAACCTCAACTAACCCAACCCCAACCTAACCTGTAGCAGCAGCAGCAGTGACCGGACAACTATTGTGTACAATCCATTTTCGCCCCGCGGTTCCCGGGGGGTGGGGGGGGGGGCTTCCCGCGGCTGGCTGCCGGGGGATGGGGGGTCCCTCCCGCGGCCGGCCTTCGGTCCCACGACCCCGGGGGGGGGGACCCCACCTTTAAATTCACTGTAATGTTCAACTGTGCTATCCCGTGATTTTCAAGTGTTTTCTGTTTTTGTTGTTGTATAGAAAAGTGTTTTTTGTATAGAAAAGTGTTTCAAGACAATAAGTGCTGTTGATGTTGTTGTACAGAAAAGTGTTTTTTTAAAGACAATAAGTGTTGCTCTTCATGGACAAAAGTGTTTTTATTTATATTGTACATAAAGTGTTATCATTGCAGTTCATGTTGAACAAATAGAGTTTTCATGTTGACCATGAAATTTTGTCAACAATTCTTGTTGAACAAGTGTTATTTTTATCGTTGCAGTTCACGTTGAACAAATATTTGTTTTCATATTGCCGAAATAAATGCTGCCATGAAATATTGTTTTTTTTTTGTTGTTCTTGAATAGATAGATCAATGGGAAAATTATTGCTTCTTATTCATTGGACATGTATGATTTACACTTAGTTGTAGTCCGACTGTTGTTAACAGCAAGTATCAATTTATAACACCCTTCAAATCGTTTCTGTGTGGTCCCTCAATGTCGGGGAAAACAACACTTTTAGCTAGAATAATTCAAAATTGCGATAAAATGTTTTTGGAGAAGCCGAAAAAAATTTACTATTGCTATATTATTCGGCAAGAGTCCTATGATCAAATAAATGCTATTGCCACAACCATACCAATACAATTCATAAGAGGACTAGATGTTTTCAATAGTATTGAACCGAACTTTTGGCCGATTATTGATGATTTGGCTGAATCCATTGAACAGTTCTCACAGGAAATGCTACAACTGTTCACTGTTCGCTCCCATCATGAACACATTTCCATAACCCTAGTTCTACACAATCTGTTTCATCAGAGCAAATGCATGCGAACCCTTGCCTTTAATTGTTCTATCTATATTATCTATCGAGTTGTTCATGATTCTAGCTCGCTATCAACTCTCAATATACAGATAGACCCCGGCGCTTCAAAATTTTTGTTGTCTGCGTTCACTTTGGCAATTAACAAGTCCTACGGTTACATTTTGCTGGATCTTAATCAGAGCACGCCGGAGGATCTACGTGTAGTCACCGACATTTTTAAAAATGAATTTACAGTATATCTTCCGGTGTACAGTAAAAAAGACTATTAGTCGCCATTATGGCACTGAAGAAACTACATGAAAAACGACATTTATATTCCGTTTTAAGCACTTCAAAACCCTTGCTTAGGAAGGCCATACTCAAACATGGTGTTGACAATGATTTCATTAATCTAATATCTGAACTTTGTTTAAATTTAACTGAGGGCAATGTTCAACTGCCAGAAGGTTTTAGACAACAGACAAAGCAACATCGTTCCATTGTACGTGCCTTGGATTGTAAAAACACGGGGGAATTTTTTTAAAGAAAACGGCTCCTTCTAGCGGGCGGTAGCTTTTTCACACTTTTACTGCCAATAATTGCAGGAATTGTAAACAGTTTTCTCTAGAGAGAGAGAATGGCTAAACCCTATAAATTGACACCATTTGAACTTGTCCTCTCGCCCGTCAAATATTTTGAAGACAATCTAAGCAAATTCATTAATGATAAGAATATTGCCAATGACAAAAATCTGCTTTTACTTCAAGATGCATTGCGACGTGTGGACAAACATAAACCTTATCGTGAGAGACCCACCGTCGCCGCCGCCACTGATCCCTCTAAACAGGGAACATCTCCTCAAGATTCTGCACACTCAAAGGAGAAGGAGTTGAATTCAATTGCATAGAAAATTGAAAACCTATTGTCAGTCACCTATCGAGAACAGAGTAAAAGAGTATTATCTTATCTCATGCTGGAAACTGCTGAACATCAAGTTCAAGTTCATAGCACAGGGAAATGAATTATAATTCAGGGAAAAAGTTATAATCTACTTGATTTAATTCGTGATATGGTGATGAATCGTAAAGGAATTTTATCCTTTGACAATCATCTATACTCCTTTCTAAGTGTATCGAACTTTCCCAAAGGTCTTATTGGCAATAAGCAAATTGTCAATAAACTAAGAGAATATAATCCTCAAACAACACCAACACCAACACCACCATTTAAAAAATAAAAAGAAGATTCAATATTTGAAAATACTAGCACCACTGATTTTACAACACCTGTGGCTGCTAGTCAAAAGCGAAGACGAATTGATTCACCCTCCAGTGTGCAAAAGGGGAGTGAACATTACACTACATGTTTACGTTCAAAATGGATGAAGTTCTGAACGGTGTCTATGAAAATATTGGTGAAGCGGGAAGTTTAAGTTCTCCCAAAACGCTTTTTAAAGCTGTCTCCGGCACCAGCACATTTAAAAAAGCAAAAGAGTATCTAGAGAATGAAACGAGTTACACACTGCATCGGAATCACAGGCTTCGCAGCAAACAATACCGAAAAACTAAAGCCTTTGTCCCTCTGCATGTCATACAAACGGATCTTTTAACTTTAGACGCAATTCAACAGCGTCACAATGCACCCTACAAATATATTCTAGTGGCAATCAGTGTCTTTAGTCTTTATGCCTATACCATTCCACTGCGATCAAAGAGAGGTGTTGAAGTTGCTCGGGCCATTGAAAGTATTCTTGAACAAGATTCGTATAGAAAAATTCAATCGGATCGTTGTAGTGAATTGGTTTATCTACATGTGCAAAAGTTTCTATCAAAATATGATCCAACACTTTATCATACTCACAGCTCGATAAAGACTGCATTGGTTGAACGATTAATAAGAACTATTCGTCTGTCAATTTCAAGATATTGTACACTGAAAAATACATCGGCTTTTATTCATGATTTAGATAAAATCATGCAGATATACAACCATCGACCTCATCGATCTCTGTCCAACTCAAGCCCTCGGGATGTTCACTACAATGAAAATACATTTGATGCTTTTCTAAAGCAATACTCCAATGGTGAAAAAGAGAAAAAAAATATGAAGAAGAAATTCAATATTGGTGATACTGTTCTAATTAATAGAGCCAGCAATATTTTTGAAAAGGGGAATTATTTATGGGGCATCGAAATTTTTACAGTGTCCAATATTCCAGGCACTAAACCCATAACATATTGGATATGAGACACCAGAGATGATGAGATTATTGCTGGTTTTTACGAATGGTAATTACAAAAAGTAAGACAAACTAGCGAAAGTTATCAAAGTAAGAAGATATTAAAGAGTAGTACTTACTGGGATAAAAAACAGTTGCTTGTTTGCTGGCTAGGATACAATTCTGATTTTGATTCTTGGGTCAGTGCTGAAGATATTGACAATGCCCAATTATTTCTATGTGACTTTCATGTCGAATGTTTCTGATCCTCTCTACAATGACTTGAATAGAATAAGTGATTTTTGGACGAAACTCTCCCCCACCATCAAATTCGACGACGGAAAGTATGAAGTGGCTCTTGTCGACTGTATTCTCAAAAATACCTACGACATCCTGAGAAAGGATCGTAAATATGATATAAAAATTAGACCCTATGATTGGCCGCCACCACCTTCAGGTGATCAAGAACAAATTAAAAAATCAATTGGATGGATTATCCATATATTGAATTACCCTACGAGGAACTCACCTGTATGAATGATTTATGTCGTTCTATTAATAAAAGAATTTCCGCTCGTAAAAAGGGAGCTTTTCATTTCAACTATTCAAAGGAGGAGGGTAAGATCTGCATTAGTTCACCTATTGCCAATGAAAAGGTTATTCTCAATGATAATCTAAAGGATGTTCTTGGCTTTAAGCTCAATATAATCAACGGTAAAAGTGCCGGAAACACTAATTTCATTTTTGCTGACTACCCACCTGCCTTCTCCACGGACACTTGTATATTTCTCTACGCTTCATTTGTGGAAACATCACGGGTTGGTAATTCAAATGTCCCCCTCCTACGAGTTCTTGAACGAAAAACCAATCAAGAACATATTAGCCACTACAATATAAAGCATCTTCAGTATATTCCCGTAAACACTTCCTATTTGGAACTCTGTCAGTTAACACTAAGAACTGAATTGGGTGATCCCATAGCAATTTCTAAAGGTTTGGCTGTGATTACATGCCATTTTCGTCCCATCGTTCAACAGCAAGATGTCTAATAGAAAAGTGGAATTCATTTGTCCTGATATTGACTGCTATGTTAATACTCTTGGCCCGAGACCACAGGGCAATGGATTGGACTATTACAAGGGTCGCTCGTCAATGTCTGGTTATGGTCTTGGCAGCTGGTTTGCTAAGCTCTTTCGCTCTTCACTACCACTGGCTAGAAAATATCCTGTAACGGCTGCGACATATTTTGCATCCTCTACACTATACGATTGGGGCTCTGGTAAGAATTTTACAAAAATTGCTTTGGAAAATCTTAGGTCCAGTGCGCGAACCCTTGGTGAGACATTAAAACAAAATGGTAAAGGCTTAAAAAGTTCGAAACGCAATGCATCACTCATCAGTCTCCACTCAGGTCGGAAACGAAAGACATCATCCCTCTTGTCAAAGAAAAGATGGGAAAAGCCGACAAGTACTGTAAACAGAAGCCCCAGGAAGAAAATTGTTAGATCGAAACTAGATTTCTTCTCCTAAAATGTCCTACCTACCGCATAAGGATTCTCAACCTTCAATCCCCGCCTCATTGAATCTATTCAATGCTGAAAATGTCGATGTGAGTGTCAAGCATGGATACTATGAACAATTTTATCCACAACAACCCCTCTCCGATAATATCCACTTTCAATTTTAGTCCAATGAAGACTATTTAATGGACATGTCTTCAATATTTATATATTTGCAAATGAAAGTCAGAAAATCCGATGATACAAAGCTAATTTGGTCCGATGGAATATCCTATGAAAATTGTATATTACATAATTTATTTCGTCAAATTAGTGTCTACATCAATGGCACGCTGGTGAGCACAAGCAACAATCTCTCAAATTACACAAGCTATATGCAATTCATGTTGATGACACTCAAGTCATACAAGGAATTGAGAGGCACCTCCAATGGATATGAATATATTACTAATACTGATAGTACAGATGCACTTAAAAATGCTACAACTAGTGAATTACATCTAGTTGGGAAAATATATCATGAAATGTTTAATATACCCCAAGGGCTGCCGCCCAATGTTAAAGTGGATATAAAATTGACGCTTGCACCCTCCAATTTCATATTGAGAAAGGAACTTGCTGGCAATCCCGATGTAAATCTCTCCCTCACCTCAGCAATACTTCATGTACGCAAACAGCAGGTCATGAGTTCTGTTGCTTTGGCAGTGGAAAAACTGAGAGCCAATGGAAATAATATTAAGCTACTTGTTCCTCATACAATCACCAATCAACGTCATATTGCCACGGGGTCATGCACCTTCACCGATTCATCCTTTATCAATGGTAAAAATCCGTCAAAACTCGCATTGGCCTTTGTGAAAAGCGCTAGTACAGATCGTCGACTGAATTCCCACATAAATTCGAGATGTTCGGACTTTCATCTTTTGTGTTCAAAGTAAACGGTATCCCACTCTACAATCTATCTTTTGATAAATCCTATACAACATTGTATGAGTTGACCATGCAAACCCTAGATCATGATTCGCAACTATTTGAAAATGGAATAACTGAAGATACGGTTGCTAAAACACATGGTATCATTGTACTAGATTTGTCTGGCACACAGGATATGAGTATAGTACGTACGGGAGTGTTCGTTTAGAGTGTACATTTGCCGACCCATTGGCTGAGAGCATTGCCATAATCTCACTAAATCTATATGAAACCTATTGGGAAATCTCTCCCGAAGGTAGTATTCTACTAGACTTGGTGCCAGGAACGCCAGTCAAATAATCAATGTATTTAATATGGATCCCTACATGTCCCAGTACAAATCCAATTGTCTGCCCTTGGACTTTCTTGGAAAAATTCAAAGTGGCAACAATACCTTGATTATTGTTAATAGCAATCCATCGACTGTGCTGACGGGTCATTGGCTGTGCATCTATCAAACAATGAAGACGATTGAATTTTTTGATCCTCTTGGCCTACCCTATACATTCTACACGCCTCACATCAGCAACTATATTGAGAGCAGTGGGAAAACTATTATTCAAAATCGAAAGAGGGTGCAGGATCTAACGACTAAAAGCTGTGGCTTCGATGCACTACTATATTTTGTGTTCCGATGTCGTGGCTATACTTACAAGCAGTTTCTCCACATTTATAGTGACAATCCACATCTGAACGACTTTCTAGTGGAAAATATCCTCTCAGACCTATACAGTATTGATTTCAGTGCCCTAAGAGTAAAGTGCTTAAAAAATGTTTGTGAATTTGTTTATTAATAAAGTGCATATATATACAACAATGTCTTTAAATCTTCACTTTAGATTTCTTCTTCGATGTATAGGCATCTGTCGTGAACCACTAATGCTGGTAAATCATTTGGATTCACTGTATATTGATCTTGATTGACTGCAAAGTCAGGGTCACATTTTCTACAGTACAATTTAACTTCACTCTTGTCATATCTCTTTGTATAGTCAATGATACTATTTGCATTCATATTATGAAATTCACGAGTTTCAATGTGACTATTTGAAGCAATATCACATACAATGTTTTCAAGTGGTGAATCACATTCGGTAACTGCCCAATAAAAATCACTTGGTTTATAGTCGTAGTAGGCAGTGTCGTCACAACGATGACGTAGAAACCAAATTGTCTTGTTACTCCAACAGTTGAATCGTAGACCAGATTCCTCTTCCCAGAATAATTTAAATCCACGACGATACCAACTCGTAGAAATAAACTGAAATCACGTTTGGGATTCTTTCCAATCATAGCGGGGTAAGTATTCTCCTACTGATCACATTTATCATAGTGACAATTGGAGCACAGGTGCCCTCTAGGATGAGAGTCACATACCTCTTCAAGACATGAATTACATCCTTTAGTTTGTACTGCATAGCCTCTATGTAATTTACAGGGATTACATAATTTACACTTTTCACTATAGTCATCAATAATTGTACAATTCTCACATTGAGTCCAACTGCCAAGAGTGTACAAGCACAATGGACATATATAGAACATTTTTCGGTTTCCGATGTCAACTCTCTCACAGCTAAAACGAAACTGATCGTCCTCGCTCCATAAATTCAGTGAGGGGAAATGGGGGAGAGGAGTAGCACTGTAACGTTACCTCTTTCGAATGACGGAGGAGCCATCTACATTGAATCCATTGGCAATGTTTTCAAAAGTATATCCACGATATGATTCTGCTTTGTTCCAATTAATATATCAATAAATTGACTATAAGCACTTGAGTCACATTTTAAAAGTTTCATACAATAGTCCAATGGGGGAGAATCACTCCTCATTATATTGTCAAGTGTTCCCTGACAAGAGAATATCCTGTGTTTAAGAGATAACTCGAGAAAATCGTCATCCAAAATCAAATGTTTTTCCATAAACACTAGATTTGATCTAATTCTCTCTTTCTCAAATTTATTCATTTTTCAATCCTTTCACTCCGACTGCTGACTCTAGACTGAGCCTGATTCGTTAGCCCTTAACCAGAAAAGAAACAGAAATACGAAATCTCAATGGTGAATTGTTATGTAATGGGGAAAATCATATGTAAGCACGTCTCTGATTGGCTGAGAAAGGAGATGTAACAAGCCCTCTGATTGGCCGAGAAGGAAACATATGATCTAACTGTTTCCCGTTATCGGATCAATAAAATTCCCAATCGATTACGCAATCAATTTCTTGGAAATCCACTTCCCCTTCGATTACGCAATCAAGTTCTCGGAAATCCACTTCCTCTTCGATTACACAATCAAGTTCTCGGAAATTCACTCCCCCCTCCAGTCCTAGATCAATAACAATGTTCCCGTTAGAATTCAATGCACAGGTGCAACCTTCGTCCCGGAGTTATTACACCTAAAAACAACAAATAAATCGACCTTGGAAAAAGAAGTCATTGACCGATTACGCAATCTTTCTCCCTAGGGACTCTATGCCCATATTAGGTGTACTGTCACGAGATACATTCTTTTGATAACCGAATTTTGTACTGTCACGATCAATAGGGTCATTTCTACTATAAGCAAGGAAGAGTTTAAGTAAAAAAAAAGTTTCAAGAAGGTTTTCAAAAAGTCATCAAGCCCTGTTCACAAAAGATATTAGGTACCGTCCACTAGGCATATCTCAGAAGGGTTCCCAATCTGAAGTACCTTTACTTGTATTGACTACGCAATTTTTCAGGATCGAATGTGCAATCGTGCTGCAGTACTATCTCTGACACTGGGAAGGCCAATATGTAGTTTTTGTTACTTTAAATTTACTGGGTATCTCAGAGTTTATTATCGATAGCAACTTGGTCCTCCATAGGGAAAAATATTATTTTGTTGCCACAAAATGACAGAAAAGACCACTTTCCCGTAACAAAATCTTTTTGGTCACTTTAAAAGGGTCTAGAGTTTTTAAAATCTGTCTGAATGAGTTCTCTCGACATCTTTTGGACAAACTGCATAGTACTACTACTACTACTACTAACAAGTCACCGCAGCACCAAGCCGCCTGAGGCCAACACAGCTACGCACACTCCTCCTCCATCCCAATCTATTCAAAGCCTCCCTTTTTACACCCGCCCACGAAGTTCCATTTCTTTTAAATATTTCTTTATGACGTCTTCCAACCCCAGACGGGGACGACCTGCTTTCCGTTTAGCCCTAGACGCCTGGCCGAAAAGAACAATCTTCGGCAATCTGTCCTTCATCCGCACAACGTGCCCTAGCCACCTCAACCTTTCTTTCATTATAGCCCTAGAGCGGTATTCAACCACATTTTTCGTATAGCCTATATACGGTCATTCAGCCGGGTACCCAGAACACTCCTTAAGCAATTTCTCTGGAAAACATCTAGCAAATCTTCATCTGCTTTTCGAAGCGTCCATGCTTCAGAGCCCTATTTGACTACTGTCATCACTGTAGCTTCTAATATTCTAATCTTGGTTTGCATACTTATCTTCCTATTCTTCCAAACTTTTTTTAATTGTGAAAAAACACCCTGAGCCTTGGCTATTCTACTTTTAAAATCTTCACTACTCCCACCGTCTCTACTAATAATACTACCAAGGTAAGTGAAGCTGCCCACCTGATCAATCTTTTCATTACACAACGTCAACTTTTCATTGTCACTTATTCCTAGCCTTAGTTACTTAGTCTTCCTAACATTGATTTTCAAACCAATTCTAGCACCCTGAACTCGCAGAACCTCTAAAACTTCATTCATTTTGCTCACACTTTCATCTAGGATGCTTAAATCATCAGCGTAATCTAAGTCCAGGAGACTTTTTCCTTCCCGTTTGATTCCGTGGTCTCCCATTGCCTTTCCTGTGCTCCTTAAAACAAAGCCCACCAAAATGATCCATAGAAAGGGGGATAGAACACAACCCTGCTTAACTCCTGATTTAATACAAAACCCACTGCTAACCTCATTTCCTACCTTAACAGTAGTAAGGGGGGTGCTACTCCCAGCGGGAGTCCATATATGGGCATAGAACCACGTGGTTTATGGACTTTGTCAGTGAGAATTTGAAAAACAGGAATTTTGTCACATTTATGGATGGTTTTATGGATTTTCTCACTTGAAAAACCATGAATTTTCTCACATTTATGTCTGTTTTTATGGATGGTTATGTGTGTTGATTATTTGATGTTTTTATGTATTATTTAGTCTAATGGGGGCAGGTCAATGACACTTCCTTCTTGTTGTTGCTCGATGCAAATGCCAAGTTCAATGTTGTTATTGTTTTGAACAGAGTCATTAGAGAGAACACGTGGTTAATAGGGTCAATGTTGTTGTCGTTCGAAGCAAAGTTAATGACACTACCTTCCTGTTCGAGGCAGATGTTATGATCCAGAAATAGTATTTATTATTGTTATTCGAGTCAGATGTTATGAGGTTCCCGGAAACAGTTAATGACACTTCCTTCCGGTTCGAGGCAGATGTTATGATCCAGAAATAGTATTTGTTATTGTTATTCGAGCCAGATGTTACGAGTTCCCAGAAACAGTTAGATCATGTGTTTCCTTCTTAGCCAATCAGCGAGTCGGTTAAATCCCCCTTCTCAACCAATCAAAGGGCTTGTTACGTATGGTTTTCCCCGTTACATAACAGCTCGCCTTTGAGATTTCGGATATACCGGACATGTAAGGTGATTAAATTATCAGAAAGTAGTTTGACACAGTGCAAACAACCTGACAATGGATAAAACAATTAACATAATTGATGAGCTTGAGGCCTTGGCAGCCGCAATTAGCAATGTAAGTGCATTTTTATTTTCAAACAAATTTTCCTTGGACATCCTCCAATATTTTCAGCTAAAATGTAAATATATTCCTTTACCCTCAAACCCCCCCCCCCACAAACCATACTCAATGCAAAACGTATATATATTCCTATACCCTCAAACCCCCCCCCAACAAACCTAACCACCAAACAATCTTTATATTCAGCTAAAATGTAAATATATTCCTTTACCCTCAAACCCCCCCCCCCAACAAACCTAACCACCAAACAATCTTTATATTCAGCTAAAATGTAAATATATTCCTTTACCCTCAAACCCCCCCCACAAACCATACTCAATGCAAAACGTATATATATTCCTATACCCTCAAACCCCCCCCCCCCCAACAAACCTAACCACCAAACAATCTTTATATTCAGCTAAAATGTAAATATATTCCTTTACCCTCAAACCCCCCCCCACAAACCATACTCAATGCAAAACGTATATATATTCCTATACCCTCAAACCCTCCCCCCTCCCCAACAAACCTAACCACCAAACAATCTTTATATTCAGCTAAAATGTAAATATATTCCTTTACCCTCAAACCATACTGAATGCAAAACGTAAGTATATTCTTTTACCGTCAAAACCTAACCACCGCACAAGGAAATACCTTTTTGATAAATTTGGCCTTTCTGTAAGCCTTATCAACTTCTGTATATCTCTTAGCTATTAACCCGCTATGTTTTGACAATACATTTCCGCAGGGTTATAATTACTTTGTCGTCCCCTCTTCCGATGTGTTTACAAACGCGGTCAAGTCAAAGGGTTTCTCCGTCAAAATTAAAACACTTTTAAGCAATTGAGGATTCCTAGCCTGTATAGAACCGATGAAAGAGATTATTTTCAAATCTAGTTTATCAATATATTTAGGGCATTATGTGAGAGGGGGCAATACATCGCTTCTAACAGCTTCGTTGTAAGTAAAAGTAAGGGGGATTCTGTGTGTAGACATGTACGCACATTGACAATAAAACTAATGTTTAAATTTATAATTTTTTCAAGCTCTAAATAAAGTTTCTTTTATATTCCCAGGCGTGAATCAAGTATTTTTGTTGGTGGTTAGCGCTTTTATTAGAAAGAGAAAAGATAATTGCTTCTTCATCATTTAGTGATTTTAGATATAACATTTGAATAAAAGCTAGTAAGATATGCCTTTCGATTGAATAAAACGCATGATTAACTTAATGAGAGGGGTGACTTAATTTTCCTAAATTTAGGGGGAGAGAATATGGGTTTTGTGCTTTCTTAGTGATAAACTAAACAAAATCATGTTTAATAACTTTCTTTCTTTAAAAAGGGAGAAATTATTTTGATTTGATTTTTCTTCTCTTCTTTAAGGCAAATTATGAAGAATTTGCGGGCACTACATTGATGAGAGCTATGGCTGACGCAAATAGTGAAGAATGCGTGCCGCCACCTGCTAAGAAAGCGAGGGCCAATAATGTACCCCCTGCGAAGGCGACAGTTGTCCAATATGATCACTGGCCAAAGCCCCCCAAACAAGTTTTGCCTGTCCACTCCATGCAAGCCGCTGTCCAGGCTACGCAAGTCACAGCTCCTGCACAAGAAGTTAACGTTGGTCCCTCCACCCTCCAACAGACGTTACCTGGGCCTTCAAGACAAGCCGTAGGCCAAACATAGGCTCCTTCTCACGCAATATCTGAGCTATCAGCTCCCCATCAAGTGTCAGTGCACTCTCCGTCAAGTCCTGAGCCTTCCATGCAAGATAGAAGGGTTGGCTCCTTCAAGCAAGTCATAGACCAACCAATGGCTCCCTATCATGTAATGGTCAAGCCTCCAGCTTTCTGTCAAGTGATTGATCAATTTGAAGACGTGAGTATTTTTTTTTCAATCAAGTAAGCTATTTTTAGATGTTAGAGAGCCTTTTACTCTTTACCTTTATCTTTTCACTTTTTTCTATCATTCAGGACCATGAAATATCTAAACAAACCGATTTTTAAACACTGTGTAAAAGTTTATCTCTGAGATTTATTAAAATATTAACCCCCCTCCCAACTCTTATTTTATATGCCCTCCCTCAGAGATATCTAAATATATTTTTTTGCAGAGAAACCATTCTTTTCTAATCTTTGCTATTTTCTATGCATTCAACCCTATCTCTTCGCCGCTATCTCATAAGCGAATATTTTTAGGTAATTTCTATTAATAATCGCTGCATTTGAAACTCAAAATCCCCTATTTTTTCTAATCTTTACTATTTTCTCTGTTGCTATCATATATATTTTAGATACCTTTGAAACACCGATTGCTCTTTTTCACGTAATTTGAGAGTGAGATTATCCCATCTGTCACATATTGACGTTCTAATTTACACTGAATATTTCTATCGTGCCAAAGATTTTAGTGTAGGGGAAACCGACTTAACGGTTCAATCCTGGAACACTCGCGCGGTGGCTTACAATAATTGTGAGTTAATGAAGAGTTCACCGAACTTATAGAACAGAATTAGAGAGAAACTTGGACTTATGCAGTCTAACAATACGGTTTTTTGGGGCATTAGGTAAACGGCTGCGACCCGTGGAGCCGGTGGGCCGGGGAAGCATCGCGGGAAGCGAGGCGGGCCCCGAGAAACGCCAATGGGGTGCGCTGTGGCTCCGACAAGCGCCACGGGTCAGGGAAGCGCCACAGGGGTGCGCCACGAGTCAGGGAAGCGTTGGGGGAAGTGCCACGGGTCAGGGAAGCGCCCCAGGGGTGCACTGTGGGAAAGTGTCGCGAAAAAAAAAAAAAAAATTTAACACTTTGAAAATAAACGAACAAAATGTTGCCTTCTATGTCATATCTTATATTTTCTTCAGTTGAATTAAACAAATTTTATTAATCAATAATAATCCAAATTTTAAAAGCAGTAGGGCTGATTTGAACACTCTGAAAATAAGCTATTTTTTTTTCATTTATAGATTGCATTGGTCCCATATTCGCCGTCCAGTGAAGAAGAGGAAGAACCAATTCTAACACCGCCACTGGAGTTTCAAGACAATTCACTATGGGACGATAGCATTGATGTACCTTATAATATTGATGAGTTTTTTGATTATTTTTTTAAAGTAGATTATAGCACTTTTGAGCTGTTATACTTGACAACTACTAATTTAAAATTTTTAGAGTATTTTACAGTTAACAATCAAGCCTCCTATACCAAAACGACTCCACTTCGAACAACTGACGTAGAGCAGTCGCCAGTTATAGTTAGCCTGCGGGGGGGAGGGGATCCGATACAAGAGGGGGAGGGGGGTACAACTCTCCCAGACTTTCAGCTGTCCAATACAATTTTAAATAATATAGTTGTTTTCACTGCAATGTTTGGTGATCCCTTTAATACACTAATGGGGGGGAAATTTTGTTTTTGATCCTGTAGAAATTGTGCATGCATATGTAGAAAAAATTCGTGCACTTCTGGAGAATCAAATTCAGTTGTGGGGTAAGGATTCAATTAAGGTTTCCATTGTTCTAAAGGTTTTCTATTTAAATGAAGGAAAAAGTGAGGTTTACTATCATTTTATACATTCCGAGATGCGTTTGGTTTATTCAAATTTAGAAAATTTTGAGGGAGCGTTCATAGATTGGGTCGATCAAATTATAACGCATCTTGAGAACTATAACGAAAATGGAAGTGGCTCAGTAGTTTTATTTGTTGAAAATTTAAGTGTAAATATATGTAAAATTAAGAAAGATTTTATTTTAAGAGGGGGTGGGGAAAGGGATAAGGGCATTGTTTTAAAATATAATCCAGATCTAGTAGGTTGTCGTGGTGTCCAGAAGAGCTGTTTTGAAACAGATCAAAAGTGTTTCAGATATGCTTTCCTCATATCAGCATTCGAACCTCTAGCTCGGGACGCTAGCAAGACGAATTTAGACCATTGGGCTGTACACGGGAAGGATGGGTCCGTTTTCCCAGTTGTAGATTTTTCTTGTTTAGAGGGGAAATACCCAGTGACGCTAAGATCCATTGATATGTTTGAAAGGGCTAATGCCCACTTAAATATTGGCGTTACTGTGGTACAATACGAAACAGAATTTGAAGATGGGGTTCGTTCTAAAAAGAAGGGGGTGGTTTTCCCCGTAAGGGGTCCCTCAGTTGATTTGGTTAAACACTGGGTTTGGTTGCTTTACACGCCACCTAGTCAACCGAACACAATCGGCCATTTTAATCCTATCACTGACATTAGTAGAGTTCTGGGGGGTGGGCCGACTCGGGGGCTATGTTTCGACTGTCCAACATGCCTGTCACAATTCTGTAGTGAAATGAAACTACGGGGTTATATGAAGCATTGTAGCCGCCATGGATATCAGACAGTGGAAACGGTTTCAGGGGATAGGGCCATTCTACGTTTTAAAAATTTTCAAAATACCCTTCTTCAGTGCAACAAAATATCTATAGACTGTGAGGCTATGTAGATGGAGGTGAAAGAGCCCAACGTGCAAACCCGATCAAAAGAACCTCAAGCCAGTGCATGTTCATATGCCAACGCACACCAAAATAATTCTATCATCCTTCAGGTTTGAGTAAGAATATTACCATTTGCTTTTGGAGACGAGTTTATTGACAATGCACGGGCGCACCTAAGGGGAACTACTCATTTGTATATTTCACGTGTGAGAACTTCGAATAATCACAGGGTGCTGTCTACAGCGTCGCTTAGTGCGAGTCAAAATAAAACAATAGGTTGGGGTGGTCAGGGGGAGTGTGCAGAGATGGATAAGGGGACAAGAGGGAAAAGAGGGGGGAGGGGTCCAGGCAGAGATCAGGCCCCGGGAGGGCAGGAAAGATCATCGGGGGGTAGGAAATTACGGGGAGTGGCGCATCAATAGTGTAATTTAAAAGTTAGCAAACAGTTTTTTATACCTGTTTTCATTCATATTTCCAATTATGATTTCATTGCAATGAAACCACTCTTTTCTCTGCTCCCCCTCCCTCGGAGATATCTAAATGTAATTTTTTGCAAAGAAACCGCTCTTTTCTAATCTTTGCTATCGCTTTGATATCTCATAAGCGAATATTTTTAGGTAATTTCTATTAATAATCACTGCCTTTGAAACTCAAAATGCTATTTTTTCTAATCTTTGATATTTTCTCTGTTGCTATCTCTTCGCTGTTATCTCATAAGCGAATATTTGTCAATGGTAATTTCAATTAATGCTCACAGCATTTGAAACTCAAAATGCTATTTTTTCTAATCTTTGATATTTTATCTGTTGCTATCTCTTCGCTGTTATCTCATAAGCGAATATTTTTCATGGGTAATTTCAATTAATGCTCACCATTTGAAACTCAAAATCCCCTATTTTTCACAATTGATTACCGCAAAGTTTCAAGAGAAGGAACTGAGTGAGATTATTCACATTTATCTATTTGTCACATATGGACCCCGTAATTTGCGCAAGGACATTTTAAAATAACTTTCAATCTTACAAAGCCTTGCCAATAGTTTAGTGATGTGGAAACATTGTTGACGATATATTGAGTTAACGGTTCTCGAATTTAATTGTACTGTTTCCCAGAGAATACGCTTGGAAACAGAGCAGACACGAGATTAAAAATAATCTAGGCTCATTTGGGGCCATAGACAACCTGTACGGGTAGTAGGCGAAACGACTTATGTCGCCTAACAATACGGTTTTTTGGGGCATTAGGTAAACGGCTGGGAGCCGCGGAGCCCGGAATGCGCCGATGGGTCCGGGGAGTGCTGTGGGGGCAAGGTTAGGGAAGTGCCGGGGGGGATGCGCCAGGGGTCAGGGGAGTGCTACAAGGCTGCGCCACGAGTCAGGGAAGCGTTGGGGGAAGTGCCAAGGGTCAGGGAAGCGCCACGGGCTCGAGAAGCATCGCGGGAAGCGATGCAGGCCCCGAGAAGCACCACAGGGGTGCGCTGTGGCTCCGAAAAGCGCCACGGGTCAGGGGAGTGCCACAGGGGTGCGCCACGAGTCAGGGAAGCGTTGGGGGAAGTGCCACGGGTCAGGGAAGCGCCACGGGCTCGAGAATGACTCTGTTCAAAACAACAACAACATTGACCTTGGCATTTTGCCTCGGAATCAATAACAACATTGACATTCGCTGAGGGCGTGCCAAAATCACACCTGGAGAAAGAAGTCATTGACCAATTACGCAATCACTCTCCCTAATGACTCTATGCCCATATAAGGAGTCCCGTCAGCATTAAACTAAATTGTAGGTGGCAGCAGGGGTGAGCGATCGGAGTATAAGATAGCTATCTTATACTCCGATCGCTCACCCCTGCTGCCACCTACAATTTAGTTTAATGCTGACGGGGCTCCTTATATGGGCATAGAGTCATTAGGGAGAATGATTGCGTAATGGGGTCAATGACCTCTTTCTCCAGGTGTGTTTTTGGCACGCCCTCAGCAACTGTCAATGTTGTTATTGTTTCCGAGCCAAATGCCAAGGTCAATGTTGTTGTGAACAGAGTCATTAGAGAGAACACGTGGTTAATGGGGACAATGTTATTGTTGTTGTTTTGAACACGCTCTCAGCGAATGTCAAGGTCAATGTTGTTATTGTTATTCGAGCCAAATGATGTTGTCGTTCGAAGCAAAGTTAATGACATTTCCTTCCTGTTCGAGGCGGATGTTATGATCCGGAAATAGTATTTGTTATTGTTATTCGAGAAAAATGTTATGTGGTTCCGAGAAACAGCTAATGTCATTTCCTTCACATTTAAGGCAGATTTCAATGTCCGGAAATAGTATTTTTTATTGTTCACTTACAACAGTTTATTTGTTCCCGGTACACACTTAGATCCCCCGTCACGGCCAATCCGTGAGTCGGTTATCTCCCCCTTCTCAACCAACCAGAGGGTTTTGTTTACATCTCCTTCTAAGTCAATCAGGGGGGGGGCGTAAATATTAGAAAAAGAGGATTGCAGGGTGGGTTAGTTTAGATTTTTAGTTTATTATTTTATTACCTATTTAGTTTAGATTTTTAGTTTATTTTAAGTTTTTTTTTATTACCTTTATTTTAGTTTAGTTTCAGTTTGGTTTAGTTTAGATTTCTAGTTTAGTTTTAGTTTAATGTTTAATTTTATTTTAGAGTTTTAGTTTAGATTTTTAGTTTATTTTAAGTTTAGATTTTAGTTAGTTTTAGTGTATAATTTTTAGTTAGTTTAGTAGTTTAGATTTTAGTTAGTTTATTAGTTTAGATTTAGTTAGTTTAGTAGTTTAGTTTTTTAGTTTAGTATTAGTTAGTTTAGTTTCAGTTTAGAATTTTAGTTTAGCTAGAGTTTTAGTTAGAGTTATAGTTTAGATTTTTAGTTCGTTTAGTTTAGTTCTAGTTAAGTTTTAGTTTAGTGTTCAGTTTTAGTTTAGAATTTTAGTTAGTTTAAAAGTTTAGAGTTTAGTTTTAGTTTAGTAGTTAAGTTTTGTTTTAGAGTTTTAGTTTAGATTTTAGTTTATTTTAAGTTTATTTATTTTAGTTCTAGTTTAGTTTTAGTTTAGTGTTATAATTTATATTTTTAGTTAGAGTTTTAATTTAGCATTTTAGTTTAGATTTTAGTTAAGTATTAGTTAGTTTAGTTTTAGTTTAGAGTTTTAGTTTAGCTAGAGTTTAGTATAGATTTTTAGTTCGTTTAGTTTAGTTTTAGTTTAGTTTAGATTTTCAGTTTATCAGTTTAGTTTAGTTTTAGTTTAGATTTTATTTAGTTTATTAGTTTAGTTTTAGTTATTTTATTAGTTTATTTTTTTAGTTTAGTATTAGTTTAGTTTTAGTTTAGTTTAGATTTTTAGTTAGTTTAGTAGTTTAGTTTTAGTTTAGTTTAGATTTTTAGTTTAGTTCTAGTTTAGTTTTAGTTCAATGTTTAGTTTTAAATTAGATTTTTAGTTTGATTTTAAGTTTAGTTTATTTTAGTTTTAGATTAGTGTTCAGTTTTGGTTTAAAGTTCAGTTTTATTTTAGAGTTTTAGCTAGATTTTCAGTTAGTTTAGTAGTTTAGATTTTAGTTAGTTTTAGTTTAGCTAGAGTTTTAGTTAGAGTTATAGTTTAGATTTTTAGTTAGTTTTGGTTTAGTTTAGTCTAGATCTTTAATTTATTATTTTATTACCTATTTAGTTTAGATTTTTAGTTTAGTTTTAGTTTAATTTTATTACCTTTATTTTAGTTTAGCTACAGTTTGCTAAAGCGTTTTAGTTTAGAGTTTTAGTTTATTTCAAGTTTATTTATTTTAGTTCTAGTTTAGTTTTAGTTTAGTGTTATAATTTATATTTTTAGTTAGAGTTTTAATTTAGCAGTTTAGTTTAGATTTTAGTTGAGTATTAGTTAGTTTAGTTTTAGTTTAGAGTTTTAGTTTAGCTAGAGTTTAGTTTAGATTTTTAGTTAGTTTATTTTAGTTTTAGTTTAGTTTAGATTTTCAGTTTAGCAGTTTAGTTTAGTTTTAGTTTAGATTTTAGTTAGTTTATTAGTTTAGTTTTAGTTAGTTTAGTAGTTTATATTTTTAGTTTAGTTTTAGTTTAATTTTATTACCTTTATTTTAGTTTAGATACAGTTTTCTAAAGAGTTTTAGTTTAGAGTTTTAGTTTAGCTAGAGTTTAGTTTAGATTTTTAGTTCTAGTTTAGTTTTAGTTTAGTGTTTAAATTTATATTTTTAGTTAGAGTTTTAATTTAGCAGTTTAGTTTAGATTTTAGTTAAGTATTAGTTAGTTTAGTTTTAGTTTAGAGTTTTAGTTTAGCTAGAGTTTAGTTTAGATTTTTAGTTCGTTTAGTTTAGTTTTAGTTTAGTTTAGATTTTAAGTTTAGCAGTTTAGTTTAGTTTTAGTTTAGATTTTAGTTAGTTTATTAGTTTAGTTTTAGTTAGTTTAGTAGTTTAGTTTTTTATTTTAGTATTAGTTTAGTTTTAGTTTAGTTTATATTTTTATTTAGTTTAGTAGTTTAGAGTTTATATTTTAGTTTTATTTTAGTTTAAATTTTTAGTTAGTTTAGTAGTTTAGTTTTAGTTTAGTTTAGATTTTTAGTTTAGTTATAGTTTAGTTTTAGTTCAATGTTTAGTTTTAAATTAGATTTTTAGTTTTATTTTCAGTTTAGTTTATTTTAGATTTAGATTAGTGTTCAGTTTTAGTTTAAAGTTTAGTTTTATTTTAGAGTTTTAGCTAGATTTTCAGTTAGTTTAGTAGTTTAGATTTTAGTTAGTTTTAGTTTAGCTAGAGTTTTAGTTAGAGTTATAGTTTAGATTTTTAGTTAGTTTTGGTTTAGTTTAGTCTAGATCTTTAATTTATTATTTTATTACCTATTTAGTTTGATTTTCAGTTTAGTTTATTTTAGTTTTAGATTAGTGTTCAGTTTTAGTTTAAAGTTCAGTTTTATTTTAGAGTTTTAGCTAGATTTTCAGTTAGTTTAGTAGTTTAGATTTTAGTTAGTTTTAGTTTAGATAGAGTTTTAGTTAGAGTTATAGTTTAGATTTTTAGTTAGTTTTGGTTTAGTTTAGTCTAGATCTTTAATTTATTATTTTATTACCTATTTAGTTTAGATTTTAGTTAGTTTATTAGTTTAGTTTTAGTTAGTTTATTAGTTTAGATTTTTAGTTTAGTTTTAGTTTAATTTTATTACATTTATTTTAGTTTAGCTACAGTTTGCTAAAGAGTTTTAGTTTAGAGTTTTAGTTTAGCTAGAGTTTAGTTTAGATTTTTAGTCCTAGTTTAGTTTTAGTTTAGTGTTATAATTTATATTTTTAGTTAGAGTTTTAGTTTAGCAGTTTAGTTTAGATTTTAGTTAAGTATTAGTTAGTTTAGTTTTAGTTTAGAGTTTTATTTTAGCTAGAGTTTAGTTTAGATTTTTAGTTCGTTTAGTTTAGTTTTAGTTTAGTTTATATTTTCAGTTTAGAAGTTTAGTTTAGTTTTAGTTTAGATTTTAGTTAGTTTATTAGTTTAGTTTTAGTTAGTTTAGTAGTTTATTTTTTTAGTTTAGTATTAGTTTAGTTTTAGTTTAGTTTAGATTTTTAGTTAGTTTAGTAGTTTAGAGTTTAGTTTTAGTTTAGTTTAAATTTTTAGTTAGTTTAGTAGTTTAGTTTTAGTTTAGTTTAGATTTTTAGTTTAGTTCTAGTTTAGTTTTAGTTCAAAGTTTAGTTTTCAACTAGATTTTTAGTTTGATTTTCAGTGTAGTTTATTTTAGTTTTAGATTAGTGTTCAGTTTTAGTTTAAAGTTCAGTTTTATTTTAGAGTTTTAGATAGATTTTCAGTTAGTTTAGTAGTTTAGATTTTATTTAGTTTTAGTTTATCTAGAGTTTTAGTTAGAGTTATAGTTTATATTTTTAGTTAGTTTTGGTTTAGTTTAGTCTAGATCTTTAATTTATTATTTTATTACCTATTTAGTTTAGATTTTTAGTTTAGTTTTAGTTTAATTTTATTACCTTTATTTTAGTTTAGCTACAGTTTGCTAAAGCGTTTTAGTTTAGAGTTTTAGTTTAGCTAGAGTTTAGTTTAGATTTTTAGTTCGTTTAGTTTAGTTTTAGTTTAGTTTAGATTTTCAGTTTAGCAGTTTAGTTTATTTTTAGTTTAGATTTTAGTTAGTTTATTAGTTTAGTTTTAGTTAGTTTAGTAGTTTAGTTTTTTAGTTTAGTATTATTTTAGTTTTAGTTTAGTTTATATTTTTAGTTAGTTTAGTAGTTTAGAGTTTAGAGTTTAGTTTTAGTTTAGTTTAAATTTTTAGTTAGTTTAGTAGTTTAGTTTTAGATTAGTGTTTAGATTTTTAGTTTAGTTCTAGTTTAGTTTTAGTTAAATGTTTAGTTTTCTTTTAGATTTTTAGTTTGATTTTCAGTTTAGTTTATTTTAGTTTTATATTAGTGTTCAGTTTTATTTTAAAGTTTAGTTTTATTTTAGAGTTTTAGCTAGATTTTCAGTTAGTTTAGTAGTTTAGATTTTAGTTAGTTTTAGTTTAGCTAGAGTTTTAGTTAGAGTTATAGTTTAGATTTTTAGTTAGTTTTGGTTTAGTTTAGTCTAGATCTTTAATTTATTATTTTATTACCTATTTAGTTTAGATTTTTAGTTTAGTTTTAGTTTAATTTTATTACCTTTATTTTAGTTTAGCTACAGTTTGCTAAAGCGTTTTAGTTTAGAGTTTTAGTTTAGCTAGAGTTTAGTTTAGATTTTTAGTTCGTTTAGTTTAGTTTTAGTTTATTTTAGATTTTCAGTTTAGCAGTTTAGTTTAGTTTTAGTTTAGATTTTAGTTAGTTTATTAGTTTAGTTTTAGTTCGTTTAGTAGTTTAGATTTTTATTTTAGTATTAGTTTAGTTTTAGTTTATTTTAGATTTTTAGTTAGTTTAGTAGTTTAGTTTTAGTTTAGTTTAGATTTTTAGTTTAGTTCTAGTTTAGTTTTAGTTCAATGTTTAGTTTTCAATTAGATTTTTAGTTTGATTTTCAGTTTAGTTTATTTTAGTTTTAGATTAGTGTTCAGTTTTGGTTTAAAGTTCAGTTTTATTTTAGAGTTTTAGCTAGATTTTCAGTTAGTTTAGTAGTTTAGATTTTAGTTAGTTTTAGTTTAGCTAGAGTTTTAGTTAGAGTTATAGTTTAGATTTTTAGTTAGTTTTGGTTTAGTTTAGTCTAGATCTTTAATTTATTATTTTATTACCTATTTAGTTTAGATTTTTAGTTTAGTTTTAGTTTAATTTTATTACCTTTATTTTAGTTTAGCTACAGTTTGCTAAAGAGTTTTAGTTTAGAGTTTTAGTTTATTTCAAGTTTATTTATTTTAGTTCTAGTTTAGTTTTAGTTTAGTGTTATAATTTATATTTTTAGTTAGAGTTTTAATTTAGCAGTTTAGTTTAGATTTTAGTTAAGTATTAGTTAGTTTAGTTTTAGTTTATAGTTTTAGTTTAGCTAGAGTTTAGTTTAGATTTTTAGTTCGTTTAGTTTAGTTTTAGTTTAGTTTATATTTTAAGTTTAGCAGTTTAGTTTAGTTTTAGTTTATATTTTAGTTATTTTATTAGTTTAGTTTTAGTTAGTTTAGTAGTTTAGATTTTTAGTTTAGTTTTAGTTTAATTTTATTACCTTTATTTTAGTTTAGCTACAGTTTGCTAAAGAGTTTTAGTTTAGAGTTTTAGTTTAGCTAGAGTTTAGTTTAGATTTTTAGTTCTAGTTTAGTTTTAGTTTAGTGTTTAAATTTATATTTTTAGTTAGAGTTTTAATTTAGCAGTTTAGTTTAGATTTTAGTTAAGTATTAGTTAGTTTAGTTTTAGTTTAGAGTTTTAGTTTAGCTAGAGTTTAGTTTATATTTTTAGTTCGTTTAGTTTAGTTTTAGTTTAGTTTAGATTTTAAGTTTAGCAGTTTAGTTTAGTTTTAGTTTAGATTTTAGTTAGTTTATTAGTTTAGTTTTAGTTAGTTTAGTAGTTTAGTTTTTTAGTTTATTATTAGTTTAGTTTTAGTTTAGTTTAGATTTTTAGTTAGTTTAGTAGTTTAGAGTTTATAGTTTAGTTTTATTTTAGTTTAAATTTTTAGTTATTTTAGTAGTTTAGTTTTAGTTTAGTTTAGATTTTTAGTTTAGTTATAGTTTATTTTTAGTTAAATGTTTAGTTTTAAATTAGATTTTTATTTTGATTTTCAGTTTAGTTTATTTTAGTTTTAGATTAGTGTTCAGTTTTAGTTTAAAGTTTAGTTTTGTTTTAGAGTTTTAGCTAGATTTTCAGTTAGTTTAGTAGTTTAGATTTTAGTTAGTTTTAGTTTAGCTAGAGTTTTAGTTAGAGTTATAGTTTAGATTTTTAGTTAGTTTTGGTTTAGTTTAGTCTAGATCTTTAATTTATTATTTTATTACCTATTTAGTTTGATTTTCAGTTTAGTTTATTTTAGTTTTAGATTAGTGTTCAGTTTTAGTTTAAAGTTCAGTTTTATTTTAGAGTTTTAGCTAGATTTTCAGTTAGTTTAGTAGTTTAGATTTTAGTTAGTTTTAGTTTAGCTAGAGTTTTAGTTAGAGTTATAGTTTAGATTTTTAGTTAGTTTTGGTTTAGTTTAGTCTAGATCTTTAATTTATTATTTTATTACCTATTTAGTTTAGATTTTAGTTAGTTTATTAGTTTAGTTTTAGTTAGTTTAGTAGTTTAGATTTTTAGTTTAGTTTTATTTTAATTTTATTACCTTTATTTTAGTTTAGCTACAGTTTGCTAAAGAGTTTTAGTTTAGAGTTTTAGTTTAGCTAGAGTTTAGTTTAGATTTTTAGTTCTAGTTTAGTTTTAGTTTAGTGTTATAATTTATATTTTTAGTTGGAGTTTTAGTTTATAATTTTAGTTTATATTTTAGTTGAGTATTATTTAGTTTAGTTTTAGTTTAGAGTTTTAGTTTAGATAGAGTTTAGTTTAGATTTTTAGTTCGTTTAGTTTAGTTTTAGTTTAGTTTAGATTTTCAGTTTAGCAGTTTAGTTTAGTTTTAGTTTAGATTTTAGTTAGTTTATTAGTTTAGTTTTAGTTAGTTTAGTAGTTTAGTTTTTTAGTTTAGTATTAGTTTAGTTTTAGTTTAGTTTAGATTTTTAGTTAGTTTAGTAGTTTAGATTTTAGTTTTAGTTTAGTTTAAATTTTTATTTAGTTTAGTAGTTTAGTTTTAGTTTAGTTTAGATTTTTAGTTTAGTTCTAGTTTATTTTTAGTTTATTTTTATAATTTATATTTTTAGTTAGAGTTTTAATTTAGCAGTTTAGTTTTATTTTAGAGTTTTAGCTAGATTTTCAGTTAGTTTAGTAGTTTAGATTTTAGTTAGTTTTAGTTTAGCTAGAGTTTTAGTTAGAGTTATAGTTTAGATTTTTAGTTAGTTTTGGTTTAGTTTAGTCTAGATTTTTAGTTTATTATTTTAGTTTAGTTTTAGTTTAGTTTTAGTTTTCTTTTAGATTTTTAAGTTTAGTTTTAGTTTAATTTTAGATTAGAGTTTTAGTTTATATTTTTATTTAGAGTTTTAATGTAGTAGCTTAGTTTGTTTTTAGTTTAGTTTTATATTAGTGTTTAGATTAGTGTTTAGTTTTAGTTTATAGCTAAAAGTGTTGTTTTCCCCTACATTGAGGGTCCACACAGAAATGATCTGAAGGGTGTTTTAAATTGATACATGCTGTTGACAACAGTCGGACTCTGACTAACTGTAAATCATATGTGCCCAATGAATAAGTAGTAATGTCCCCGTCTATTCAAGAACAACAAAACAATATTTCATGGCAACATTTATTACAGCAATATGATAACACTTGTTCAACGTGAACTGCAACGATAAAAATAACAATTGTTCAACAATTGACAAAATTTCATGGTCAACATGAAAACTTGTTCGACATGAACAATGATAGCACTTTTCTACACAACACCTTTGTCCATCTACAGCACTTTTCTATACAACACTTTTGTACAACACTTTTGTCCATCTACAGCACTTTTGTACAACACTTTTCTATACAACACTTGAAAACAACACTTGGAACTAGCACAGTTGAACATTAGAGTGATGGGTGGCCCCCACCCCGGGAAGCGGCCGCGGGAAGGGTCCCCCACCCCCCTGGAGCTGCGATGGAAAAATAGTTGTCGTCACTGCTACGGGTTAGTGGATGGGTTAGTGGTTAAGGTAGTGAGATTGGGTTAGTTAATTCATGAACGGGTTGGGCGGTTAGTTAATTTATGAAAGGTTGAGTGGTGGTGGTTAGTGCTTGGGTTAGATTAGATGGTTAGGTTAGTTTATCCAGACCAAGTTGATTGCGATAGTCAATGCATTCAACTCGATCTGAAATACGATAGTGGCCATGGGGCAGGACAGTCACACCATTCTCGAGCACATAGACCTTGTCGGATATACACGACATTGCATTCTTTTCCACTCTCACAGTATAATTTCAGTGTAAATTAGAACGTCAATATGTGACAGATGTGATAATCTCTCTCTCAAATTACGTGAAAAAGAGCAGTCGGTGTTTCAAAGGTATATAAAATATATATGATAGCAACAGAGAAAATAGTAAAGATTAGAAAAAATAGGGGATTTTGAGTTTCAAATGGAGCGATTATTAATATAAATTAACTAAAAATATTCGCTTATGAGATAGCGGCGAAGAGATAGGGTGGAATGCATAGAAAATAGCAAAGATTAGAAAAGAGTGGTTTCTCTGCAAAAAATTACATTTAGATATATCCCGCTGAGATAAGTTTATATTGGCTTGAAAACAATGGAAGAAATAGATAGTTTGAAGAAAAAATGCTTACATTTGCATAATCCGTCTGGGCTTGGGTGCCTGAAGGACCAGATAGTGCATGCTGGAGGGTCACTTCCTGACCTTGTGTAGGTGGGGCAGCCCCCGAAGGCCCAGGCAACGCATGAATGAAGGTGGACGAAGCGGCGTCGCTATGTTCTTGTGCAGCTGGGTCAGCTCTTGAAGGTCCAGGTAGTGCATGTTGGAGGGCGAAGGGACTGGTGACATTAATTTCATGTACAGCCGGGACAGGGGCTGGTACAGGCGGCTGCACTTGGGCATGCAGTGTGGAGCTGTGGGGTTTCGGCCGACGAGCGTATTGTATAACTGAGGCTCGATTAAGAGTGGCTTGTGTAGGTGGCTGCACTTGGGCAGGCAGTGTGGAGCTGGGGGGCTTTGGCCAGCGATCATATTGCATGGCAGGGGGCGCATTATTGGCCCTCGTTTTCTTAGCAGGAGGGGGCACGCATTCTTCGCTATTTGCGTAAGACATAGGTCTCATCAAAGCAGTGTCCGCAAATTCTTCATAATTTGCCTTAAAGAAGAGAAGAAAAATCAAATCAAAATAATTTCTCCCTTTTTTAAGAAAGAAAGTTATTAACCATAATTTTGTTTAGAAAAGTATCTTTTCAGTAAAGCAAAAAGTAAAAATTTCGCGAGAAATATAGTTGGCTTAGAAATCAAACGTTTTTATTAGACAATCAGTAGTCTATATCCATAGGATGGAAATCAATGTTCATATTTTTACCATTTAAATATTCCAGTCTATAGGCTTTAAATTAGATCGTTAACCCATCGACCTGTAGGCCTATATTTTGTGATCATAGGTAAAAATGTACACATAATATTAGCTTCATGCAACTCCCAAAGACTTTTCTAGCCCTGCACTGTTTGTTTTCATTTTACATTGATGGCGGTAGAATTGAAGGTATTGCCCTCCCCCTTCACATAAGACACTTTACAACGAAGCTGTTAGAAGCGATGTATTGCCCCCTTTCACATAATGTTCTAAATATTATGTTAAACTTGATTTGAAAATAATCTCTTTCTCACCTTCCATATAGGTTACGAAACTACAATTGCCTCAAAGTGTTTTAATTTGACAGAAGAATAGTTCCTTTGACTTGACCGCGTTTGTAAGCCGGAAAGGGGTGACTGCTAATTTTAACCACGCACTGGAGTCTTGTGTCAAAACAGAACGGCATTTTCACTAAAAATTGACAGAAGTCAATGGTCGCGTTTATCTGGAAATATAGAAGGAAGGAATTGAGTTAAATGCTTTTTATTTTTTAGATAATTTTATTTTAAAAAATTGGGGGAGGGCGGGGGGAGGTATGTTTACATATCTATTGACGGTCTGCATCAACATGGTATGTGTTTTTGCGAGACTTTGGGATTGTAAAACAATGGGGGAGGGAGGGGGGATTTAGCTGGAAATATAGAGGGGAGGAACTTATAGAAAAGCTATTTCTTTTTGCGAGAATTTGGGATTGTAAAACAATGGTAGAGGGAGGGGGGATTTAGCTGGAAATATAGACGGAGGGAATGTAACGAAATGCTATTTCTTTTTGCGAGATTTTGGGGTTGTAAAACAATGGTGGAGGGAGGGGGGATTTAGCTGGAATATATATACGTTTTGCATTGAGTATGGTTTGTGGGGGGGGGGTTTGAGGGTAAAGGAATATATTTACATTTTAGCTGAATATATTGGAGGATGTCCAAGGAAAATTTGTTTGAAAATAAAAATGCACTTACATTGCTAATTGCGGCTGCCAAGGCCTCAAGCTCATCAATTATGTTAATTGTTTTATCCATTGTCAGGTTGTTTGCACTGTGTCAAAATACTTTCTGATAATTTAGTCACATTGCATGTCCGTTATATACGAAATCTCAAAGGCGAATTGTTATGTAACGGGGAAAACCATATGTAACAAGCCCTCTGATTGGTTGAGAAGGGGGATGTAACCGACTCGCTGATTGGCTGAGAAGGAAACACGTGATCTAACTGTTTCCGGGAACTCGTAACATATGGCTCGAATAACAATAACAGATACTATTTCTGGATCATAACATCTGCCTCGAACCGGAAGGAAGTGTCATTAACTGTTTCCGGGACCCTCATAACATCTGGCTCGAATAACAATAACAAATACTATTTCTGGATCATAACATCTGCCTCGAACAGGAAGGTAGTGTCATTAACTTTGCTTCGAACGACAACAACATTGACCCCATTAACCACGTGTTCTCCCTAATGACTCTGTTCAAAACAACAACAACATTGACCTTGGCATTTGCATCGAGCAACAACAAGAAGGAAGTGTCATTGACCTGCCCCTATGAGACTCAATAATCCATAAAAAAATCAAATAATCAACGCACATAACCATCCATGAAAACAGACATAAATGTGACAAAATTCCTGTTTTTTCATTCTCACTGACAAAATCCATAAAACCATCCATAAATGTGACAAAATTACTGTTTTTCAAATTCTCACTGACAAAGTCCATACACAACGTGGTTCTATGCCCATATAAGGTCTCCCGCTGGGAGTTGCACCCCCATTACTACTCTTAACCGCGGCAATGTTATTCTCGTACATAGCACAAATCACTTTAATGTATGTGTCTGGTATACCATACAAGGATAAAACCTTTACTAAAGCTATTCTATCAACTGCATGCATATAGTTTGTTTTGATTAAGTTCAGCAAACCCCCTTAATATTCCTTGTAGGGTCTACCTTGATAAGCTTAGCCTTTGAAGTAACAGTAGTAGTAGTAGTAGTAGTAGCAGTAGGAGTAGCAGCAGTTGTATTAGTAATATGCATATAGTGCATTTTGGTAACTTCAACATCCCTCTCAAGATGCCCTGAATGTTTCAACTTACATATCCACGCTGCTCCTGAAATCAAGGAGGCACACTTGTGCCTCTATAAAGAGGCGACCCACCACAATGTTAAGCGATTTCCGGTCCTAGCGGTCGCAGAGACAGCGGTAATCGTATTTTGTAGCCCAAGCTCCAACTCAGAAATTTGCAAAACTTCAGCCCCCTCCGACTCGTTACTCATGGGTAAAAGGATGCCGAAAACTTCGACCCTCTAACTACAGATCCGCGTTAGCGGTGTCGAAGTGGGCTGAAATTTCAAAGTGGAACTGTACGCGGGACCGGGAGCTCATTCTCGAAATTTCAGCTCAATCCGATCACTCCTTCCCTGTTTTCCAAAAACCAAATATAGCCACTTAAAGTTCAAATTTTTTTTTTCTTCTTAGCCATGCCTACAGGCCACAGCTGGCAACTGATCCGGGTGAATGAGGACTCATTCGAAGCAGAATTCGACCTGTTAGGGCCTTTTGATATTTTCAGACCGAAAAAATTATCCCCCGAATTTACATTTACGAAAAACCTCGTTTTCCTATAAGTAGCCAATGTTAATTTTTCCCACCACAGCCCCCCTTTAACGTTGTTTGATCGGGCTGAAATTTAGAGGATAAGCTTTCCTGGGACCTGGGAGCTCATCCTCGAAATGTCAGCTCAATCTGATCACTCCTTCCCTGTTTTCCAAAAACCAAATATCAAGTTTTGTGGGGATTTGCTTGCGTCAAAAATAGATTCTACTTACTAAAAAACAATTACAACTGTGTCTCTTTAGTACAGCGGCCGATACTCCTCACTGTCAGGCGGAAGACCCGGGTTCGATTCCCTGTCAGAGGAAATTTTTTATATACTGAATTTAAAGTTTAAAAAAGAAACTCAGTTTTTTTTTTAAACTATTTGAAAAAAATTGCGTTTTCTAAAGAGTTAAAGAGGCGGAGTTACAAGGTCGACCCTTAAAACACCCTGTCGAGAAAGAAAAGAATAATACACAATCATCTAACAGTTAGTCAAGCAATAATAAGTAATAAACTGTACAAAAATGTGCAGAAATTATTTGAAAAAAACTACGTTTTCTAAAGAGTTAAAGAGGCTGAGTCACAAGTTCGAACCTTAAAACGTACAGGGATTAGAAGGTACAGTTGTGGGGCTGCCACCCCCAAACCCCCCGCTTTTGAAGCCTTTAAGTAAAAAAAAAAATTTTAAACTGAAAGTAAGGAGCGACATTAAAACTTAAAACGAACAGAAATTATTCCGTATATGAAAGGGGCTGTGCCCTCCTCAACGCCTCGCCCTTTACGCTAAAGTTTGACTTTCTCACAACTCTTTTTTTAAACAATAAAAACTTTAGCGTAAAGAGCGCGGCGTTGAGGAGGGCACAGCCCCTTTCATATACGGAATAATTTCTGTTCGTTTTAAGTTTTAATGTCGCTCCTTACTTTCAGGTTAAAATTTTTTTTTTTATTTAAAGGCTGCGAAAGCGGGGGGTTTGGGGGCGGCAGCCCCCCAACTGTACCTTCTAATCCCTGTACGTTTTAAGGTTCGAACTTGTGACTCAGCCTCTTTAACTCTTTAGAAAACGTAGTTTTTTTCAAATATATTACTGATACGCCTTCTTGACAACTTGCATGCACATAGTTTGCTCAATTTCCTCCTCGACACTCCTCGAAATGTTTGCCTTAATGCCCTTCAGCTTTGTAGGAGTTGTACAAGTAGTAATAGTGGGTTAGTAGAAGTAGTAATAGCATGCATTGTGTCTTTTGTTATTTCAACATCCTCCTCAACATTCCTGTAATTTTCGACTTAATACTCTATACCGCTCTTGAAATATTGCTGATACGGTCTTTGACAACCTACATGCACAAGTGTGTTTTGATTTAGTTCAACACTCCCCTCAACATTCCTTAAAATTTTCACCTTAATATCCTTAACCTTATTAATAATAGTAGCAGTGGCATTAGCATCAGCAGCACTAATAGTAGTAGTAGTAGCCGTAACAGCAATAAAAGTAGTAGTATCTGTACAATGAACATTGTGTTTTTGGGTTAGTTGAACGTCCCCCTCGACATAACCTATAAATTTCAAGTTAATGCTCTAAACTGCTCCTAAGATATTGCTGATACGCCCTTTTGACAACCTGCGTCCACTTAGTGTGTTTTGATTTAGTTCGGCTTCCCCCTAACAATCCCTGAAATTTTTAGCGTAATGCTCTTAGCCTTAGTGGTAGTCTAAGAGTGGTTAGCGCGTTAGACTTGAGATCCTTTATCCGTGAGGACGGGGGTTCGAGTCTTGGTGTCGCTGGTTATTTGGTTTGGAACGGAAGTCAGCGATGTAACTCTGAAAGCTCAGCCAGAGTCGACCCTGCTCTAAATGGCTACCTGGAGAAATTTGGGGGAAACATGGAAAGCATCATCATTTGCCCTCAATCACGCATAGTACTCCCGGCCAAAGGCAGAGAATCAGAAGATAGATACCTGCGCTACGCAAACCATTGTTCAGCATGCGGAGATGTGTTGTTCTTAGCAATAGTCGCAGTTGAAGTAGTAGTAGTTGTAGTAGCAGTAGCGTGCGTATATTGAACAACACCTTCATCATGCCTAGAAAGTTCCAAGGTAATACTCTAAGCCTTTCAGGGGATACGCTCTTTTTACAAAATGCATGCAAATAGTGTGTTTTTGTTTAGTATGACATTTCCTTAGCATTCCCTGAACGATTTATCTGAATACCCTTAGCCTTTTTGGAGACCAAGGACCAAACATACCCCTCTTTCCTAATAACAAATACCATGTGTAAACAATGAGTAAATTGCATAGTTTACAGCCTTTTCCCCAGGGGTTGTGGGGGGAGCGTGGCATTCCCAAAGGCACAGTTATTGGATCTTTCAAATATTCCGAACAAAATGGCTATTTCAAATTTTTGTTCGGATGTCTTTGAAGAAAACGGGGGCGTGAGAGGCGGGCTTTTCATCCTCCAGTCACTCTTGGTTCTTAAAAAGGGCAAAAAAATTTCAATTTCCAATCAAATGATCCCCTTCCGAAATTTTTACGATTAATCCTTCCATGCACAGTGCCTTGGTGAAAAGAAGAGAAAAAACAAATAGTATATAGAGCCCACTTTGCTATTTACTTAGGAACCGCTATTGCGTGCCTATAATGATATATGTTGGGTTTCCACCCCTTTTTTCTTTTCTTTTCAGATAAATGACCTATTTTCTTTTCTGTAATTATATTTGCCTACAAGATAATCATATGCAGCGCAATAGCGCTGCCTAAGCAAAGAACGATGTTGGAACAATGAATTTTTTTTTTCTCCATACCCGGGTACTTCGTATCGAAGGAGTTGTCGTAGAAACTTCGAAGAGGGCCCATTCGATCGGAAACTGGAGTGGCTAGTGCTTTTTAACAGTCGAAAGTGATTGGAGGGGAACTAGCCCCCCCCCACGCCCGTCCTTCCCCCAAACACATCCAATCAAAATTTTGAGATAGCCGTTTTGTTCAGTGTACTTGATTTCCAGATAGAAAATATGTTTTTGAGGAGGACACTCCCCCACACCCCTCAGAGCAAGGGTTTTAAGTTATGCCCCTGAGGGCATATAAGAACGGTGTTGGCACAATGTATTATTTTTTTTTTTCCTTAGAGCATGGCACTTCGTATCGAAAAAGTTGTCGTAGAAACTTCGAAAAAGGCTCATTCAATTGGAAATTGGAGTGGCTTCTGCCCTTTTTAATAGTCGAAAGTGATTGGAAGGCAACTAACACCCCTTCCACGTCCACCATTTTCCGAAATACATCCAATCAAAATTTTGAGATAGCCATTTTTTTCAGCGTAGTTGATTTCGAGATAGAAATTATGTTTTTGAGGTGGACACTCCCCCACAGCCTTCAAGGCAAGGGTTGTAAGTTATGCCCTGGGGGCATATAAGGTTTTTATTGAAGGCATTGTCGTAGAAACTTCAAAAAGGCTCATTCGACTGGAAATTCAGGGCAAGGGTTATAAGGTATGCCCTGGGGGCATAGAAGTTTTTATTGAAATCTTTGTCGTTGAACCTTGAAAAAGAGACCTTTTGATTGGAAATTTCAAAGGGCTAGTGCCCTTTTTAATAGTCGAAAGTGATTGGAGGGCAACTAACCCCCCTCTCACGCCCACCTTTTCCCCAAACACATCCAATCAAAATTTTGAGATAGCCGTTTTGTTGAGTGTACTTGATTTCCAGATAGAAAATATATTTTGAGGAGGACACTCCCCCACAACCCTCAGTGCAAGGGTTTTAAGTTATGCCCTGGGGGCATATAAGAACGATGTTAGCACAATATATTAAATTTTTGTCCTTAGACCAGGGCACTTAGTATTTACGAAGTTGTCGTATAAACTTAGAAAAAGGTTCATTCAATTGGAAACTGGGGCGACTTATAGCCTTCTTAATTGTCAACAGTGATTGGAAGGCAAAAAACACCCCTTCCACGCCCCCCATTTCCCGAAACACATCCAATCAAAATTTTGAGATAGCCATTTTGTTCAGCGTAGTTGATTTCCAGATAGAAATTATTGATTTCCGAATGATCTCTTCAAAAAGAGCTCATTCGATTGGAAATTGAAATGGCTAGTGCCCTTTTTAATAGTCGAAAGTAATTGGAAGGCAACTAACACCCCTTCCACGCCCACCATTTCCCCAAACCCATCCAATCAAGGGGCTCATTCGATTGAAAATTCAAAGGGCTTTTAATAGTTGAAAGTGATTTGAGGGCAACTAACCCCCCTCTCACGCCCACCTTTTCCCCAAACACATCCAATCAAAATTTTTAAATAGTCATTTCGTGTCAGGCAGTTTAAAGTTCAAGAAAATATACCTTTGAGCATGACATTCCCGCCCCCCCCCCCGGTCTTCAGGGTAAGGATTATAAGGTATGCCCTGGGGGCATAGAAGTTTTTATTGAAATCTTTTCCGTTGAACCTTGAAAAAGAAACCTTTTGATTGGAAATTGGAAAAAGGGCTAGTGCCCTTTTTAATAGTCGAAAGGGATTTAAGGGCAACTAACCCCCCTCTCACGCCCACTTTTTCCCCAAACACATCCAATAAAAATTTTTAGATAGCCACTTTATTCAACGTAGTTGAAAGCTTTGGAAATTAGGTCTTTAAGGATGGCAACCCCTCCCCGCACAACCCTCAGGGCAAGGGTTGTACGTTATGCCCTGGGGGCATGTAAGGTTTTTATAAAAAGCGATGTTGAAAATACATCAAAAAGGTCTCATTCAATTGGAAATTGAAGGGGCTAGTGCCCTTTCAATAGTCGAAAGTGATCCAAGGGCAACTAACTCCCCTCTCACGCCCACCATTCCCCCAAACACATCCAATCAAAATTTGAGATATGTATTTTGTTCAACGTATTGAAAGTTCTGGAAATTAGGTCTTTTAGGATGACAACCACCTCAGAGTCCTCAGTGCAAGGGTTGTAAGTTATGCCCTGGGGGCATATAAGGTGTATTTCGAAAGTTGTTTTAAAGGTTTCAAAAAGGGCTCATTTGTTTGGAAATTGAAATTGCCCTTTTTAATAGTCGAAAGTGAGTCGAGAATAATTGATCCCCCTCCCACAACACATTCAATCAAAGTTTAGAGATAGCCATTTTGTTCAACGTAGTTGAAAGTTCTGTAAATTATGTATTTAAGGATGACAAACCCCCCAGAGTCCCCAGCGCAAAGGCTGTAGGTTATGCCCTGGAGCATATAAGGTTTTTATAGTTAGAGTTGTCGTAAAAATTTCAAAAGGGGCACATTCAATTGGGAATTGAGAGGGCTAGTGCCCTTTTTAATAGTCGAAAGTGATTGGAGGGTAACTAATCACCCTCTCACGCTTACCATTCCCCTAAACACATCCAATGAAAATTTGCAGATAGCCATTGTGTTCAACGCAGTAGAAAGTTCTGGAAAATAGGTCTTTGAGGGTAACAACCCCCCAGCCCCCAAGGCAAGGGTTTTAAGTTATACCCTAGGGGCATATATGGTTTTTATTGAAATCGCTGTCGTAGAAACTTCAAAAGGGCTCATTTGATTGGAAATTGGAAGTGATAGTGCCTTTTTTAATAGTTGAAAGTGATGGGAGAGTGACTAACCGTTTTACCGTTTTCCCAAACACATCCAATCAAAATTTTGAGATAGCCATTTTGTTTAATATAGTTGAAAGTTCTAGAAACTATGTCCTAGAGGATGACAACCACCCTCACAGCCCTTAGGGTAAGGGTTGTAATTTATGCCCTGGGGCCATATAAGGTTTTTGTAGAAAGCGTTGTCGTAGAAACTCAAAAAGGGCTTATCCGATAGGAAATCAAAAGGCCTTGTGCCCTTTTTAATAGTCGAAAGTGATTGGAAGGCTTGGAATTCTTATAGTAAAGATCGACGTGGATATAATGTATGATTTTTTTTTTTTTTCTTTATTTAAATTTAAATTTTTTTTGTTTAGACCAAGGCATTTAGTATTAAAGGAGTTCTCTTAGGAACTTTAAAAAGGGCTGATTTGATTGAAATTAGTAATGGGTGATGCCCTTTTTAATAGTCGAACGTGATGTTAGGGCAGCTAATCCCCCTCCCACGCCCACCCTCCCATTTGCCTTTATGTTTAAAAACTAAACGTTGCCTTAAGATTAAATCAAAAGGCACTGTGTTAATGCTAATTCCCAATAAGGCATCTCAGCAGTATACCAAGATTACCAAGCTGTTATTTTTGCCTATAGATGTTGGAATGATGTATGTCCTCCAGTTTTTACAAATTTTTTTCGCGTAAATAGTTCACTCCACGGGTATGCGACTAGAGAGGCGGAAAATTTTACGTTTGAGTATCGAGACACCACACGTGCAGGTTTCGAAATTCGGTATTTGGCTCCGGCTATTTGGAATGATATCCCAGTTGGCTTTCGGGAAGCTGAACACATTGGGTCGTTTAAAGTAAAAATTAAAAAAAACATTTATTGGGAGAGGGGAGGTAATTTATTATTATTGTCATTATTATTATTAATGTTTCAGTTTTTTTTTTTTTTTTTTTTTTTTTTTTTTTTCTTAGATTTTGGTATTATTGGTTAACTGAGAGAGAGTGTTCAGGTTTTTTTTTTTTTTAATGAAATTTGTAAAAGGTTGAGAATTAGAGGATTGCAGCCGTCTTTCATCAGGCTTTTTGAGCCTTCCCCGGGCGGTTGCTTGTATATAGTTTATTTTGTAATCAGTAGTAAATAAAGCAAGTCAAGTCAAACTGAGGGTATTATGTTCAAACTTTCGGGGCTACTTCTGCTCTTAAAATCAAGTCAAAATAGCGTAAGTGTATCCAACCTATCAAAAAAAAGTAAGCAGATTTTTTGCGAATGGTATCAAGTTTTCCATTTCAGGTCAACTAGGAGGTATGAAACTAAATTAAACGCTACTATTTGCGTCCAGATTTTTAAAAGGGTGTATTCTGTTAAAAATTACTGAAATTTTTTCTCCAGTACGTAAACAGCAGACCAAACTTTTAAGTCTTAAAAAACGAAAAGATTTAAAGTATTATTTTCTTCTTCCGTGAGAAGACCATGTCAATATAAAACGAAGAGAAATTAATAAAAAAAAATTTCACAAAATAAGTTTTTCAAAGAAAAGTAAAGAACTCCATTAAACAAAAAATGAGCAAATTAAAATCAAATAATCTACGAAGCGTGAAACTACCGCAAATCAGCAATGATAAATAACTCAAACCCAAAACAATCAGAAAATACAATAAATAACCCATTTAAACTCAAAACAGGCAGAAATTAACACAAGTTGGGCTCAAAACCACTAAGTCTTCCCATGGCCAGAACATAATTTGCACTTTAATGAAAAAAATACAAATAAATGTGCATTGTCATTTTAATATACATATACTGATATTTAGTAATCAAAATGTTAATATTATTTGATTTATTAAAGTTATAAAAGTAAGAATATTTATATTTTTTTCAGTAAAGTTCAACCATGTCGTCGTTTTTTTTTAACAATCTTAGTTGTTGTCATTGGTTTTCAGTATTTAAGATTTGTAATAGGGAATGAAAAGCAAAGACAAGGAAAGAACATGATATCAAATGGAAGATCCTAGACTTAGATTAAATTTAAAAAAAACAAGTTTTTACTACTGAAAACTTAAGCGAACAAAAATTTTTCTGTATATGAGGGGAGCTGCCCTCTCCTCAATGCCCCTCTCTTCAAACTAAAGTTTTTAGTACTTTTAAAATAGGTTCTGATTCTAATTAAATGGCCCTTGGGTTTCAAGAATCCTTCTTAAACAATTGGGACCAAAGGTCAAACATTAAAGTAAAGAGGGGGGATTGAGGAGGGGCTAGTCCCCCTCATATACGGAATAGCTTCAGTTTGTTTTAAGTTCTAATGTTGCTCCTTACTTTCAGCAGAAAATACTTTTTTTAAATTCAATTTCTGATCGTTTTTTTTCAAATAATCTGAGGAAATCTACCTCCCCCTCCAAGAAATATTCCCCCATCAAATTTCCTCCGTAGAAAGTTCCTCCACCTTAAAATCATTCCCCCTGGACAATTTCATCATCGCTGTGAATTGCCCTCCTCCCCCCGCAGAAAACTTCTTGCGGACGATTCCGCCTGAAGAATACTCCTTAGCATACTTACATCTGAAAAAAACTTGTTTTTTATTTAATTTGTGATCATTTTTCAGCGGAATCTCCCCTATGTGAAAAATTTTTCTCGAAAATCCTCCTTCCCCCCAATGGAAAGTTTCTCCTGCAGAAATTCCCCCATGAAGAAGTTCTCCTGGTGATAATTCCCTCATGGAAATTTCTCTCGTGGGATATCCCTGGCACGGCAAAATCCCCCAGAGAACTCCAACTCTGGTGAAACGTTACCTCCGGTAATTCCCCCAGAGCATCTCCACACGTAAAATTTCGCGCCAACAGTAGAGATGGGGGTCCGACTCCCATCCCTCACCCCTGCTGCCACCTACAACTTTTTTGCACCCCAAATAAGGGCATAGCCTCCCTAGGGAGAATGATTGCGTAATCGGTCAATGACCTCTTTTTTCAAGGTCGATTTATTTGATGTTTCTATGTGTAATAACTCCGGGACGAAGGTTGCACATGCGCATTGAATTCTAACGGGAACAATGTTATTGATCTAGGACTCGCGGGGGAAGTGAATTTCCGAGAACTTGATTACGTAATCGGTCAATGACCTAAATTTCCAAGTCAACAACAACAACAACGACCTTGACATTCGCTGAGAGCGTGCACTTACAACAACAACAACCTCGACCGTGGAACACCTGTGCTGTCGACCTCAATTCACCTATCGTGAATCAATAATTCCCCTGAGAAACAACAAATTAATTCCCCTTTCTTGACAGATCAATCAACCAATGACATCATCTGTCAGACTTTAAAAATTCTCGCCTAGAAACGATTCTCCAGGAATAGATCCAAGTCATTAATGTCATCGCCTCGGAAACAACTCTTTTGGTCGAACTCCAAAGGATATTAATAGCCAACGGCCATGGAAACAATTCTCCAAGAAACATCTTAGCGATGAATTGTTTTAGCGCGGGAATCAGGTTTCTTATTAATTTGAAATGCATTAGCGCAGAGATGCCAAAAACAAAAGGAACACGCTGAATTACGTTTAGGGATTATTTGGGCGAAACTGTTTTAGACAGGTTATGGAACTATTTCGGCGAAACAGTTAGAGACATTTTAAAAGATGATTTTTGAAGAGATTTTAGAAGAGAATTTAATGGTGAAACTCTGTGGTCGTTATAATACACAAGTTTCATTTGAACAGTGTTGTGAGGTCCTCTAACCCAACCCCAAAGGGTTCCAATCCTCCTACCCCAACCCCGAAGGAAGCCCCCGGTCCTCAAAGGCCCCCCCCGCTCCCAAAGGGCCACCGGCGCCCCCCAAGGCCCACCCAGACCCGCAACGGCCATCCCCAGGCCCCCCAAAGACCCATCGAGCTCCCAAAGGACCAACGGGGTCCCAAAGGCCCTCCACTGGTCCCCAAATGTCCCCCAGGCCCCCAACTGTCCCCCCGGACCCTCAAAGGCCCTCCAAGCTCCCAAAGGGCCACCGGCGCCCCCAAAGGCCCACCCAGACCCTCAAAGGCCATCCCCGGGCCCCCCAAAGGCCCATCGAGCTCCCAAAGGACCAACGGGGTCCCAAAGGCCCTCCACCGGTCCCCAAATGTCCCCCAGGCCCCCAACTGTCCCCCCGGACCCACAAAGGCCCTCCCGGGGCCCAAAGGCCCACCCAGTGCCCCCCAAAGGCCCGCCCCCGGCCCCCACAGGTCCCCCGGACCAGAGAAGCGCCGCCTGGATGCGCCGTGGGCCAGGAAAGCGCCGCAGGATGTGTCTCAGGGATGCGCCGCGGGTCTGGAAAGTGTCGCGGGGGATGCGCCGCAGGGAGGCACCGCAGGAAAGTGCCGCAGGATGCGCCGCAGGGATGCGCCGCAAAAAAAAAAGTAAACTAAAAAGTAAAAATTTCGAAATGTTATCCCCCAAACGCCCTCCTCAGACCCCCAAAGGCCCTCCCCTGGTCCTCAAAGGTCCCCCGGGCTCCCAAAGGGCCAACCGGCCCCCAAGGGTCCCCCGGACCCCCAAAGGTCCTCCCCCGGTCCCCAAAGGTCCCCCTCTTAAAATGACATGAAATATGCTTACGGCTCTACCAATCGTACTCTGTGCTTGTTCATGGACACGACGCGGCTTTTCCACTGGTACTCTATGGCAGGTTATCGACACTAACGAGTTTATTGTATGCATTAAATCAGTATTTTTTACGCAGTGGAAGGATCAACACACAATTCATATCTGTAAAAAGTGAAGATGAATTATTCGACGAAAGTATGTGCACATGAAAAAATCATTGTCGTGTTGAACGCTGACAAGCAGAAATACCTGAACTATAAAACGAGTGCAAGTGGAGATCTTATTGGCAATGTATGCATACGTTGTCATGACAGTGAGGAGTTAAATTCCTTTTGGTGTACCCAAGAATTTCCATCATGTAAGTGGTGGATATGCGAGAGTAACATTACCAGAGAAATTAGTAGTCAAAGAGAATGCCAACTTAAAAATAATAATTGATGAAGAGGGACAACTTCTAGCTAATGGTTCTGTTAGCATGTTAGCCGTTGATAGATCTTATCGCAATTCTTCCGGTGTTAGCATTCAAATGGAAGCAAAAGGAAAAAGAAGACATGCATACAGCTGCATCAACATCATAAATCATATCATGTCAATGTGTCAAAACTGCTATCTATGTAAAAATAATGTGACAATAGACAGTGAAATCGCAGGCAGAATAAAAAGGACATTAGCAGACAATATCATCAATGAATATAAAGATGAATTGACGGAAAGTGAAGCGCAAGTGTACTAATAATGTATAATAATGTATTTAACATATTTTTATATCATTATTCTACATGTCCTTATTTCATTAAAAATATTTTATGCGTTATTTTGTTCAGTGTTCATTATTTTTAGGGTATGCTAGAACGTCAAACGTTCAGAATATCTATTAAAAAGGTCAGAGATGTAAGAAAAATAATTTTAGAGATAATAATACTACTATTCCAAATTTTTCATAGAAGATAGAAAAGTTCAAGTTCTCTTCTGAATTTTACCAACAAACACAATTCAATTCTAATTTCACCAGAGAAAATAAAAAGCTTCCACTTCAGTTTTAAGTTCACCAAGACATTAAAAAATTTAAAGTTCAGTTCTAAATTTTTCCTTAGAAGATAGGAAAAGTTATACTATGATAGTGATTATTTTCCATGAAGATAAGAAGTTTCACATTAATTCTAAATTTTCTTAAATTCAGTTCCGACTTTTCACATAGAGATAAAAAAATTTAAAGTTCTGATCCAAATTTTTCATAGAATATTGGAAAAGTTATACTTTGATCATGAATATTCAAGTTCTCTTCTGAATTTTACCAAAGAACACACTTCAATTCTAATTTCTCCAGAAAAAACAAAAATCTTCCACTTCAATTCATTATTTCACAAAGACATAAAGAAATTTAAAGTTCAATTCTAATTTTTCGGTGGAAGATGGAAAAAGTAATATCATACTTGTGAATATTTTCACGGAAGATAAAAAGTTCTAGTTCAATTTAAAATTTTCTCAACGAAGTCAAGGAAAGTTCAAGTTCTCTTCTGAATTTTCTCAATGAAAAAAAAAATTAGTCATTGATTATTTCTATTTTTTCCAAATAATTTAAAAATTTTCCACTTTAGTTCAGATCCGTCTCGAAGAGATGAAAAATCTAAAATACTGTTCCAAATTTTCTCAACGAAGCGAAGAAAAGTTCAAGTTCTCTTCGGAATTTTAGCAAAGAACACACTTCAATTCTAATTTCACCAGAGAAAATAAAAATCTTCCACTTCAGTTCTTTATTTCACAAAGACATAAAGAAATTTAAAGTTCAATTCTAAATTTTTCGGTGGAAGATAGAAGAAGTAATACCATACTTGTGAATATTTTCATGGAAGATAAAAAGTTCTAGTTCAATTTAAAATTTTCTCAACGAAGTGAAAAAAAGTTCAAGTTCATATTCTGAACTTTACCAAAGAACACACTTCAATTCTAATTTCTCCAGAGAAAACAAAAATCTTCCAATTCAGTTCAGTATTTCACAAAGACATAAAGAAATTTAAAGTTCAATTCTAATTTTTTGGTGGAATATGGAAAAAGTAATATCATACTTGTGAATATTTTCACGGAAGATAAAAAGTTCTAGTTCAATTTAAAATTTTCTCAACGAAGTCAAGGAAAGTTCAAGTTCTCTTCTGAATTTTCTCAATAAAAAAAAATTAGTCATTGATCATTTCTATTTTTCCAAATAATATAAAAATTTTCCACTTTATTTCAGATCTGTCTCGAAGAGATGAAAAATTTAAAATACTGTTCTAAATTTTTCACGGAAGATAAAAAAGTTCAAGTTCTCATCGGAATTTTATCAAAGAACACAATTCAATTATAATTTCTCCAGAGAAAACAAAAATCTTCCACTTCAGTTCTTCATTTCACAAAGACATAAAGAAATTTAAAGTTCAATTCTAAATTTTTCGGTGGAAGATAGAAAAAGTAATACCATACTTGTGAATATTTTCCTGGAAGATAAAAAGTTCTAGTTCAATTTAAAATTTTCTCAACGAAGTGAAGAAAAGTTCAAGTTCTCTTCTGAACTTTACCAAAGAACATACTTCAATTCTAATTTCTCCAGAGAAAACAAAAATCTTCCACTTCAGTTCTTTATTTCACAAAGACATAAAGAAATTTAAAGTTCAATTCTAATTTTTCAGTGGAAGATAGAAAAAGTAATACCATACTTGTGAATATTTTCCCGGAAGATAAAAAGTTTTAGTTCAATTTAAAATTTTCTCAATGAAGTCAAGGAAAGTTCAAGTTCTCTTCTGAACTTTACCAAAGAACACACTTCAATTCTAATTTATCCAGAGAAAACAAAAATCTTCCACTTCAGTTATTTATTTCACAAAGACATAAAGAAATTTAAAGTTCAATTCTAAATTTTTCGGTGGGAGATAGAAAAATTAATACCATACTTGTGATTATTTTCACGGAAGATAAAAAGTTCTAGTCCAATTTTAAATTTTCTCAATGAAGTGAAGAAAAGTTCATGTTCTTTACTGAATTTTACCAAAGAACACAATTCAATTCTAATTTCTCCAGAGAAAACAAAAATCTTCCACTTCAGTTCTTTATTTCACAAAGACATAAAGAAATTTAAAGTTCAATTCTAAATTTTTAGTTAGGTTAGGTTTAGTTAAGTTAGGTTATGTTAAGTTAGGTTATGGTAGGTTAGCCTACGTACGCGCGCGTACGTAGGCTAACCTAGCCTAACCTAACTTAACCTAACCTAACTTAATCTAACCTAATCATACACCTAACTTTTTGCCTGTCTCTCACCTAACCTAAGCTAACCTAAGTGAAGCGTCCGTAGCCTAACCTAACCTAACTTAACCTAACCTGATCTAACCTAATTTAATCTAGCCTAAACTAACCTAACCATACTCGCCGAAAAAGGTTAGGTTAACTTATCATGAGCACTCATGATAAGTTAACCTAACCTAACCTAACTTAAACATGTAGAAATGTTTCTATTTATTTATTCATATTTGTTTATGCTTAACCTAACCTATTGTTTTGGAGGTTACATGAAATAGTTTGAACAATGGTCTTTAATAATGTGACAAGTCATTACTATTCTAATTTAAAAATTTGATGGGTAAACCTCTAGGACAAGGGAGCCGAAATTAAATTTAAAATTAGAATATAACTTTAAATTTATCATCTCTTTGAGAAAAAAACCAGAACTGAAGTGGAGCCTTTTTATTTTCTTGGAAAAATTAAAAGAGAGCTTTGAATTTTTTATGTCTTTGAGGAATTAAGAACTGAAGTGGAAGCTTTTTTTCATTTTCATTAGTAAAATTCAGAATTGAGCTAACTTTTTTATCTTCTTTAAGAAAATTCAGAAGAGAACTTGAACATTTTGCACTTCTTCGAGAAAACTCAGAATTAAAGTGATGCTCCTTATCTTCATGTCGAATATTCAAATCAATGTATAACTTTTTCTATCTTCTATGAAAAATTTGGAACAGAACTCTAAATTTTTCATCTCTTTGCAAAAAATCGGAAGTGAACTTAAGAAAATTAGAATTAAAGTGAAACTTTTTATCTTCACTGGAAAATAATCACAATCGTAGTATAACTTTTCCTATCTTCTAGAGAAAAATTTAGAAATGAACTTTAAATTTTTCATCTCTTTGAGAAAAATCAGAATTGAATTTAAGAAAAATTATAAATAAAGTGAAACTTTTGATCTTCATGGAAAACAATCACAGTCATAGTATTACTTTTTCTATCTTCCATCTAAGAATTTAGAATAGAACTTTAAATTTCTTCATTTCTTTGGGAGACTTAAAACTGAAGTTGAAGATTTTTATTATTTCTGGAGAAATTAGAATTGAAGTGTGTTCTTTGGTAAAGTTCAGAAGAGAAATTGAACTTTTCTTCACTTCGTTGATAAAAATTTAAATTGAACTAGAACTTTTTATCTTCAGTGAAAATATTCACAAGTATGATATTACTTTTTCTATCTTCCACCGAAAAATTAGAATTGAACTTTAAATTTCTTTATGTCTTTTGTGAAATAAAGAACTGAAGTGGAAGATTTTTATTTTCTCTGGTGAAATTAGAAAATAATTGTGTTCTTTAGTAAAATTCAGAAGAGAACTTGAACTTTTCTTCACTTCGTTGAGAAAATTTTAAGTTGAACTAGAACTTTTTATCTTCCGGGAAAATATTCACAAGTATGGTATTACTTTTTCTATCTTCCACCGAAAAATTTAGAATTGAAGTTTAAATTTCATTATGTTTTTGTGAAATAAAGAACTTAAGTGGAAGATTTTTATTTTCTCTGTAGAAATTAGAATTGAATTGTGTTCTTTGGTAAAATTCAGTAAAGAACATGAACTTTTCTTCACTTCATTAAGAAAATTTAAAATTGGACTATAACTTTTTATCTTTCGTGAAAATAATCACAAGTATGGTATTAATTTTTCTATCTCCCACCGAAAAATTTAGAATTGAACTTTAAATTTCTTTATGTCTTTGTGAAATAAAGAACTGAAGTTGAAGATTTTTGTTTTCTCTTGAGAAATTAGAATTTAATTGTTTTCTTCGGTAAAATTTAGTAAAGAACATGAGCTTTTCTTCACTTCGTTGAGAAAATTTTAAATTGAACTAGAACTTTTTATCTTCCGTGAAAATAATCACATGTATGATATTACTTTTTCTATCTTCCACCGAAAATTTAAGAATTGAACTTTAAATTTCTTTATGTCTTTGTGAAATAAAGAACTGAAGTGGAAGATTTTTGTTTTCTCTGGAGAAATTAGAATTGAAGTGTGTTCTTTGTTAAAGTTCAGAAGGGAACTTGAACTTTCCTTGACTTCTTTGCGAAAATTTTAAATTGAACTAGAACTTTTTATCTTCCGTGAAAATATTCACAGGTATGGTATTACTTTTTCTATCTTCCACCGAAAAATTAGAATTGAACTTTAAATTTCTTTATGTCTTTGTGAAATAAAGAACTGAAGTGGAAGATTTTTGTTTTCTCTGGAGAAATTAGAATTGAAGTGTGTTCTTTGGTACAGTTCAGAAGAAAACTTGAACTTTTCTTCACTTCGTTGAGAAAATTTTAAATTGAACTAGAACTTTTTATCTTCCAGGAAAATATTCACAAGTGTGGTATTACTTTTTCTATCTTCCGCCGAAAAATTTAGAATTGAACTTTAAATTTCTTTATGTCATTGTGAAATAAAGAACAATAGTGGAAGATTTTTATTTTCTCTGTAGAAATTAGAATTGAATTGTGTTCTTTGATAAAATTCCGACGAGAACTTGAACTTTTTTATCTTCCGTGAAAAATTTAGAACAGAACTTTAAATTTTTTATGTCTTCGAGACAGATCTGAATTAAAGTGGAAAATTTCTATATTATTTGGAAAAATAGAAATGATTAATGACTAATTTTTTTTTCATTGAGAAAATTTAGAAGAGAACTTGAACTTTCCTTGACTTCGTTGAGAAAATTTTAAATTGAACTAGAACTTTGTATCTTCCGTGAAAATATTCACAAGTATGATATTACTTTTTCCATCTTCCACCGAAAAATTAGAATTGAACTTTAAATTTCTTTATGTCTATGTGAAATAATGAACTGAAGTGGAGGATGTTTGTTTTCTCTGGAGAAATTAGAATTGATGTGTGTTCTTTGGTAAAGTTCAGAATATGAACTTGAACTTTTCTTCACTTCGTTGAGAAAATTTTAAATTGAACTAGAACTTTTTATCTTTCATGAAAATATTCACAAGTATGGTATTACTTTTTCTATCTTCCACCGAAAAATTTAGAATTGAACTTTAAATTTCTTTATGCCTTTGTGAAATAAAGAACTGAAGTGGAAGATTTTTATTTTCTCTGGTGAAATTAGAATTGAAGTGTGTTCTTTGGTAAAATTCCGAAGAGAACTTGAACTTTTCTTCGCTTCGTTGAGAAAATTTGGAACAGTATTTTAGATTTTTCATCTCTTCGAGACGGATCTGAACTAAAGTGGAAAATTTTTAAATTATTTGGAAAAAATAGAAATAATCAATGACTAATTTTTTTTTTCATTGAGAAAATTCAGAAGAGAACTTGAACTTTCCTTGACTTCGTTGAGAAAATTTTAAATTGAACTAGAAATTTTTATCTTCCGTGAAAATATTCACAAGTATGATATTACTTTTTCCATCTTCCACCGAAAAATTAGAACTGAACTTTAAAATTCTGTCTTTGTGAAATAATGAACTGAAGTGGAAGATTTTTGTTTTTTCTGGAGAAATTAGAATTGAAGTGTGTTCTTTGGTAAAGTTCAGAAGAGAACTTGAATATTCATGATCAAAGTATAACTTTTCCAATATTCTATGAAAAATTTGGAACAGAACTTTAAATTTTTTCATCTCTATGTGAAAAGTCGGAACTGAATTTAAGAAAATTTAGAATTAAAGTGAAACTTTTTATCTTCATGGAAAATAATCCCTATCATAGTATAACTTTTCCTATCTTCTAAGGAAAAATTTAGAACTGAACTTTAAATTTTTTAATGTCTTGGTGAACTTAAAACTGAAGTGGAAGCTTTTTATTTTCTCTGGTGAAATTAGAATTGAATTGTGTTTGTTGGTAAAATTCAGAAGAGAACTTGAACTTTTCTATCTTCTATGAAAAATTTGGAATAGTAGTATCATTATCTCTAAAATTATTTTTCTTACATCTCTGACCTTTTTAATAGATATTCTGAACGTTTGACGTTCTAGCATACCCTAAAAATAATGAACACTTAACAAAATAACGCATAAGATATTTTTAATGAAATAGGACATGTAGAATAATGATATAAAAATATGTTAAATACATTATTATACATTATTAGTACACTTGCGCTTCACTTTCCGTCAATTCATCTTTATATTCATTGATAATATTGTCTGCTAATGTCCTTTTTATTGTGCCTGCGATTTCACTGTCTATTGTCACATTATTTTTACATAGATAGCAGTTTTGATACAATGACATGATATGATTTATGATGTTGAAGCAGCTGTATGCATGTCTTCTTTTTCCTTTTGCTTTCATTAGAATGCTAACACCGGAAGAATTGCGATAATATCTATCAACGGCTAACATGCTACCAGAACCATTAGCCAGAAGTTGTCCCTCTTCATCAACTATTATTTTTAAGTTGGCATTCTCTTTGACTACTAATTTCTCTGGTAATGTTACTCTCGCATATCCACCACTTACATGATGGAAATTCTTGGGTACACCAAAGGAATTTAACTCCTCACTGGCATGACAACGTATGCATACATTGCCAATAAGATCTCCACTTGCACTCGTTTCATAGTTCAGGTATTTCTCCTTGTCAGCGTTCAACACGACAATGATTTTTACATGTGCACATACTTTCGTCGAATAATTCATCTTCACTTTTTACAGATATGAATTGTGTGTTGATCCTTCCACTGCGTAAAAAATACTGATTTAATGCATGCAATAAACTCGCTAGTGTCGATAACCTGCCATAGAGTACCAGTGGAAAAGCCGCGTCGTGTCCATGAACAAGCACAGAGTATGATTGGTAGAGCCGTACACATATTTCATGTCATTTTAAGAGGGGGACCTTTGGGGACCGGGGGTGGCCCTTGGGGGGTCGGGGGGACCCTTGGGGGCCGGTTGGCCCTTTGGGAGCCCGGGGGACCTTTGAGGACCAGGGGAGGGCCTTTGGGGGTCCGAGGAGGGCGTTTGGGGGATAACATTTCGAAATTTTTACTTTTTAGTTTACTTTTTTTTGCGGCGCATCCCTGCGGCGCATCCTGCGGCGCTTTCCTGCGGTGCCTCCCTGCGGCGCATCCCCTGCGGCACTTTCCTGACCCGTGGCGCATGCCTGCGACACATCCTGCGGCGCTTTCCTGGCCCACGGCGCATCCCGGTGGCGCTTCTCTGGTCTGGGGGACCTTTGGGGGCGGGGGGTGGGCCTTGGGGGGGCACTGGGTGGGCCTTTGGGCACCGGGAGGGCCTTTGAGGGTCCGGGGGGACAGTTGGGGTTCTGGGGGACATTTGGGGACCGGTGGAGGGCCTTTGGGACCCTGTTGGTCCTGTGGGAGCTCGATGGGCCTTTGGGGGGCCCGGGGATGGCCGTTGAGGGTCTGGGTGGGCCTTTGGGGGCGCCGGTGGCCCTTTGGGAGCTTGGGGGGCCTTTGAGGGTCCGGGGGGACAGTTGGGGGCCTGGGGGACATTTGGGGACCGGTGGAGGGCCTTTGGGACCCCGTTGGTCCTTTGGGAGCTCGATGGGCCTTGGGGGGGCCCGGGGATGGCCGTTGTGGGTCTGGGTGGGCCTTGGGGGGCCCCGGGGGCCCTTGGGGAGCTGGGGGGGCCTTGGCGGACCGGGGGCTTCCTTCGGGGTTGGGGTAGGAGGATTGGAACCCTTTGGGGTTGGGTTAGAGGACCTCACAATACTGTTCGAATGAAACTTGTGTATTATAACGACCACAGAGTTTCACCATTAAATTCTCTTCTAAAATCTCTTCAAAAATCATCTTTTAAAATGTCTCTAACTGTTTCGCCGAAATAGTTCCATAACCTGTCTAAAACAGTTTCGCCCAAATAATCCCTAAACGTAATTCAGCGTGTTCCTTTTGTTTTTGGCATCTCTGCGCTAATGCATTTCAAATTAATAAGAAACCTGATTCCCGCGCTAAAACAATTCATCGCTAGGATGTTTCTTGGAGAATTGTTTCCATGGCCGTTGGCTATTAATATCCTTTGGAGTTCGACCAAAAGAGTTGTTTCCGAGGCGATGACATTAATGACTTGGATCTATTCCTGGAGAATCGTTTCTAGGCGAGAATTTTTAAAGTCTGACAGATGATGTCATTGGTTGATTGATCTGTCAAGAAAGGGGAATTAATTTGTTGTTTCTAAGGGGAATTATTGATTCACGATAGGTAAATTGAGGTCGACAGCACAGGTGTTCCACGGTCGATGTTGTTGTTGTTGTAAGTGCACGCTCTCAGCGAATGTCAAGGTCGTTGTTGTTGTTGTTGACTTGGAAATTTAGGTCATTGACCGATTACGTAATCAAGTTCTCGGAAATTCACTTCCCCCTCGAGTCCTAGATCAATAACATTGTTCCCGTTAGAGTTCAATGCGCATGTGCAACCTTCGTTCCGGAGTTATTACACATAGAAACATCAAATAAATCGACCTTGGAAAAAGAGGTCATTGACCGATTACGCAATCTTTCTCCCTAGGGAGGCTATGCCCTTATTTGGGGTGCAAAAAAGTTGTAGGTGGCAGCAGGGGTGAGGGATGGGAGTCGGACCCCCATCTCTACTGCCAACTAGAAAGTAAGACACATAAACCAAATTTTCTATATGAATTCTGGTAAATTCCTCGTGTGTAAAATTTCCGCTCGAAAATTTGCCCCAAGAAACTTCCATTCCAATGGAAAGTCTCCCCGTATAAAATTCACCCCTTCCCCTCCCAAAAAAAACAACTGAAAATAACTGTACACTTCCTAATAACAATAGGTACTATATGTGAATAATCGGCAAATTTCATAATTTGCGGCCCTTTTGCCGGGAGCTCTAGGGGTCATATCACCCCCAAAGACATAGTTATTGAACCTTTCACCTATGCTGAACAAAATGGTCATTTCAAAATTTTGATCGGACTACTTTATGGAAAAAAGGGGGTAGGGCCAAATTTTTCGGTCACTCAAAAAGGACACTAGAACTTGTAATTTTCGTTCAAATGAGCCCCCTTCCAATCATTCAGGACCGATGGTTCGACACAATCGACCCTGAGACGAACAAAGAAAAAAAAATAAACACGTGTCTGTGATCTTTCTTCTGGCGAAAAATACAAAATGCCAGCTTGTAGATGTTGATGGGTAAAATTAAATTTAATGAATCTTATATATTTGGAATCAGCAAAAAAAGCCGATTCTTTGATGTATCTATTTTTATCATAAATTCTGTGTTTTAGAGTTTCGGTTACTATTGGGCCGAGTCGTTCCTTACTTACAATTCGTTACCACGAACTACTTGATTTTACAGATGATTTGAGTGCCTTCGATAAAAATATTAGCAAAAGGAATGAATTTTTATAGATGTTTAGAGTTAAGGGTACAAGAATAAGATGTGAAAGCTAATATTAAAACGCTTAGACTAGGAATAAATGAAAGGGAGAAATTAATATTAGGTAACGAGAAAATCGATCAAATGGATAGCTTTACTTACCTGGGTAGCATTATTAGTAAGGATAGTAGATGCAGTGAAGATGTAACAAATAGAATAGCCATGGTGGAGGGTGCTTTTTCGTAGTTAAGGAAAGATTGGAATAATAGAAAGATAAGTAACGGACTTAGATTAGGATATTAGAAGCCACGTACTTAAAGCAGTAAGGCATGGCCCTGAAACTTTGGTGCTTCGAAAAGGTTGGGGAAGATATGTTTAATGATTTCTGGAGGAAATGTCTAGTGATGGTTTTATGCACTTGTTTGCCTGACCGAATATGAAACCGAATATTAAGCTGTGTAAGAAAAACGTAATTTCATCCCCTTTCTAAGACTATAATGAAAAAAAAAATAAAGGTGGCTAGATCACGTTTTGTGTATGATCGAAGATAGATTTTTAATAATCATTCTTTTTGATCATCCATCTGGGGCCAAACGAAAAGTACTCTGTCCGTGTACAGCACTGTATATAAATAATATACAGTATAATCACGACTCAGTAATATTTGGCTGCTACAGTCTTGGCGCGTATAAAAGTTCCGCCCATATCTTCGTGCATCAACAATTCAGTGTATATTACCCTGGAACATATATTTTGGCAGAAACTTTCTCAAAATGCCTTTGAAACCAACTCGAGACTTTGAGACCTACCAGTAATTTATAAGAACTTCTAATAATAACATTACACTACTAATTACCGATTTTTATATATGTAATGGAATAAATTAATTTAAAATTAGATTCTTTAAAATTTAGTGTTACAAAGGTGAAGACCAAGCTTCTTGGTCCGGCTTTGTATAATTACTGAGATAGGGAATGATTGTACTGTATAAATGTATATACAGTGCTTTACAAGGTGGAAAGAGATCATAAGATTAAACTTAAAGGAAATTGGATCTTCATGAGATGGAGTGAAGGGTCAAAATTGAACAGGTTGGGGTGGAGGAGGAGCGTAACAGTTATGTTGGCCTTAAGTGACCTGCATCTACAGCTAGTTTTTAGTAGTAGTATCAGCGGCATTGAACGGGGACTAATACAATTTATTTTTAAGATGATTTCTGCTTCGACGTCTATGGGACATGGGTAAGTCAGTATCGGTTCCATGGATCTCAAGCTGATGTTGATCAAGGTTTTGCAGCCCTCAAAGAGAAAGGCGTAAAACGCGTTCTTTTCAATGTATGGGCTAACGGTGTGATTTTTGCCAACTCTGCCACAGCACAAGCAGCTGGTGTTCAGTTTGGAAATGATCGTCTTGCCTGGGCTCTCCAATCAGCTCGTCAGTATGGACTTGAGTTATACGCTTGGTTCGAATACGGTAAGCTTTTAAAATCTAAGACTGATTTTTCCTTCATAGCGCATCAGATGGCACTCCTTCTCTAGGAAAAAATCCCACTGATAAAAAGCAAAAAAACACACTAGCGTTCACTTATTAAGAGTAATATGTCGCCATTTTTCTCCCTAGGTCTAAACATGCATAACTCCAAAAATTATAAGAATGAGATTTGAATCACTCAGTCATAAATACAGAAATTTAGTATCCTTTTGACTGACAAAACTGCTTGCAGGGCGCCCAACCACCCTTTCTGCGCCTTCTTTGCCTTTAGACACCTCCATTGCCCTAAATGGCATCTGATCGAAGTTTCAAGCTTGCCATTTTAATCAAAATTCCCAAAAATATACAAGACACGCCTCTATGAGCGTTGATATGATCTGCGCACTCTCAGTGGCGTGGGTACCAAATTAAAAAATCGCCCATTTAAAACGGAGAATTGTACATTTTAATGCAAAGGTACAAATGTTAAACTGTGTTGAAACCTTTGGGTGAACTTAGTGTAAAACGGATGAAATTAATTGGATGAACTTTGGGTGAAAGTGAATTCAAACAGTGAGGCGACATGAATTGATTGAAAAAAAATTGAACTTTTTATGTTTTGTTTTAGAGGCCAGTGAAAGATATTTGTCTTGGAACAAATTGTATCGGGTACCGAACTATTTTCCATGGCAACTACATTTTACTCCCATGCATGTTTGTCCTTTTCTATTTAATTGATCTACCATAAGAATAAATTACACGCTGAAAACTAACATCTTATAAACCTCGGCTAACTTTCCAGGCAGTATGGCATGTTATGGCTCCGCACCATCCAATCAGTTTGCAAACACAGCTAGTGCCAAAGGCTGGCTTCTGTACAATATGGTTAACGGGCAACCTGTATACAATACTGATGGCACTGGTAACTTTGTTTTCATGGATATATCCCTGCAGCCAGTCAGAGATTTTCTTGTTGGTATAACTAGAGACATCGTTGCCAATTATGATTTAGATGGAATTCAATATGACGATCATTTCGCTTTGCCCAGTGGGTTCAGCTCAGTTGACTCAATGAGCCAAAGCAGCCGGTAAGAATTTGTGGTTCAAAATAAACTTATTGTTAGCTCAAGCTCGGAATGTTGTATAATACTGTTTGACTTATATCCTATTTTAATTTTTAACAAATCGAAAAATATGCTATTGAAACATCTTATAGATAAGCATCGTTTATAGAGCTTTTTACTAACAGCCTTGCCATCATGAAATTCCTTATATTTTCTGCCTCTACCCTCTCCAGTTACAAATTGGTCGGCACACGTCTTTTGGAATCAAGTAGGGTAATGTCCCAAGTAGCTTACCAACCAGGGAAGACCCATGAACTTGTTAGTGTAATTTCCAGGTAGATTGGAGACAGAAGAATGTATGGTCTCTTTTTAAGTGTCACGAATCCTTTAATATTTTTGGCTAAGATGATCAAAACATGCAAAGTCTAGTAATGCCTTTTTACCCTGGCAAAAGAAATAGTAAGAAAGAATATCATAAAAAATATTCGGGTCCTGTCTTCGGGCAAAAAGAGTTCTTTTCCAGGGCTTTATTCCTGGGCATCGACCGAAGGACCAAAGGACTTAGGCATAAAAGTTTCAAGCCTTAAAAAAAATTGTCGACCCTTTTACGGGTGAAAAAATGTATTGGAGAGTAAACTATTCTGGTTCTCTTGTCCCCCCCCCCCCTTAAGCATAGAATTCAAGCCCTCTTTATCCTCCCCCTTAACACTCTCTTGGGTTTTTAACCCAATCCCTCAAACTGTTTTTGAAATAATACTGTGCAATACCTATTTTAATAGCCTGGGTACAGTTATTTTGGTCGGGTACAGCTGGGTATTGAGATATGTTTACAGCCTGGGTACACCTAATTCGTCAGTCAGCCTTTAAATCAAATACATCTACAAGAGTGTAGTTATTTTTGAAGGACTATGATAAAGGGTATTAGAGTTTAAAATAAACACAGCTTTCCTTAAAGTGCAAGCTGGAACTTATCATAAAGGACAAGAATTTTAGGGTAGGCTATCCCCTCTCATATTTAGGATAAGTTCCACCCGTTTTGAGTGCTACTATTGGGATCAATCTTCGTGTGACCAAACTTGTTATTTTTCTATTACTATTACTGTTATTATTACCATAATAAAGTAAAGATGATCTCAAATATTCTTTTTTGAATTGTTCTTGATCTTCCTAGATAAAGACCGACCAACAGTCTTGTAGTTAAATCCAGGGGGACTAAGAATCCTGGGGGAAGGGGGGAAAACTATTTTTTCTTTGGTTCTAAAAAAACAATATAAGCTATATTCATTATCTTTCTACATATAAGGAGAAAATCATCATAATTTAGCTCACAGATTAAAAAGGCTTTGTTCTTTCTTATCTATGAATTAATCATCGAGATTGTTATTTCCAAATAATCATAAGTAAGTCCAAGAAATCACAAGTTACTAAAAATTAACTCTTGACTTTACTTTCCCCTTGGAACACATTCTATTTTTTTATTTAAACGTTGATTATGTAAGATCTTAGATTAAAAAAAAATAAGGATATTCGGTCAAATATGTTTTAAAGAAACATTGTGAAGCTAGTATAAAACATGTATTTTTCAAATAGCGTTAAATACATTCTACGAACCTTGATAACACGTAATTTAGTAAAATATTTATTTCTTGCAGATATTCCCAAACAGAGAGTCTGATGCAAGCTATTAGAGATACTTCAAAATCAATCAAACCCTCTGTTCACGTATCTTTTTCACCGTCTTCCTTATTGTTCTCACGAAGCAAGCACAACGTTGATTGGGCCAACTGGGTATCAAGAGGAGTTGTTGAAGAAGTCATGCCTCAATATTACAGAACAACTGCAGCAGATTTCAAAAGAACCCTTGAAGAAGATTTAGCTCTCATCACCAGATCCGACCAAGTTGTTGCTGGTATAAGGCTTTCTGGAGGTTCTTTTCCAGAGAATACACCCCAGAGTGAGGTCGACCAAATGATTCAAATTTCCTATTCAAAAGGTCTGAAGGGTATTTCCTTTTGGTTCGCTGATAATGTCGTTCTAGGACCCTATGTTGTTCCGTTTCTAAGATATTGTTAATTGCACTTTGATTAAAATTATTTTGAATATATGTTGATTTGGTTCAAAATTAAATTAGTTATTTTGCGTGAGCATCATGTTAGTTTAATTAAAATTAGAAACCGATTATGCTACTGTATAATTATTTAATGCATGGAGGTGACAAAAATGGACAAGCAATAAAAAAAATTAGCTTCTAAGATCGTTCTTGTTCGTTGTAAAATCAATTTGCGTGCCAAGACTATTCGTATCCGTAGAAACGCTTTAAACAAGGAGGGCCAAAGGGATCTAAATATGCGTTTTTTGTGGCGATGGGGGGGGGGGGGGGGTATTAACGAATTGGGCTGTAGTTCAGTATGATATTGCAATGTTTTGCGCTTCGTATATATGATTCAAGATATACTATCTTAGGCCAGCAGTTTGATTCAACACAATAAACGGTATATATTTTGTGTCAAAAATTGTGTTTGGATGGTGTTTAAACTCGGGTAAGTGTATAAATTAGTGTATCGGAATGGTGTTTATGCAAGATTTTTTACAGCTCCTTGACCTTATTATTGTCAGGTCTGTTTAACTTAAACTGGGTTTTATGATGACCTAGCATATATCCCCATTGGCATTATTGCTTAGAAGTCTATACAATACTACTACTATTACTACTAACATATCTCTGCAGCACCAAGCCACCTGAGGCCAACAGAGCTACACACGCTTCTTCTCCATCCCAGTCTATTCAAAGCATCTCTTTTTATACCCTCCCACGAAGTTCCCATTTCCTTTAAATGTTTCTTTATGACGTCCTCCCCCCCCCCCCAGACGAGGACGACTTGCTTTCCGTTTAGCCCTAGACAGTTGGCCAAAAAGAATAATCTTCGGTAATCTGTCATCCTTCATCCACACAACGTGTCCTAGCCACCTCAACCTTTCTTTTATTATAGCCCTAGACAGCGGTATTGAACCACATTTTTCGTATAGCCTATTGTTTGAAATACGGTCAGTCAGCCGGGTACCCAGAACAATCCTTAAGCAATTTCTCTGGAAAACATCAAGCAAATCTTCATCCGCTTTTCGGAGCGTCCATGCTTCAGAGCCATATTTGACCACTATCATCAATGTAGCTTCTAATATTCTAATCTTGGTTTGCAGACTTATCTTGCTATTCTTCCAAACTTTTTTTAACTGTGAAAAAACACCCTGAGCCTTGGCTATTCTACTTCTAACATCTTCACTGCTCCCACCAACTTTACTAATAATATTACCCGGGTAAGTGAAGCTGCCCACCTGATCAATCTTTTCATTACCCAACGTCACCTTTTCATCTTCACTTATTCCTAGCCTTAGTGACTTAGTCTTCCTAACATTAATTCTACATTAACATTAATTCAAACCAATTCGAGCACTCTGAACTCGCAAAACATTCAAAACTTCATTCATTTTGCTCACACTTTCATCTAGGATGCTTTAATCAGCAGCATAATCCAAGTCCAGGAGACTTTTTCCTCCCCATTTGATTCCGTGGTCTCCCATTGCCTTTCCTGTGCTCCTTAAAACGAAGTCCATCAAAATGATCCATTTAAAGGGGGATAGAACACAACCCTGCTTAACTTCTGATTTAATACAAAACCAGCTTCTAACCTCATTTCCTACCTTAACCGCAGCAGTGTTATTCTCGTAGTCTATACAAGTCTATACAATAGACTTCAAACTCACAGTTAGAGTGAATTTAAGTACCATTTTCATTATGTTCGTTTCATATTCCTAATTGGTAGCGGGAAGGGGCTTTTTACCGATACAATCCCTCTAAGCTATACGCAAAAGTGTCATTAAGAAGACGTAAAATAAAATTCCAGTAGTTTCACAAAACTTATCTAAATGGTGTTTTGATGTAAAAAAGGTGAAAAACACAAATTCATTTTAAAAGCTCACTTTCTACAAAAATCGCCTTTCCATTGCATTTTTCAACAGTTTTATTCTGAAAAACAAAAAATTAAATTCCACTTAAAAACTCCCTTTTAAGCTTGGAATTCGCTCTTTACTTCCATAAGAATCACTTCTATAAAAAAGTCTCTGTTAAATTAGTAGATTGTGACGTTATACTTCTATAGAGGCCATAGGAATCACTGTGCTATACTATAGAGACCATAGGAACGACGTTGTATAGAGGCCATAGGAACCAGTGAAGCGTATCAAGTTGAATGAACTTCATCAAGGCCATCCCCTAGGGCACTCTTGAAGTTGAACGAACTTTATCTAGGTTATTCTCTATTGAGCTTGAACGAACTTTATCAATGCTTACAATGAATTAGCTGGTGGCCATAGGAAATTAATACTATGGTGACCACAGGAAATTAATACTACAACGGCCAGAGCCATCAGTGACGAAGTATTACCTATATGCGAGGGGCTACTCACTCTCTTTGAAAAGGTTTAGAGCTTCCATAGAAGTATTAACTATATGCGAAGAGCTACTTACTCTCTTTTAAAAGGTGTAGGGCATGATTCTTCATTGTTCATTGTAGTGGTGTTTTATTTGATGTTTTATTGTATGGATATATGGATTTTTATTTTAATAGTTTTTTATTGAGATCTTTTTTTGTACTCTAATGATGATATGTTTTCTTTTCCAACGATAGGTTTTTTTTACATTCTAAGCAACTTCCCAATTGATTTTATGAAATTTGTGTTTAATGAAGAAACCGAACGTGAGACCCGTGATTTCCTAAGGTAAAAAAACGACACGTTACTCGACTGAGCCAACAAGCCATTGAACATATTTTATTTTTAGAAATACATTCAGTGTATTGTTTCTGGGATATTGGCCAACTGATGTTAAGCGTCACAATATCGTAACAAGTTATTTGCACATTTGATTGATCAATTGGATTTTTGGTAGGTGTTAACAGTGACCTGTTTCGGGGCATTATTTATAGTATCATCCTGAGAGTATGCATACCACGATGATTTGAGATGCATACTGGATAGACAATTTCTTCTGGTGGTTGGGCTCCATGTCCCCATTCCAGGACCTCAAGTCCCCCCCCCAAACCACCCCCCACCCTCCAGGGCCCGACCCCCCATTTTTTTTTTTTTTTTCTTTAACAGAAAAAATTTTCAACTTTTTTGTACATGTCTTAAAATGACATGAAATATACTTAAACGAAAAAAAAATCACTATCAATATTTTCAAAATACAAATTGAGAATGATATAAAGTTGTTAGTAATGACTTTTACTATTAAATTAATAGTGTTTGTAGTAGCACTTTTTCTTCTGACTTGGAATTTTTTGGACTTGGAAAATTATTCAACTTCATTTTTTTTACATAGTTCTACTTCTGTTCTGAATTTTAAAAGAAGAAAAAATGTCAATTTCTCTTCTGGATATTTCCATGGAAGTGAAAAAATGCTAAGGTTTTATTCTGATTTTTTCCAGTGAAGAGAAAAAATCTTTTCGCAAAGAAAAAAATGCCTCGAAGACAAAGAAAAATATCAATGTAAAAAAGAAACCTTTTAAGTTAAAATATAACGTCTCCAAAAAAACGTCACTAAGATTTTTTCTAACTGAAGTTTTCTTCAAACTTTTTTTTCAAGTCTTAAAATTATTCGGAAAAAAAACCCATCTAAGCTAAAAACAAAATTTCTCAAAAAAAACAACGAAACAAAGAAAACAAAAACGTCTCCAATTAAAAAAGCAACGTCTCGAAGGAAAAAACGTCGCAAAGAAAATAAAACTTCGAGTTTTCTCAATGACGTGAAAAACAAAAGATAAAAAGATCCACTTCTGTTCTGAATTTTAAAAGAAGAAAAAAAAGTTCAAGTTCTCTTCTCAATATTTCCATGGAAGTGAAAGAATACTAAGGTTTAATTCTGAATTTTTCCAGAGAAGAGAAAAAATCTTAAACTTCAATTCTGATTATTAAAGAAAAAATGTTTCACTTAAGATCTGAATTTTCTCAAAGAAGAGAAGAAAAGTTCAAGTTCTGCTCTGAATTTTTCTTGAGAAGAGAAAAAGATTTACTTATTTTTAAAAAGTAAAGATGATTTTTTTCGAGAAAGTATGTCTACATGATAGAGTTGTCGTAGCATTGAATGCTGACGAGGACAAATATTTGAATTGCAAAACAAGCACTAATGGTGACATCATTGGAAACGTATGCGAGCGTTGTTGTGGCAGTGAGAGATTGAATTCTTTTGGAGTATCAAAAAAATTCAAAATTTCTGATGGTGGATATGCCAGAGTCAAATTTCCAGATATGATAGTGCTCAAAGATAATGCAAGCCTAAAACTAGTGGTTTATGACGAGGGCTAAATTCTTGCTTATGTATCTAGAACAACGTTACCTCTTGAAAAATCATATTATCATCGTTCTGGTATTACCAATCAACAGAACGTAAAAGCAAGACGATCGCGCTCCAGCATCAATGTCATAAATCATATCATGTCTATGTGTCTGAACTATATCCTATGTAAAAATAACGTGGTAATAGACGCTGTAATCGAGAGCAAAATTAAAAGGTCATGGGCAGATAACACCGCGAAGGACACTAAAGACAATTCAATGCGGAGCAAAGTCCCAATGAACGATAGCAGTTCAAGTGGTATTTTACCATCATACACCGTCATTAAATAGAATATTACTAGCTATGAAAAAGTAAAGATTAAATATTCAAGAAAGTATGCGCAGAAAATAGAGTTATCGTAGGATCGAATGCTAACCAGGACAAATAGTTGAACTATGAAAAAAGCACTAATGGTGACAACATCGGAAATGTATGTGTGCATTGTCATGAAAGAGAGAGATTGAATTTTTTTGGAGTACCAAAAAATTTCATCATTAGTGATGGTGGATATATTAGAATAAAATTCCAAGAGATGATAGTGGATAATTCATGTCTATTATTCATGTGAGCACGTAACCTAGCGTAAGTTAACCCTAAAAGGTCAAAGAATCTCCATGAAAATTACATTTTCACATTCAGCATGCCAGAGAACCCTATGGTTTTGATGTTTCAATTCTGTGCTGGCATCTACAGATATAGGTGTAAAGATGGCAGCAGTTGAGGTACTGAAAAGGTGTCGCCATCTATAAAAAAAAGTTTTTCCATCTTTGGATCCATGTGTCTTATGTTCAATCATACCGTTATCTTAAATGAACCAAGTTTTTGCATGTCTTTCTCACTATGCCCGTGTGTCTGAGCGGGTGTTCTGCCATCTTTAACTTGAGGTGAAAAGATGGCAGCAGTTTTAGTAGTGAAAAGGTGTCGCCATCTTTGCTTTTTAAATGTAAAAAACTCACTGAAATTTTTTTATGTGGCGGACTCCATAGTACTCTATGACTAGTCATCGACACTAGTTTTTAAGACTTCTCTTTATATTTGGAAGTGTTGGTATCATGGACATGAAATTAAAATGTTTTTCATCTCTTGGATCCGTGTGCCTTAGGTTCAGTTAAGAGCAAAAGGGCTTTTTTATTAATTTTTTATACTCATGAAATTAATATATTTTTTCTTCTCTTAAATCCATGAGTCTAAGGTTGAATTAAGATTTATTTTCTATTACTATATTATTTTTACATAGGTCGCGGCTCTGTTCTGAATTTTTCCGTAGAAGAGAAAAAGTTCTCTTCTGAATTTTTCCATAGAAGAGAAAAAAGTTCTTGTTTTAAGTGGCTAACTCCACAGTACTCTATGACTGGTCATCGACACCAGTTTTCAAGACTTCTCTTTATAATTTGAAGTGTTGGTATCATGGAAATGAAATTAAAATGTTTTTCATTTCTTGGATCCGTATGCCTTAGGTTCAATTAAGAGCAGAAGGGCATTTTTATTAATTTTTTATACTCATGAAATAAATATGTTTTTTCGTCTCTTGGTCTAAGGTTGAATTAAGATTTATTTTCTATTACGACAATATTTTTGCATAGGTCGCAGCTCTGTTCTGAATTTTTACGTATAAGAGAGAAAGTTCTCTTCTGAATTTTTCCATAGAAGAGAAAAAAGTTACACTTCGATTCTGATTTTTTTTTTCAAAGATATATTCCAGTTCTGAGAATCATCAAAGAAAATAAAAAAGTTACCCTTCAGTCCCGACTTTTCTCTGGAGTTGATATCTCACCCATAAAAATAATTAAGTCGAAGACGATGCAATGTAGCATATTATGCCTACTGAGCTATTTGTTTGATGAATCTTATAATCAGAATTGATAACCATAAATTTACTCATAATACACATCATGTTTTTTCTCCAGATGTAAAGTACTTCTCTTACAGGGGTCCACAAATCTTTTAAAAACCTCGTCATATATTTCACTGTCGATAAAACCAATTTCATGGACTTCATCCGTTGGTAAATTCTTTATGGTAGCAGCAATGTTTGCTGATGCTTTGTTTTTCATTAATTCATCTTTATATTCCTTGGTGATATTGTCTTTCAAAGCCATTTTTATTTTACTTGCATTTTCTTCATAATGTTTTCTCGTGACAGGGTAAGTATTCCATTTCAGTTTCATATATGACTTTTTACCTGGTTTCAGCTATATTCATATCATGCATCTCATCATTGGTATTTTTGTTTTCATTGACAGTATCTGATGGTAAACTGTCGATGACATCATCAATATTCATCAATGCTTTTCTTTCCTTAGAATTGTCATTAATTTCCATATTAATAATATCCACCAGTTTCCTTTTATTTTAGCGGTGATATCAGTGTCTATTATCACAGTATTGTTTACACAGGTAACAACTCTGACACTGAGACATGATATGTTTTATGACATCGGTGCAGCAATATGCCTGTCTTCGTTTTACCTTCCGTTGATTGCTTATAGCCAAAAGATGGCGATATGATTTATCAATAGGTGACGTGTTACCTGTGCTAATGCGCGCAAGCTAAGTGATCTTAAATGAACCTCACTTTTTGCATGTCTCTCTCACTATCCTCGTGTGTCATCGACACCAGTTTTCAAAACTTCTCTTTATATTTGGAAGTGTTGGTATCATGGACATGAAATTAAAATGTTTTTCATATCCTGGATCCGGGTGCCTTAGGTTCAATTAAGAGCAAGTGCTTATTTATTAATTTTTATACTCATGAAATTAATATGTTTTTTCGTCTCTGGGGATCCATGTGTCTAAGGTTGAATTAAGATTTATTTTCTATTACGACATTACTTTTGCATAGGTCGCAGCTCTGTTCTGAATTTTTCCATAGAAGAGAGAGCAATTTCTCTTCTGAATTTTTCCATAGAAGAGAAAAAACTTACACTTCGGTTCTGGATTTTTTTTTCAAAGATATATTCCAGTTCTGAGAATCACCAAAGAGGATAAAAAAGCTACCCTACTATTCTGAGTTGCCTCTTTAGCTGATATCGTACCCAAAAAATAATGGAAACAACGACGAAGTAATGCAATAAAATATTTTTATTGAAATAATTGTATTATGAATATCATCATAAAAAATGAAAACCTCAAATCCACTGATAAAATACTTCATGTTTTTTTCTCCAGATGTCATATATTTCCATTTCAGGGGTATGCAAAACTGTTAACAACCTCGGCATACATTTCGCTGTCGATATATTTTATTTCGTGAACTTCCTTCGCTGGTAAGCGCGTCATGATAGCAGTAACGTTTGCTGATGCTTTGCTTTTCATTATTTCATCTTTATAGTCCTTGTTAATGTGATCTTTCAAAGCCATTTTTATTTTGCATGTGTATTCTTCATAATATTTCCTCGTGACTGGGCACATATTCCCTTTATGTGTCATATACAACTTTCAAACTGGTTTAAGCAACAATCACATTATACTTCTCCTCACTGGTATTTTTGTCTTCATTGACAGTATCCGGTGGTAAACTGTCGACAATACCATCAATATTCACCAATGCTTTTCTTTTCTTAGAATTGTCATTAATTTCCATGTTAATATTATCTACCAGTGCCCTTTTTATTTTAGCGGTGATTCACTGTCTATTACCACATTATTTTTATACAAGTAACAATTCTGACACTGAGACATGATATGTTTTATGATATTGGTGCAGCAATATGCCTGTCTTCTTTTTACCTTCCGTTGATTACTAATACCCGAAAGATGGCTATAAGATTTATCAAGAGGTAACGTGTTACCTTCGCAACGAGCAAGAAGTTGACCCTCGCTGTCAACTATTACTTTTAGGCATGAAGTATCTTTGAGCACTATCATCTCTGGGAATTTTATTCTATTATATCCACCATCACTAATGATGAAATTTTTTGGTACTCCAAAGAATTTAAATCTCTCACGGTCATGACAATACACATATACTTTTCCAATGGTGTCACCATTAGTGCTTTTTTCATAGTTCAAATATTTTTCCTTGTCAGCATTCAATGCTACGATAACTCTGTTATGTGCACATACTTTCTTGAAGTATTTCATTTTCACTTTTTCATCATTGCTATTATTCTGTTCAATGATGATATCTGTTATAAACTATTAGTGATACTATTAACGTTCAGTGGTGCTTTGCTTTTCATTGAATTGTCTTTAATTTCCTTAGTGATGTTATCGCTCCATGCGTTTTTAATTTTTCTCTCCATTACACTGTCTATTACCACATTATGTGTACATAGGTTACAGTTCAGACACATAGACATAATATGATTTATGACATCTATGCTGGAGTACGCTCGTCTTGCTTTTACGTTCTGTTGAATGGTAATACCAGAACGATAATGATATGATTTTTCAAGAGGTGACGTTGTACTAGAAGCATAAGCAAGAAGTTGACCCTCGTCATCAACTACTAGTTTTAGGCTTGCTTTATCTTTGAGCACTATCATTGCTGGAACTTTGACTCTGGCATATCCACCATCAGAAATCTTGAATTTGTTCGATACTCCAAAGGAATTCAATCTGTCACTGCCACAACAAAGCTCACATACGTATCCAATGATGTCACCATTGGTGCTTGTTTCGCAATTCAAATAGTTGTCCTTGTCAGCATTCAATGCTACAAAAGCTCTATCATGTAGACATACTTTCTCGAAAAAATTCATCTTTACTTTTTAAAAATAAGACTTATGTATTTATCCATCCAGTGCAAATGTAAAATGATAGAAAACATACAAGGAACCAAGTATTATTGTCAACCAGCCATAGAGTACCAGTGGGACAGCCGCATAGGAAAAAATCCAAATCGCTCAAGGCAAAAGGACTTGTTTCGAAATAGCAAAAGTACTAGTAGTTCATTGGCCCCCACAGAACTCAAGTGCTTTAGGTTTAAATTATTGCGCAAGTAATATTCAAGGCAAGAGAAATCAATTTTGCAATAGCTCGTTGACTCCAATAGTTTCTTAGCTGGCTTCGTTCCCTATGGCTAGAGGGAGGGCTCGTAAAACCATCTGAATTCATTGTGGGGTGGAGTCATAAAACTCGTAGAATTCATTCAAGTTCAATATGGGTTTTAATTCAAAACAATTATTAAAAAACACTTAAACTCAATTCCTTGTGCATTGATGCACGTTTGGGCCCGTAATAATTGCACACTCTAAATACAGCGTGGCCTCCTGTCCTCTCAAATTTCCACAACGAACTGCCATCAAATAACAATAAATTTAACACAACTTCTCCTCCGCTCACATCCCTTGAAGTATCAAACTAAAATACAATAAATAATAATAATATCAAAAAATTCTAAATATAATAATAATAAAATAAATCTAGTAAATAAATTTTTAATCTTTTAGATATTTTTTTACATTCTTTTTAAAGGATTCGAGAGACCTATATGACTTCAGCTCTTGTGGAAGTGCATTCCACTCTCTAGCACACGCAATTCTAGGAGAAAATTCCGACCTACCTGTCAGTGTCGGGGGTATATTAATGTCTGATGAAGATCGTGAATTTAAACTATGGATTTGTGATGCTAGTGTGAATAAGCCTTTAAATGGTGATGGGAGTGTTCCTGAAAATTATTTAAAACAAAAACGGTGCGAGACAGTCTGTAAAGGGATGCCATTGATAATATGTTCGGTGCTGGGCCTAAAATTTGAAGTGCTTTGTTGTGAAGTGAGTTTACTCTTTGTAAATGTGTCTTGAAATTATATTGCCAAACTGTAGAACCATATTGAATGTGAGGCTTGTTAACTGCATTTTAAATCAGGATCAGTATTTTTTTTAGGGAATTGGTGACTGAGTTTTCTCAAGATTCCAAGATTCCTTGAAGGCTTCGTCTCGACACTTGCTATGTGTTGTTTGTCTGAACGAGAGGTTTTCAACGATTAAAACCCCTAGGTATCGAAAGTGTCCTTTTTCTGGTCTCCTGATAAGTCCACGAGAGGTTTCAATACCAATCACATCAGGAGCCAGCGAATCTATACGTGAAAAAAAATAAAACACTCGGTTTGTCAATGTTGATGACTAGACAGTTTGCGTCCATCCACAGGTACGTTTCTTCAAGAATGTCTTGTAGCTTCGTTTTGAGAGACGTGATGTTCCTTTCTGAGCTCGCCAAAAGTGAATCATCCGCAAATATCTTTAGTTCATCCTTGGCTTCTACTATAGACTTCGGGGTCGTTTATGGGTGACATAGATTGCAGCAATTAGGGCTATGACTTGCTGGGGTCGGTACTTGCTGAAGATCGTTTACGCGAACAAGATACCATACCGGTCCCAATTTAGAGCCCTGTGACACCCCGCAGTTAACTACGACATCATTTGTAAGGTTATTTCCTGTGTAAATTCGACTACTTCCCAGGTAAGACTTAAACCAATCTAGGACTTGGCCACGAACTCCAATATGATCCAGCTTTCCTAGTAGTATTTCGTGGTGCATACTATCAAACGCTTTCTTAATATCTAGAAGCACAGCTGCAGCTAAGGCACCCGAATCTAGGATTCTGTTTACAAATAAACTTAGTGAAGTAAGGGCGTCTTCGGTTGAATGGCCAGCCCTAAACCCGAATTGGCAGCTGTTAAAAAAGCCTTTGGCCTCTAAAGATTGGTAAAGCATGTTTTTTATTAGCGTTTCAAAGACTTTCGAGAAAACTGATAAGATTGAGATTGGTCTATAATTTTCTGTGTCTGTATGACATCCACCCTTGTGAAGAGGTATTATTTTTGCCTTTTTTAAAATTTCAGGAAAGACCCTTGTATCTAATGAAAGATTTACTAGGTAAGTTCGAGGCTCAGCAATAGTCGTCACTACTACTTTCAGTGCCTTTGTGTGGACCAGGTCGAAACCTAAAGCAGAAGAGCCCTTCAAATTTTTTACTAGTAATTCGAGCTCACCTAGTGTTATAGGATTCACTGCCATTGATTTCATGCACTTCGGGCCAAGGTATTATTTGTATGATGTAGCTGGTGTCCTGACGGAATTTGCTGTAGTCTGGTCGATATTTGCGAAAAATGTACTCAGTGATGTGGCAACCTGTGTAGGTTCGGTAATTTCTTCATCATTCCTGACCAATTTGGCTGGTAATGTTGAAGATTTAATGGTTGGCCGTAATACCGATTTGATAATCTGCCAGACTTTTCGACCATCCTTCCCGCTTTCCGTCAGCTTTTGGTACAGGTAGCCACGCTTTGCTCTTCGTAACACAGTCCGAAGGACTTTCCTGTATTGCTCATTCTCCTCTAGCCGCGCTAAGCTCGGAAAGCGTCTATATTCTCCCCAAAGGTGGTTTTTCTTATTCACACAGGCCAGAAGACCATCCGTCATCCAGGGGCAAATGGGCTGGTCTTTTTGTCGCTTATTAGTTCTCGAGTTTCTCACGCAACATCCACTGTATACATCCAAGAACGTCGAGTGAAATGACTCAAATGCTTCGTTTACATCTTGAATCCCCATTACGGTAACCCAGTTTAATTGCTCTAGTTCATGTTTTAAATTCTTCAATTTTTCCTCTGTTAAACATATTATCGGTGACATGGGGTTGATTCGTGACTTAGCTGGTTCTGAAAGGACGAGTTTTGCTTTAATGGGAAAGTGGTCTGATGTGTTGCTGAGGAAGACTGCAACCGACTCTGGGAGCAAGGAGCTGAATATGTTGTCGATAAGTGAGTGTGTACTCTCAGTAACCCGTGTTGGAATCGTAACAGCAGGGTATAGGCCTGAAGCTGTCATATTATTTAGTAAATCTGCAGCTTCGGCCGTTAGCGGAATACTGAGGTTAATATTAAAATCTCCCACGAGAATAAGCTCATTTGTTTTGACAATCTGCTAGCTCCAGAACTTGAGCCATATGTTCCATAAACTGAGACGTTGACCCTGACGGAAAACGATAAATTTCACCCACAATAACTTTTTTATTTGGGGACAGTCATACTTCAAGGAACTACGACTCGAAAATTCCTTCAATATTTCGTGTAAGGTCTTGCCTAGTTTGAACCGTGTGTGTGTGTGTGTCGCCGATATATATTGCTATACCACCCTTTTTCATCGGTTTTCTGTGGAGAAAATGGCTAGTGTAACCTGGAATATCCAAAAGGCTTTCGGTTTGTTGTGTTGTAAATGTTTCATATGGACAAATATAATCTTATTTAAGCTCCCGACATGTAAACTCTGGATCAGCGAATGGGGAAAGAAATCCTTGGCAATTCAAATAAAATACCAAAAGCATAAAATCGGAAGACCTTCCAGTAATTAAATTAGAAATTACATATTTAATTCTAGGAAAGTTTTCATCATCAAACAAATGGAAATCATTTTCTTGACCAATTTCTTGATCAAAAATAAGCTTGAGATTTAAATTAGATTCTTCTAAATTCTTTAATCTATCTATATCAAAATCTCTGATACCTCTCGGGGATGAAGCTGAAGAACGAGTCATCACTTACCAACTGCAATCGGCGGTCCGTCGTGAAAATTCCGGAAGAGCGAGGAGCCAAAAACAATGAACATACCCGATTGAACTTCTTCATGGAACACTGAAAGGAAACAAAAACAAACTAGATACCTTGAAGTTTCGGAACATGAAAAAAGAGAAAAGAAAACTGAATAAAGATGAAACAAAAAAAGAAGAAAACAAAATTTATGCTTTACATCCTTCTTGTCCATACAACTTAAAACAGAACTACTGTGCGGCTTCAACAATAATTCACAAAACTTCTCACGATATCACATACATAAAAATTAAATATCGGAGAAAGAAAATTACAAAACTACTGGTCGGAAACAACTTCCTTTTGGTCATTTTTTGCAAACAGTTTTAGCGGATCGAAACAGTCATCATCTTATTTAACCCACTGCTGTGAGCTTTTTTGTCTCCAGCCAGAGTTTCGCGTTACGCTGGACTACACGAGTCTCACTGACCTTCTCTGCTTCCTTTGCCTTTTTTAGCTTGTAACCAAGAGCCAATAATTCCTTTCTTCGCTATCCTAATTCAGCAGGTAAGTCAGTTGACACGGTGTAGCCTGTTTTCTTCAGTTTACCACATTCTTTAAGAATCAATGAGCGATCATAATTGCTGAGCTGCACGAAAATAGGTTCAGCTTGTTTTTTCCTACCGCTCCTTAGACTAGGACCAACACCATCATCAGACGCGGTGAATTTTTACCCTATACGCGACACTGATACCTATTTGATCAGGATCCGCAATCCCGAGTTTTATTCCGAAGAAATTTTTTGCTGTATCACGAAGGTTTTCATATTCATTTAGGGTATCAATCCCGTGAAGCAGAATATTGTTTCTCCGTGTATGTAAATCCACTCGAAGAGCAGACGGATTTCACCTTAATCAGTTCCGATTTTAACAGCTTATTTTCTGTCTTCAACACCTTATCTTCTCGTTGCAGCATCGAAATCATAGCAGTTAATTTATCCATTCGCGGGTCAAAAAGCTCTTTTGTTAGTGATGTAGCCATCTCTTATTTTTTCAACAATAATGCCACACGATTCTGAAAATCCTTAAAAAGTCATGAAAGGAGACTTACTCGCAAGGACCCGTAATTTGCAATATCCAGATATTACTTAGGGCCCACTTTTAGCAATCGCAATCAGTCAAAACTTATTATCCAAATTGTTTATCTGAGCAGCGTCCTTTATGGGCAAGTCAGAACAGAAGTCGAACTTTAAAAAAGATGGAAAAAAAACTGTCGAAACAATCGAATAATTTTCCGTCCTAAAAATTTTAGTCAGAAGAAAAGATATCTTTTTTTCCCTTCTCAGAAAAAAATTAGAGTCGAAGTATAACTTTTTTCATCTTCTATCAAAAATTCAGAAGTGAAGTGAGACTTCTTTCTCTTCACTGAGAAAATTCAGAAGTGAATTGAGAATTCTTTTTCTTCTTTGAGAAATTTCAGAATTGAATTGGAACTATTTCTATTCTCTCGAAAAATTCAGAATCATATCTTAGCATTTTTTCCTTCCATGGAAAAATCTAGAAGAGAAGATAAATTTTGTTTCTCTTCTTTCAGATTCAGAACAGAAATGGAACTTTTTTATGTTCGTTTGTGAATCGCAGAACTGGAGTTTATCTTTTTCTCTTCTTTGACAAAATTCAGAATTTCGATTGTAACATTTTCTTCTTCTCAGGAAAAATACAGAAGAAAACTTGAACTTTTCTCTCTTCTTTGAGAAAATTCAGAACTTAAGTGGAACTTTTTCTTCTTTGAGGGAGCTCAAAACTGATGTGTAACTTTTTTTTCCTCTCCGGAATAATCAGAATTGAAGTTTAAGATTTTTTCTCTTCTCTGGAAAAAATTCAGAATTAAACCTTAGTATTCTTTCACTTCTATGGAAATATCCAGAAGAGAACTTGAACTTTTTTCTTCTTTAAAAATTCAGAACAGAAGTGGAACTTATTTATCTTTGTTCTTCACATCATTGAGAAAACTTGACGTTTTCTTTTCTTTGCGACGTTTTTTTCCTTCGAGACGTAACTTTTTTTCTTGGAGACTATTTTGCTTTCTTTGTGACGTTGTTTTTTGTGACGATTTTTGTGAAATTCTGTTTTTAGCTTAGATGTTTTTTTGCGAATCATTTTAAGACATGAAAAGAAAGTTTGAAGAAAACTTCAGTTAAAAAAAATTCTTTGTGATGTTTTTTTTTGGAGACGTTATTTTTTTAACTTAAAAGGTTTCTTTTTTAATTTGATATATTTTTTTTGTCTTTGAGACGTTTTTTCTTTGCGAAAATATTTTTCCTCTTCACTGGAAAAAATTCATAATCAAACCTTAGCATTTTTTCACTTCCATGGAAATATCTAGAAGAGAAATTGAACTTATTTTTCTTCTTTTAAAATTCAGAACAGAACTGGAACTTAAAAAAAGATGAAAAAAACTAAGTCCAACAAATTTTAAGTCAGAAAGAAAGTGCTACTACAAACACTATTTTTCTAATAGTAAAAGTCATGACTAACATATTTATAACATTCTCATTTTGTATTTTGAAAATATTGATAGTATTTTTTTTTGTTTAAGTATATTTCATGTCATTTTATGACATGTAAAAAAAAGTTGAAAAATATTTCTGTTAAAAAGGATGATGCCATAAATTATGCCCCGAAACAGATCACTGTTAACACCTACCAATAATCCAATTGATAAATCGAATTTGCAAATACCTTGTTACGATATTGTGACGCTTAACATCACTTGGTCAATGTCCCGGAAACAATACATTGAATGTATTTCTAAAATCATAATACGTTCAATGGCTTTTTGGCTCAGTCGAGTAACGTATCGTTCCTTTACCTTAGGAAATCATGGGTCTCACGTTTAATTCCTACATCAAACACAAATTTCATAAAATCCATGGCAAGTCGCTTGGAATCTGAAAAAAACCTATCGTTGGAAAAAAAACATATTATCATTGGAGTACAAAAAAAGATCTCAATAAAAAACTATTAAAATAAAAATCCATATATCCATATAATAAAACATCAAATAAAACACCACTAGAATGAACAATGAAAAATCATGCCCTACACCTTTTCAAAGAGACTAAGTAGCCTCTCGCATATAGGTAATACTTCTATGGAAGCTCTACACCTTTTCAAAGAGAGTAAGTAGCCCCTCGCATATAGGTAATACTTCTTCACTGATTCCTATGGCCGTTTTAGTGTTAATTTCCTATGGCCACCATAGTATTATTTTCCTATGGCCACCAGCTAATTCATTATAAGCATTGATAAAGTTCGTTCAACCCCAATAGAGAATTACTTAGATATAGTTCGTTCAACCTCAAGAGTGCCCTAGGGGATGGCCTTGATAAAGTTCATTCAACATGATACGCTTCAGTGGTTCCTATGGCCTTTATAGAACGTGGTTCCTATAGCCTCTATAGAAAAGCACAGTGATTTGTATGGCCTCTATAGAAGTATAATGTCACAATCTACTTAAATTTAGGTGATGAAACTAAAGAAGTCAATATACAACCAAATTGAATATAGGTTTACTTCTTACATTCCTAAAGCTTTCCCACAAGATACTTGCAATTTTTTCACATAGCAAGGAAGTCTGAGGGTTATGTTGGCATCGGTTTCTTTTAAGATTTGCACATAAGAAAATTTAAATATTTTTCTTAAAATTGGAAATAAAGAATTACATATTTTTTTTTTTTATTAGACATTTTTTTTTCAAGACATATTGTTTGTTTTTTACTTACTAAGGGGACTGGGATGGGATGTCTACAAGAGGGGGGATTATAAACCTTTGGTTAGAGATTTTCTACCATGGATATTATAATGGTACCATTATTTATACTTACCACCCTTTCCACTCCAGAAGACTTCATATGACACTTTACGATGGAGCTATTAAGATGACTATGTAAAAGTCAAGTAGAGAGAGACAAAAGCTTTCAAATGAGCTATTAAACGTCTTTCTTCGATCTTAAGGTAACCTGCTTGCCTTAGCAAAAAAAAGAAAATTAGGAATGAATAAGGAGATGCATGATAACTAGACCTCGGCGCCATGCCGGCGGATCGACCGAACGCCACCGACGAGAAGCCCGGTCGACCGCTGTCAAAGTGTCACTACGCCTCCGGCGCGGCCCCACCGGCCGAGGTGGCGGCGTTTGGGTGACTATAAATTAATTTTACGGTAATTCTTTATTGTGTCAACCGCAAAAGTCGGAGCTTTTCTTTCTCGTGTGGTTTAGAATTTCGATTTTCCTGATTGCAAATCAAGCAGGGATTTTTATCCACGAATTTTCGGGTATATCCCCGAAAATCAATGCGTCACCCCGAAAATGAATTTGGTTCCCCGAATCCCCGAAAATCCTGCAAACACGGTGCCACCCCTAGCGATTCGGTAACTAGGAGTGACTTCCCCTGCCAAATATTACTTTGAATACAATAATTCTTCACTACTCTCTTGTTCACTTCTTGTTCACTACTCTCTTGACAAAAAAAGTATTATCCTTATGAAATGAGTTTAAATCGTTTCGAATACAGCTTCCCAGTTGCTATTTCTTACATCATTCGTAGTCAAGAATTTTATTTTCAATAGAATTATAGAACGCATTCACTACTATAAAGCTTCAGCCTTCAGTTGGATTTTGAAATTGATAGCCGACAGATTGTTTCTACAGCTGAATTGTAAGTTTGCAGAATTTTTTTTCTTTGGCTGTTTTTAGATAAGATTTTCTTAATGTTTAATACTCAATTGTTTAACGCCTGTTAGATTAAAGAAAATACAATCTTTTTTCTGAAAAATTTTACCCCCCCCCCAAAAAAAACAAAAAATCTATCTATTGAGACAAAATTTAGCTATAGACTAAACTATGTACAAGGTTGGGGAATTAAGGATTGAAACGCAAGTTACCCCAAAAATATGATTCATAAGAAAATTGTAAATTATTGCCTATAGGGGGAGATAAGGGGCTATCATTTTTAAATGATAATACCTCATTTTTTTATTGAAAGCAGGGATGCAAAAAAGATAATTATTTTTTTCATTTAAAGTGGAGACGGAAGAAAATAATATCGAATTCCCTGGGAAACCATTGAAATATTGTTATAGACCCAGGGTCCCCTTTTGGGACTTTTTCATTGTCTTTGGTATTTTGCGATTTCTCATACGCTACCGGCATAATTTGGCTTTTGTGTGTGATCCCTATTAATGAGATTCTTTGGATCTTATTGAATGCCAAGGCGAATCTATGACTCAGTTTTCCAATAATTTGAGGTATATCTGAATAATTTCGACATATTTTTTGTTGTCTTTGTACCCCTTTTACTCATACCCTCAATTTTTTTTTTTTTCAAAGAACACTAAGCTGTTTTACGTTATTTTGCATGTTTGTTTGAACCATATAGTGACCTAGTTAATTATTAAGTAAATTATTTTTTTAATGTAAAGCTGAGACAGTATTCTATCAAGGTGGTATCCAAAGGGGGGGGGGGGTAGGGAGGTATTATATTTAAACGATAATATCTCAAATTGTTGAAACTAGGGATGCCAAAAAGTAATTTTTTTTAATTTAAAGCAGACACGGTATCCTATCAAGGTGGTATCAAGGGGGGGGATTGGAGTAGCGAGCTATCACATTTAAATTATAATACCTCGAATTTTTTTTTGAAAGCAGGGATGCCAATAAGTTATTATTTTTTTAAAGCAGAGACGGTATCCTATCAATATGGTATCCAGAAAGAGGAAGTATAGGGAGTTATTATATTTAGGTGATATTACCTTGATTTTTTTTCTTTTTTTGAAAGCAGGGATGCCAAAAAGTTGAAAAGTTGACAAAAATTTACAAGATTCTCGTGACTTGTACTTGATGCAGCACTTGTATAGTTTTGTCGTCCAAAGGGAAAGGAACACATACGTCCAACCTGTTTTTTTTTCTTATTGATGAAACGAGTTTACTATGAAAACATTCATTCCTAAGTACCAGGCAGATTCACACTGAAACGAATTGGTGTGACGAAAGCGGTATCGACATCCCCACCTAACGCTGCGCTCGAGTGACAATGGCGCCCTTGGTCCAGTGCCCAAGTTACATTAAGAGGTCAGGTCATAATAAAAGCTTTGAACTTGGGAGGTTCAAGGAGGAATCTTTGACAGTCTTATGACCTCAGGGAACTAGATGTTGCAACGTTCTTACGTATCTACAGTGGCTTAAAAAATTCGATCATCCCACAAATGATGACCAAAAATATGCACAAATATAACAAAGTAACATTTGGAATATTATAACAGTTTTTTCAAAGCTTTGAAGAAAAGCAAAAAAGGCTAAATACCATTAACTACGCTTGAAAGCTATTTTAAGAAGAAACTCTTTGGAGACTTCCATTGATATGACAATAGCAGAAGCTATGAGCCTGGGAGGGGATCAAAGAGGAGTCTTTGAGTATTTTAACCACAGGTGACTTATTGTTGCGACTTTCTTGAATTCGATAATTTTTGTGAGCATTTGGAAATCAAAGCTTCAACTCAATAACTGATACTAAGTCTCCTAACATTTTGCTTGGATTAAAAGTGATGAACTAGGAAGAAAATCTCAACATCTTTTTGTAGCTACTTCAGTCTGCATATTATTTCATTTAATTAAATTTAAAACGGATGAGCTTTCGTTTTTTACCTAAGAAAATAGCTGGCACTTCATGTTTCTTCATACCGAATAAACTCTTAAGTGTTTTTTGTTTCATTGTACTAGAAGTGTTCTCATGTGAAGTGTTCATCATGTATTTTTTAGTTTGATAAATTTACTCCTTTTAGATGTAGTTTATAATTTAGCTGATATTATGTATTTATGAGTTTATAACTTGGAATGAACCTCCAAAAGAAAAAAACGAATATTATCCAAAAGAGCAGCCAAAAGTAATAAAAAAAAGCAGCAGTTCAGCCTTAGCCTACATGACATATTCTATAAATAAGCCAAAAAAAAACTTAAAAATGTATTTTTTTTTTTTTTATTGTTATTAAAAACCAGTTTTTAATACAAGGAAGGCTTTTTAGGAATCCAAAGAGCAAAAAAAAACAATCAATATTACAGTCACCCATTTCAACTGTTTTAAAGGTGATAAAACAGATATAGGCAAAGGGCATTATGAAAAAATTAAGCTTCTAAGTCCAAACTTATATTCAAAGTTTTTACCCAGATAAATGACGAATTTCGTGATACGGTATTTGAAGTTTTGTATACAGCAATGCTCTATGAAAAAACACTACCAATTTTGATAATTATTGATGTTAAGAATACATAGCTAATAGATACTTGAACTATTATGCAAGGGTTCTGAAACACCACAGCCATTTCGTTTCCACCAGATTTCTACCTCTCTTGATGAATAACAAAAAAGACCAGTTTCCAGCCAGCGACTTGTGAAGTTTTGAACTCATGAATAGGCTCGAATCTGTTGTAAATTCAAACTATGATTTGAGAAAGACGGATGAAAACATTAATGTTTGCGGTCAACATTTATCGCACCGGCAGCGCACCACCGACATCTTACAGGCGGCACATCGCCGACATCTTGCCGGCGGCGTGGCGTGGCGCACTGTTTTTGGCCCCGACGCTGCCGGTCTTCCCTCATCGGTGCGGCGCCGGGGTCTAATAATAACCGTTCAAAAACACAGTTTCTTCTTTTTTCAAGACGGGGGCTGAAACTACACATGAGACTTTTGATCATTTCGGACTGATTGGCTATTTTAGAATTTGAATTCCCAGCATTTGGCACTCTTTGTGCAAAAATTTATGCTTTGTGGCACGAAATGGAGGAAAATCCGACTTTGCTGTGTTACGATCTGTTTAATTACTAAAAGGTCTGATGATGATTGATCAGCAACCTAGCTCACAACAGCACTCCCGTCACTATCAGATGTCGGTTTTTGAATAAAGACGGAAGCATCTGCAGCCTACACTTCGTATGTAAGACTTAATCCGCACACTGTAGAGCCGTTTTTATTGAAGTGGCGGGGGAGGGCTGGGAACCTCCTGTTAGGGGTTTTAGACCATTATAATCCATTGGCTATTTTAGAATTAGCCTTTCTTGGTATTTTGAACCTCTTTAGGAAAACACGAAAGTTCTGTGTCACATATGGCAGAAAAGGCCATTTTTCTATGTGTTTTCAAGACAAGATGGCGCTCTAAACCTTCTGTTTAGGTTTTTAGACCATGAAAACCTACTGGTTAACTTAGAAACTCCTTTCTCTTGTATTTTGATCCTCCTTTGTAAGAAAAACTGATGTTTATGGCACAAAATGACAGAAAACGCCACTTTGCAGTAGTACAAATCTCGTTTGCCACTTAAAACGAGCACTGTATATAGTAAATTCTTCCTAAATAAGCCCTTTTCCAAAATTCTATGACCACTGCTCCGATACCATCATTTTTGGGAAAAACAAGGAGACACGACAGTGCTTTCATGCAGAAGTGATTTTCCTCGTTGTCAGGGGGAGGGGCTTTAATTCTCTTATGTAATATTTTTGACCATGGCAATTCCAATGGTACATTTTTCATTTCGATTAAACACTATTTTGAAGGGCATAGCTTCTATTTCAAAATTCATATAAATTTGTTTTCGCAATGAACTCTTACGATTAAGATTAATGTAAAAAACAAATTATCATTCCTAAATCAGCTTCCAATGGCAATTTTTTGTGGCTAGACATTTTTTCAAAATGTTTTCTTAAAGCTTAAGCTATTGTGGCTTATAGTTCTCTCTTTAGTGGGCTGCAGGTGATTGCAGCTATTGCTTTAAGCGTTATCCATTTCAAACTAGAAGAACGTGGGATAATTCAAAGCTTTTTCTTGCCAGAGGCCGTGTCTTGGTGGCAAAAAAAAATATGTCAGCTATGAAAAAACAATGGAAAGCAAAGCTAGCTTATAAGACAGGCTACTGAAAATTATAAAGGATAGTCGCGAGTAATGAGTGAAAGCAAGTCATGTTAAAGTTGACCAGGCTTCCATTATCATAATCAAGTTATTATGCATAAATCACTGTTTATAATCGGTCTCAGTAATTGTTTAGCAAGGTTTATTAAACTCGTGAGCCTAATTGAATTTAGCGCCAAAAATCACGGTCAGGGTTGCCACCCGTTGGAAAAAATAATCACTTGATTCATAAAAAAATCACTAAATTAGCACATAAATCACTAGATTATTGACTAGAAATCACTAGAATTATAATACTCTTTATCATTGTAATTAATAATTGTTTTGTTTCTTTACCATGTTCTACACCGGCACACCTAAAAAACGGGATTAAAACTGCCCCCCCCCCCTAGACATGGAAAAATACCTTTATATTCACGTTTTGTTTTTTCTCAAACGATAATCACCCTTGAAATTTTGAAAAATGCTTTTTTACATCTTTATATAGAGAATGAAACAAAATCCCTGCTTGCTTCCTGTATTTTCCAGAATTGGTACCCTTAGCTTATATCCTGATCACTGAAAATTGGTTATTGGTGATATATTCGAAATATTTGTCTCTTTTTTATTTATTTTTCTTGTCGATTCAAAGCCCCAGTTTTTTCCCCAAAAAATATAGAAACTATTTCCTTTTTACTCTATTTGATCTACTATGATTGCTGGGACACTAGGACAATTTTGAAAAAGACCTTTTTATATTTTCATCGAAAAAAAATTGTCCCACCCTTCACAAATTTCGATAAGCATCGGTCTTATTGCTTCTTTAATAAAAAAAAGAGGTACTTGTTAATTACACGGAACACACTTAAGAAATAAAGTTATGTTAGTCCTAATGAAATATACCAAAATATGATGAAAATATAAAATTTAGTTTATATAATCATATAATTTGGACTATCTATTTGCACATTAGGGGGGTGTGTGGATGAAGTAACATGATCTAACTTAACATAACCTTACCCCCACCCCTATGTGCAAATTTACAGCCCAAGTTGTACAAGTCCAATGCATTCTGTGATCCTTTATTTGTCTTTGGGGTTATGAAACTGTTTTTCATAGATCGTACATTATCCTTATTATCCCTTGCATACTTTCGTCCCCAGACCTTTCCTCAGGGGCTGCTTGGGTCGTATTAAATCTAAAGGTATAGTTTTTCAACTTTTTAACTATGCTAAACTAAATGTCTATCTCAAACTTTTGATCGAACATTTTTTTTTTGGGAAAAGGGAGATGGGAGGAGGGCTAGTAACCGTCTGATCTTTTTGGTCAAATAAAAGGGACACCATAAATTTTAATTTCTGTTCAAATGAGCCCTCTTCCGATGTTCTATGACCGTTGGTTCGATATGGTTGTCCCAGGGAAAAAAATTAAAACGCATCCGTGATTTTTCTTCTGGCAAATAATACAAAGTCCAACACTTTTGCAGATGGGGGCTTGAAACCTCTTTAGTAGGGTTCTCTGATACGCCGAATCTAATGGTTTGATTTTAATTAGACTTCTTTTACTTTTAGTGGATTTTTCCTCCTACTTTGGAACCCAGGAAAATTCTCGCAGTTCCTTAGCCTTTTATGGGAAAAACGGAGCTTAATGAATCTTATATATTTGGAATCAACATAATAATCCGATGATTTATCGATTGATATCAAAATTCCGCTTCTAGAGTTTCGGTTACGATTGAGCAATGTCACTCCCATCTTACAGTTGGTTACCACAAACGGTTTGGCATATTAGCATATAAATCCAAAAACTTAAAGAATAGGACGTCATCTCTGCTTGTTTGGTGTTAAAATTACAAATAACTGAATTTGGAGAATTGTTGGAGTTTCGATTAGAAGAAGTAAAGATAAAAAATAGACCCCGCCGTTGTGGCGATAAGGGAAATCCAATGGCGGCAGAGCCAGAAATAGTAGCGGCTGTGCGCCGCCGATGATTTTTTCCTCTACCGCCGGTGAGATCAGTTTTGACTGTAAACATTAATGTTTTCATCAGTCTTTCTCAAATCTCAGCTTTAATTTAAAACAGATTCGGGCCTAATCATGAGTTAAAAACTTCGCAAGTCGCTGGCTGGACGCTGGTCTTCATGGTTATTCATCAATAGAAGTAGAAATCTGGTAGAAACGAAATGGATGGGGCGTTTCAGAACCCTTGCATAATAATTGAAATAATAGATGACATATTCGTCGTGGCGTTCAATAAGATTCAAAGAATCTAATTAAAAGGGAAAACACACAAAAACCAAATTAGGCCAGTAGCCATTGAGAAATAAAAAAATACCCAAGACAATGAGCAAGTCCCAATGGGGGGCCCTCGGTCTATCAAAATATTTCTATGGTGTCTCAGGGAATTCAGGGTATATATTTGCACATTAGGGGGGGGGGGGTAAATTTTATTTCTGATGTAAATGAGAGGTAAGTTTAAACTTTCCCCCCCCCCTCCCCTAATGTGGAAATATATACCCTGAATTGGTATATATAGGTGTCTATATCTGATATGGACATATGGGGGGAATTCGGAAGTTTCAAAGGTGGTATATTTGCATAAATGCTAATCTGTAGCATATTAGGAACTGTAGTGAATCACTATTTTGCGTGTTTTATTAATTAGCTTCTTATATAATTTATTCAATTGAATCACAAATCTACACGCTATACCGTAGCTAGAAGAAAATCACTAGGCAACGTAAAAATCACTAGAAATAGTGATAAATCATGAGGAATTGCAACCCTGATCAATGAAACACTTCGCACTGGCGAACTGGATTAGCATTTTTTTTCAAGTTCTTGTCTTCTCACAAAATTGCATTTGCTAGCGCTGTATTTGTTAGCAAACGATTTTGAAAATCTGCCCTAAGTTAACGTCTTTCCAACCAGAAAAGGCCTACAGTCGAAACGCATAATTATTTTTGTCATTCTAGTCTAGGTAAATATGATAGAGCAGAAATTTAAACTTTAGCGGCTAACCACTTCCAAAGGAAACTTGTTTATAAAAGTAATAGCATAGTTCTTACCTCAGCTAGGGTAAGATAGCCAGTAAATTTTTACCAAATCATATTAGGCCTATTGACTTACAAATAACCTAAAGTGAATATACCACTTGATGTCTTTTTGATAAATTTATACCAAATCATATTATTGAGTTAGGAATAAAGTGAATACACCATTTGATGCCTTTTTTTATGCTGATAACAAATATAATAATCATTTCTATTGGAAATGATTTTCAGCCCCTCCCCCCTAACCTAACCCCCATATGTGCAAATATATATCCTGAAATGACATATATAGGGGGGGCTTAAATTCATTTCTGATAGAAATGTTTGTTATATTTGTAATCAGCATAAAAAAAGGCATCAAATGGTATATTCACTTTATTTGAAAATCAATAATATGATTTGGTATATATTTACTGCATTTTGTGCTCTTTCCAAATATAATAATTATATTTGTCAGAAATGAATTTTATCCCCACCCCTGTTAATGGGAATTCAGGGTATATATTTGGGTAAATTTTTACCAAATCATATTATTGACTTACAAATAAAGTGAATATACAGTAAAATTCTACTTTAGCTACTTTTAGGTATCTTGGAAAGGGGTTAGGTTAGAAAAATAAAAGTTTCAGGGATGGGTCTACAGGTTAAAATATGTCCTGGGAAGGGATTTTGAAGTTCCTACCTCCACTGCTTCTCCCTCTAGAGGATCCTGAAATTTGCAGTCATAACAGGTCTATAGCCTAGGCTGGTAATTATTTAGCGTTAGCCCCCTCATAAGGAGACATGTTAAGAAAACAATTCTTACTTTAAAATATGCATAATGATCCTAGTTCTTATATTATCCAAGGGGAGAACCTTTATCATCAAGTCTTTCCTCTAAAAATCTTCAAAAGAGAAAAAGTTTCCAAATATCACCACGTTTTCAATTCAATGCTGAAGTCTTTTTAAATTGCTGCTTTAAATTGCTGCCTAATAAGTTCTTTTATAGATAGCGTTCATGCTGGTCTTTTTATTATTTTTTTTTTTTTTAACTAGCAGTGGCGAAGGGCAAATAGCAGTGGCGAATAGCAGTGGCGTAAATACAAAATATTAATAGCAGTGGCGAAGGGCGAATAGCAGTGGCGAAGGGCAAATAGCAGTGGCGTAAATACAAAATATTAATAGCAGTGGTTAGGTTAGGTTATGAAAAGAAATGAAATATGAAAAGAAATTAATGGCATGATTTATAACAGAATTCACAATTTCTATAATCTCAATATACCACTACTTTTTCTTTAAACACGTTTTTTGACACACCTGTTAAACATGTGCTAAATGCTATCTATAAAACAACTTATTTGGCAGCAATTTCCAGTAGCAATTTCAAAAGACTTAAGCATTGAATTAAGAGTGTGGAGATATTAGGAAAGTTTTTCTCTTTTAAAGATTTTTAGAGGAAAGACTTGATGATAAAGGTTCTCCCCTTGGATAATATAAGAACTAGGATCATTATACATATTTTAAAGTAAGAATTGTTTTTGTAACATGTCTCCTTATGAGGGGGCCAAGGCTAAATAAATACCCCTAGGCTACCTATGCCTATTGAAATTTTTACAAAACAGCATTTTTCCTTTATTTTCAGTTATTGGTTTCTTTTTCTCTGGCTTTAGTTCTGGAAATACAATTCCAGTTATTTGAGTAGAATTTTAAGCCATATCAATGTTTTTTTTCAAAATTTTGGAAATGAGTTTGCATATCTTTAAAACTGTATAAATTGGGATTGAGTAAAGTAGTGAAGCAGAAAACAATTTTTTTGGGTAAAGATCTACAAGATAATATTATTTTTTTATTACTAAAGTTAATGAACTATTTAATACCTTTTTTTAAGCTTATCAAGAATTTAACCTTAATTTATATCGGAATTGATTTTCAGCCCCCCCCCCCTATAAATTTCAATTCAGGGTTTTTTTAAGTTAGGTTGTAGAAATATATACCCTAAATGGGTATGTATAGGGGGGGAGGAGGCTGAAATCAAATTCCGAAAGAAATGATTACCATATTCTTAATAAGCATAAGAAAAGGCATCTAGTGATATATTGACTTTAATCGTAGGCCTAAGTAAATAATATAATTTGGTAGATATTTATACCTTTTTTTGTACTTCATTTAAGCATAAGATCTATTTTGCAAGGTTTCACTTTTATAACACACATATTTTTGGTCATCAAAGGTCAGAACCCTCTAGAGGGAGAAGGAGTAGAGATATGTACTTCAAAATACCTTCCCATGACATACTTTAGCCTGCAGAACCATCCCTGAAAGTTTTATTTCCTAACCTAACTCCTTTCCAAGATAGCCAAAAAGCAGCTAAAGTAGAATTTTACCAAATATACCACTTGATGCCTTTTTTATGCTCTTTCCAATTATAATAATCATTTTGTTGGAAATGAATTTTACCCCCCACCCTTGTTTATAGCAATTCAGGGTATATATTTGGGTAAATACTTACCAAATCATATTATTGAGTTACAAATAAAGTGAATATACCACTTGATGCCTTTTTTTATCCTTTTTACAAATATAATAATTTTTTTTGTCAGAAATGAATTTTACCCTCACCCCTATTTATACAATTCAGGGTATATATTTGCACATTAGGGGGGTGGGGTAAATTTTATTTCTGATGTTAATGAGAGGTAAGCTTAAACTTTCCCCCCACCCCCTAATGTGCAAATATATACCCTGATTTGTATAAATAGGGGTGGGGGCTAAATTCATTCTCCAACAAAAATTACTATTATATTTGGAATGAGCATAAAAAAGGCATCGAAGTGTAAAATAAACTTTGGTTCAATAATAGGACTTAGTAAAAATTTACATATATTTGCACATTAAGGGGGGGGGCAAATTTTGTTTCTGATGTAAATGGGAGGTAAGTTTAAACTTTCCCCCTACCCCCCTAATGTGCAAATATATACCCTGAATTGGTATATAGAGGTGGGGATAAAATTCATCTCCTACAAAAATGATTATTATAATTGGAAAGAGCAGCTGTTAAACATTTAAGAAATCTAAAAGGACCTTCTTGTTAAAAAATTGAGGCTTTTTGGTGTGGATGAGGGAGGAGTATTTCAAGGCTGCCACTCCATTCAGTTGTTGCCACTAGGGAATGGTCTTGTCATTTTGACTACCTTCATCACCTAGTTTTTTAGTAGGCATAAACTGATACAGTTGTGCAGATTTCAAAAATCTTAAATGACCCTAAAAAATGACAATTATTGGTGATTGGGGGAGGGGGTAGTAATTACAAATTCAAAACCATCTTCCCATGGCATAAATTCAGTCATAAAAGTTTTCATCAATGTAGCTCCAATAAAAAGTCAAAATTATCTTCCAAGGGCATATTTTAGGGTGTAAATTTAGTCATTAACTCTATCAGCTGTTTTTTTTTTTTTTTTTTTTTTTTTTTTTTTTTTTTTTGACTGCCTTGTTTTTTTTTTTTTTCTTGGACTTTCCTTTGGACTGCCTTCATCATCTAGTTTTTTAATAGGCATAAAATAATACAGTTTTGAAGATTTAAAAAACCTTAAATGAACCTAATAAATGACTATTATTAGTGATTGGGGGAGCGGGTAGTAATTACAAATTCAAAACCATCTTCCAATGACATAAATTCAGTCATAAAAGTTTTCATCAATCTAGCTCCAAGGACTTTGGAGATATGTTGAAAGCATCTGAACTGCAATCACGCTTAGAATTTTGTCTTTTTAGGGGGAAGGGGGTCTTGTACTTTAAAATACCTTTGTATGCTAGTTTTACAGTAAACTAATACAGTTTCGAAGGTTTCAAAAATCTCAAAGGATGTTATTCAAAGTTGAAAAAATATGAGTATTTTTAGTGGTGGGAGGGAGGGGGGTAGTTAAAAAGTCAAAACTATCTTCCAAGGGTATATTTTAGGGTGTAAATTCAGTCATTAATTCTATCAGCTGTTTGTTTTTTGTTTTTGTTTTTTTAGCTACTAATGCAGTTTTGAAGAGTTCATCAATCCATATGAGCAATGTTCAAAGTTAAAAAAAATTGAGTATTTTTGCTGGAAGTTATAAGGGGGGTATTTACAATTTCAAAACTCTTCCCAGGCCATTTAGGATGTAATTTAGTCTTGAAGTTTCCATTAATAAGACCCTAAGGACTTTGAGATCTAATTACAACATTGAAATTACAGCAAATTAAATTAGACCCAAATGAAAAATAAAAACACACCTGAAATAAATTATACAATAGGAAGGATGTCTCTTTGGTATCTTTTTGGTAAAAGATCACTGACCAGTGGCGTCATTTCATTCTGAACTAGGGGGGGGGGGCTAAGCAGCCTCTATGGGCCCCCTTGATTGGTTGGCTCACAGTTGTTGAAGAGCAATATTTCTTCATAGTGGTCAGCACATGTCTCTCCCAATATTGACTAATAATAGTAAGAAGCAATTTAAAAGTGTTTAATGAATAGCCTACACAGAGAACTTAAAGTTGGAAATTAATTTACAGTTTTTTGTAACACTGAGAACCAAGAAGGTCTCATTTTTCTAAAAATATTTTCCTAACCATAGCCTATGTGTTATATTCTTTAATTTTTCACAATAAGTTTATATGTTTAAATATATTTTCTAACCATAGTAATAAAGTCAAACAATTTCACAAGAGCCTTTTTACTAAATATCAACATCAGATCACTGAGCCTTTTGTTGCCTGCTGTTGATCTTAAATTCGTTTTAATCAGGCTTAGCATAGAAAAGAATATCTCATTACTATCGGTTGTGATAGACAGAGTAATGAAGATTTGCACAATTTTCAAAACTTTGGAATACGCTGTTGACATTGTTTTCAGACAATTGCAAAGTTCAAAGAAATATTTTGGCGTATTAGCTAATGAGTGTACATCTCACAAGATCCATTTGCGAGGCCAACAGAGTTGTGTCATTGTAAGCTTCTTTGCAAAAAAGCTAGTTGGCTAGTATTGGTAAACTGCAGGGAGCATTTACAAAGCAACTTTTAAACTTGGAGCACAATCTGTCTGTCACAAGAAAATGATCCCTTATGAAAGCATTTTTAGTTGATACTTTCACTTCAGCAAGATTGCTTTTTCCCAAAGTCGACATGGTTACAAAATCACATAAGTAGCAAGCTATTTGCTGTTCACGCTTTGATCTTTTACATGAAGAATTAGAAATCTGAGAATTTTGCAAAAGGTCTTTAGTGAGACTGCACTCACAAGAAAATAAATTTGCTTTATGAAAGGTTTCATCTAAATCATCGTCAGTTTGCTTGTCTATAATTTTATCTCGCGTACCTACAATAAGACCAGTAGCTACTAGAGAAAACTAGATCTAACTTCTGCAACTGCTCAGATAGAGTTCGTGGTGCAGTTTTTTTTTCCTAGATTGAGTATAAACAAAATTCTAATGTCTGACGTATGGTTATGAATCCGTGGGCCCGAGCTGCAGATTCCCCATTACTAATGTTCTGCTAATTGATAAAAGAGCCAAAATTCAGTTGTATCTATTCAGTACTTTGTTCGCCAATCTATTCCAGTGTGCCCATCTTGTAGTAGATGACTTCTCCAGCTGAAGACCAGTTATGCCAAAAGCTTCCTGAATTCACGATTAAACAATACTGCTCTTTAAGAGTGGAGAAAAAAGAAGCCATTCATCTCAAGTTCTGAATGGAATCACCCAACATAAGCTTGAGTCTATGAGGATGGCAGTTAATGTAAATTGCATGTGGTGCCGTTGATATAATAAGGGCTTGCCCACCTGAAAATTGGTCACTTATGACACTGCCCTGGAGTTTTCAAAGAAAAATGTAAAAAATAACAAATTTTTACCCCCTCTGGATGTTCAGCAGTAAATTCTCCTCCTATGTTGTAAATTTTCTTGAACTGACACCAATTGATTGGTCTGAGTTTTTTTTTAGTGCTCAGGTTGTTCTTGTATAGCTCTTATTTGTTAAATTTGTCATGTTTTCTCACTTTCTTTTATAAGTTGGTTCAATCTAAGCCCCCCCCCCCCCTGCTGATAAAGCTTTTCCTTTGTGAAGTCGAAATATTTGGTCTTTGATTGTCGGTACAATTTCTGTTTAACTGTCTTATTAACAAATCTTTTCCTATTTCATATTTTCGTTTTGATATGATCTATGGTGTGTAAGAATAAGTATCGTGCTTCAAGATCCTTATCAATTCTTTGGATTGTCCTTTTATATAGTACATTTATCTGATCTTTCCTGAAATCTAAAAAAAATACTGGTCGGAAATTCTCACTTTTGATTTTTTTAAAATTAAAGAAGCTAAATTTCAAGATCATTTGAGAAACAAAATTCATGAAATAATCATTTAGAACGAAATCAAATTTCAAATTTAAAATGTTGACTGGGGGCAAAGAAGAAAAAGCACAAGGAACTTTCAAAATCCCATATGGTCTGGCTTCTATATAAGGCTGTACCCAGGACTTTTTTCGGAGGGGGTTTTACTAAAAAAATAATTTTTGGGGGAGGGGGTTTATACAAAAAAAACTCAAAAATGCATACAAAAATTTGTTTATATCCATTTTTGTTATGTTTTTACAAGTCAGGCAAACATTTCGGGGTGGGGGGGGGTCAAACCCCCTAACACCCCCCTCTGGGTACGGCCTTGCTTCTATTAATAATAATACGTCTATGGATACTAGGAACGCAAAAAGTCTGCCATTGTACCAAATAGTGTTTTATTTATCAAGTCCAGAAACAGAGAAGACCTGAGTCATACATGACTCAGAACAGATTCAGAAACAGTCTCAAAGAAATATAGAGAACATAATACGTATAAATCTAATATGTCTATGTAGAAACATAGAAATACCTTCCTGGCTTATACTTTAGGCTTGCATTCATTCCTCAAAGTTTCATTTTTCGTAGCTAAACTACTTTCCAAGATGGCAAGAAGCGTGTAAACTAAGAATTAATTGGCTCTTAAAACCTAGAGTCAGAGATAAGAAGACTCAAGCCATAATTAAGTGGAACCGTATTTTTTTCAGAGTTAGGATGAGTACAAACAACAAAGAGTATAATCCAATGAGCAAGTTTTAAAGACAGTGAACTGTAAGAGGAACTAAATGACTGCTTCATCTATATTAATTAAAAAAAAACTTTTTAAAAAGAACTTTTTCAAAGAAAGATAAACAGTCACATTAAAGCTTAGGATGATCAGAAATAAATTCCTGTAATAACTCAAACTGAAAACCACCAGAAATTACCATCAAAGAATAAATGAACCCGCAAATGAAAAAAAAATTAAAATAAACAATCACATCAAACAAAGAGAAAACAGATATTGATACAGATGAATAGATAAATTCTGAAATAAGTAAAAATCAAAATGAATACTCAAGTCAAACTTAAAAAAAAATACTACAAAAGGGAGTTGCCCCCCCCCCCCCCTAACTGTAAATCTTCTGAAAGCCTATTGATTTATTTGTGTTTTATTGAAAACTTAATGAAATTTGAATAGTATGCTTTAATTTTTCAAACCATCAACAAAAAATAAAAAAATAAATCACCATAATAATCAAGACAACTGAAAAGAGCTAGTGAAAATAAATGAATGTTTAGGATGTAATGATTTTGATTCCTAATAATATTAGCAATTCAAGGTTTTATTTAATATTTTTTTGTTTAAAATATATTTTATTTTGCAAATTATCTTCAATTTTTGTCCATTTTTAGTTCACTTGTTTGTTTTTTGTAATTTCTGTTGCTTTGGGTTTCATTTGCTTATTTATTCATTGTGATTTGTGGTTGGATTATGCTTGAATATTATTCGACTTTATTTCTGCTCGTTTTTAGTTTAATGTAGCTCTTTACTTTTCTGTGGAAAACTTTTATATGGAAATTTTTTCTTAATTAAAATCTATTTTTTTAACTGACATAATCTTTTTATTGGTTAATAAAAATTATTTCTAAATCTATATTTTTGGCTTTTTCTCCACAAGAATTATGATTTTATTTTACTATTGACACTTTGGAGAGAATTTTGCAAAAAATTTTAATAATATTTGTATTATAGTTCTTTGGATGGATGGGTATTGGGGATAATGTTCAAATAAATCCTTTTCGGCATGCCCTGAAAGTTTCAGCTTAATTCCCTTAGCCTTTCCCAAGATGTTCAAGATACATCCTTTTGACAACCTTGGGTGCACATAGTGTCTTTTGCTTTTATTCAACAGGAATAGTAGCAGAAGAAGCAGTATCAGTCATGCTTGTAATTTTAGTAGTAGTAGCAGTTGCAATTAGTCAGAGCTGCAATTAGTTGCAGTCACAAGTAGTAGTTGTAGTAATAGTATCAGTATTGGTAGTAGCACTGAAAGTTGCAAGTTAATACCCTTAGCCATTCCTGTATTGCTGACATGTTTTTTAACAACCTGCATGCACATAGTGTGTTTTGATCTAGTTCATATTCCCTGAATGTTTTACCTTCATTCCCTTTGCTATTCCAGAGATGTTGCAGTTATGTCTTTTGATAACCTGAATGTGCATAGTTTCTTTTGATTTAGGTCAACATGTCCTGAAAATTTTAGCTTAATTCCTTTAGCTGTTCCTAAGATACTGCAGATATGCCCTTTTGGCAACCTTGGATGCACATAGTGTCTTTCCATTTAGTTCAACATCCCCAAAAAAGCTCTGAAAGTCCCAATGTAATACCCTTTGCTTTTTCTGGGATATTGTGCAAACAGGATTTTAACAATCTAGATGCCCATAATGTCTTTTGATTTAGTGTTACACCCCCCACAACTTTTCCTGAAAGTTTTAACTTAATACCATATTCAGTTCTCAAGATATTGCATCTTTGCCATTTTCACAACCTGAATTCACTTAAAATCTTTCAATTTAATTCAACAGGAGTAGTAGCAGAAGAAGCAGCATCAGTCATGCTTGCAATTATAGTAGTAGTAGCAGTTGCAAGTATTCAGAGTTGCAATTAGTTGCAGTCACAAGCAGTAGTTGTAGTAGTAGTAGTAGGAGCAAGGCCATACCCAGGCGGGATTAGGGGGATTTTACCCCCCTCCCCGCCTCGAAATGTTTGTTTGACTCGTAAAAGCGTAAAATAATGGATATAAACATTTTTTTTATGCTTTTTTTGAGTTTTTCTGTGTACCCCCCCCCCCCCCCCGAAAAAAATCTTTGATTAACCCCCCCCCCCCCCTACAAATCCTGGGTACGGCCTTGAGTAGCAGTATTGGTAGTAGCACAGAAAGTTGTAACTTTATACACTTAGCCATTCCTGTATTGCTGACACACCTTTGTAACAACCTGCATGCACATAGTGTGTTTTGATCTAGTTCAACATTCCCTGAAAGCTTCACCTTAATTCCCTTGGCTATTCCAGATATTTTGCAGTTATGTCTTTTTAGAACCTGGATGTGCATAGTTTCTTTTGATTTAGGTCAACATACCCCTCAACATGCCCTGAAAATTTTAACCTATTACCTTTGACTGTTCCTGAGATATTGCAGATAAACCCTTTTGGCAATCTTGGATGCACATAGTGTATTTTTATTTAGTTCAACATCCCCAAAAAAAGTCCTGAGAGTTTCAATGTAATATTCTTAGATGTTCCCATCATATTGGTCCAGATGTTCATTTGACAATATGGGCACACTTTGTACCTTTTGATTTTGTTTTACATCCCCCTGAACATTCCTTAAAATTTTCAACTTAATGCCTTATTCTCTTCCAGAAATATTGTATCTATGCCATTCAGACAAGATGTATGTGCCTAGACTCTTTTGATTTAGGCTAGTAATGGTAGTAGTAGTAGCCCTGAGAGTTTCAACTTATTACCCAAAGCCATTGCTGAGAAATTTCTGATTCATCATTTTGACAACCTGCATGCAAATAGTGATTTAGTTTTATATCCCCAGAAACTTTCTCTGAAAGTTTCTGCTTAATACTCTATTCTGTTCCTAGGATATTACATCTATGTGATTTGACAACTAGGATCCACTTAAACTCTCTTGGTTTAGTTCCATAGTATTAGTAGTAATAGTAGACCTGAAAATTTCAACTTGATAACCTCAGCTATTCCAGAGGTATTGCTGATCCTTTCAACAACATACATCCACCTTGTGCCTTTTGATTTTGTTTTACATCCCCCTCAACTTTTACTAAAATTTTCAACTTGATACCTGGATATGCTTAGACTCTTTTGATTTAGTTAAAATATTAGTAGTAGTAGTAGTCCAGAAAGTTCCATATTAATGCTTTCAGCTGTTCTTGGGATATTGCTAATATATCCTTGTAACAACCTGCATGCACAAAGTGCTTTTTGATTTAGTTTTACATACCCATCAACTTTCCCTTAAAAGTTTCAGCTAAATACTCTATTCTTTTCCTGAGATATTTATACCATCTTGGCAACCTGGATGCACTGAAACTATTTTGATTTATCATAGCAGCAGTAGTAGCAGCTATAGCAATAGTAATAGTAGTAGGCCTGAAAGTTTCAGCTTAATATGCTAAGCTATTGCTGAGATATTGCTGATGCACCCTTTTGACAACCTGAATGTACACAGTATGTTTTTGTTTAGCTGTACATACCCATCAACTTTCCCTGAAAATTTCAACTAAATACTCTTTTTTGTTCCTGAAATTTTTATACCATTTTGGCAACCTGGATGCACTGAACCTCTTTTGATCTAGTTCAGCAGTAATAGTAACAGTAGTATTAGCCTTATCAACAGTAGTAGTAGTAGTAGCCCTGGAAGTTTCATCTTAATACCCTTAGCCTTTTTCAAGACCCAGGATCAAACATGTCCCCCTTTCCATATAACATAACTCATATGAAAAATGCAGGCAACTTGTTTAATTAATAGCCCTTGCCCAAAGGGTTGTGGAGAGCATGTCATCCCTGAAGGCAAAATTATTGGACCTTTCAACCATTTTGAACCAAATGCTTACCTCAAAATTTTGATTAGATCTCTTTGGGGGGATGACAGTTAAAATGGGTGTGGGAGGGGGGCTGGTTGCCCTCCAATTACTTTTGAATCTTTAAACTAAAAGGCTCTAGAACTTTTAGTTTCCAATTGAGTGAGCCCACTCCAAGGTTTATGTGACCATTAATTCATTGCAATCATCCCGTGGGAAACCAAAAAAATTAATAATAGATAGAGGCCACTTTGCTTTTTACTTAGGCAGCGTTATTGCACTGCCTCTGATATTTTGTATGCATAGACTTTATAATTGGTTTTAAAATTTTAAGGGCTGAAGTATTTTACTTAGGGATCCTGGTATAGCCCGTAGTTAAGAAGGCTAGATAGGATACTGAGAAATAACGCCAGATATATGTTGGGATATGTCACAATTTTGAATTTTGAATCAATAAGGTAGTCCTAAAACTATCCAAAGAAAACTTGCCCCCCCCCCACCCCCGCCGAACTAATTCTTATGCATTAGCTTTCAAATGCATGAAATCTTATAGTCAATGCTTTACACGGATTCAATTTCTCTTCAGGAGTTTTTCAGTTACTTCTCAGCATATGCTAATTTTGTTTTTATTATAACCATTTATGGATTTTTTATTTTTTTTTTTTTTTTTTTTTTTTGATATTAAAAATTGATCATTGCCTATCATTTGAGAGAGGCTACCATCATCTGAGATAGAATAACTCTCCTAGGTGGTGGGCCTCAGCCAAAGAAACTACTTTTTTGTCTGGTAAATTTTTCCTTTTTGGGACGTATTTTAGGAAATTTTGAAATCACTTCTTATATAGCCTGCCAATGTTGATCCAGTGTCACCTGGTATAAATGGAAGATTGGACCTCTTGGACTGGATCTCCCTGAAATATTATGATTTTGAATATTTTTTCAGTAGTTTTGTGTGATTATATGTAATTCATCTGTTTTCATCAGGATCTTTGCAATACTGAATTTGCAATATAGTTTACCAAAATGATAAAGTTAAAGCATTTAGTAAAATAAACACAAAGCTATTTTAACAGTAGAATGGTAAGGGAACTGTAAGTATTGTTAGAAATTTGACAATTTTGGAGAAAAAAAATATTTGATGTTAGCATATACCAGGGGGTCTGTAAGTCTTGATAAAAAGGGAAAAGGAAACTGACGGCATTGGAAAACCTTCCAACTCTGGGCTCCTATACAGTATGTTTTATTGAAATAATGAACATCATACTGCAAATTAAAAGGAGGAATTAGAAGACATGGAAACTTGAGAAACGCTATTTAACTTCTCAACTGTATCAGCAATTTAGAGCACTACATCTTAGCAGCTTTTTTTATTTATTTATTTTTAGTTTGATATGGTTAGTGTATCTAGCCGGAGAAAGTTCATCTTTATATGCACAATTGGCCTCCTCTTTGTGGCAGGATTGAAGTTACAATTCTTTGAAGCCAAATTTGATGTTTTCATCCCTGGAGTACAGCCTCAAAAAACTTGGGAATATGTGTCAGATATAAGTCATTTGAAAACCCTTAACCCTTCTGTGTAAGTATATTTATGTTTGTTTCTGAACGATAAGACTATATTTAATGCTAAATGCATAGCTTGTTATAATATTTGTGGGTATTTGCTCATATTCAAAAGTAAGACCCTTGTCTCCAAATTTTTGAAACATTGAACTATCTCATAGAACTGCCTTATTTCTCAAGAATGCACAGTAATGTCTGGGATTTGTTGAATAACTACAAGGTAGATGAATAATAAGAAAATTCCTGAGCTCTAAAAATCAGATTATAACAATGACAGTAGACAAAGGCTCTGTGACAAGTAGGCTATAGAATATACATGCTTATGGCTCACTTTTTTTTTTTAACCCAAATTGGTTTTCAGGGTCTCAGATCTGCATGAAAGTTGTCACGTACCAAGACATGGCGAGAGCTTAACATTAAGTCCACAGATGTGTCAAACCAAAGTTTGAACATAGGTGAAACCCAGTTCATTAAGCAAGAATTAATTTGTTACAAAAAAATAGAAACATCTGTGCTTAGGTGTTTCTATTATCACTTAGACTGTCCACTAGCCATACGCTCAATTATCTGGGTTTGAACAGAACAGCTGTACACTCATTTGGATAGCACTCTATACGCTTTGCTAGTTTTTTATTCACATTTACTGTCTCTGTAGTCAGTTGGCATTTAAACTGAGTAAATAATAGTTTGATGCACTTAACAGTAGAAAAAGAGTCTGAAGTTTAAGTAGGGTTGGGTTCAATTGACTGCTAACAAGAAAAGTTATCCTGATAGACGTCATTCCTTACCCACTGATGTTGCAGGAATTGTGTAGACTTTTACTTGATTGTTCCTCTCAATTAAACAGATAGCTTGGTTTACAAGAAAATGCTCCTGTATTCAAAGTACATCATTATTACATGCAAGTCCTTCCAGTTGTATATCACTCTTCTTTTTGGTTCCATAACACCACTTGTATAGTGTCAGCAGCCATTGCATAAAAGCAACATCTGAGCCTCTGGAGGCTCAAACCATAGCAAGAGCCGCAGATCGGTCAGATCGGTCAGATGTAAAGATTGTTTCAAGAACTAGAGTGACTACTGCCACAATTTGATAACTTAAAGGCTTTGAGTAAGGCTTTGTTGCATATCCATAGGATTTACAGTGTTAAAACTGTAATGTTTGCACTCAGTACTAGGCAAACTATCATAGCTGAAAATTGGAAAGAGCTGCATTGCTTTGCACAGATGAACTTTAGTCTCAAACTAGATGGAATGAGTGAGTACTACTGATTTCTGAAGACTTATGATGGTTTTGTAAGTGGTGGGATTCTTAATCTCCTTTCAACTTTGGTTGCAACTAAATCGAAGGAAAATACTGAAAACTTGAGATTATCAATTGATTTGTGAGAGGAAAATTTGCATAAAACTATGGTACACTATATTTGTCAAAATTTAGCGGATTTTTTTTGCAATTCTGACTGATTTTGTATGCCTACTACAAGTAATAGAAATGATTTTAGGAAAATAGTTTGCCAAGTAGCAGAGTCTGTCTTGGGGAGTAAGGTTAACTCCCAGCTAGGAGTATTAGCAAAAAGGTCTTAAGCTTGGTAGATGAGAGAAGGAGTTTGTACACCAAGTTTCTGAGTGATAGACCGAGAATAAAAAGAAAGCAAGGCAAGTAGAGAAGGAGTTACAAGTGTGAATTAAGGAGATGTGAAAGATCCAATAACTATGCCTTGGGTATTATTGCGTATTACGAATTATTACGTGTATGAGGGGGGTTCCCGCCCCCCCCCCCTTAATACCTCGCTCTTTACGCTAAAGTTTGACTGTTTGTCCCAACTCTTTGAGAACGAATCCTGAAACATAAGGGCCATTTATTTAGAACAATTTGAAGCTTTTTTAAAAGTACTAAAAAAATTTAGCGTGAAGAACGAGGTAATGAAGGGGGAGGCAACTTCAATCATATACGTAATGGTTTCTGTTCATTTTAAGCTTTAATGTTGGCCCTTGCTTTCAGTTGAAAAAACTTGTTTTTTTTTATTTAATTACTGAAGTATAATGATACGTATCAAACAATTTAAGGTAACGAACTGTAAGTAAGGAGCGATCAAGCTCAATAGTAGCCAAACTCAAAAAATCGGAATAGATACATCAAAAGAATAAGACTTTTAATCTGATTTCAAATAGATAAATTTCATTAAGTTTAGTCTTAACCATTAAAGGTTACACGCCGGAGAAAATTTGCCTTATTTTTAAAAAAGGGGGAAATACCCTCTAAAATTCATACAACTTTAATGAAAATCACATCATCAGATTCAGCGTATCAAAGAACCCTACTGTAGAAGTTTCAAGCTCCTATCTGCAAAAATGTGGAATTTTGTATTTTTTGCTAGAAGAAAGATCACGACCCCCTCCCACGCTCATTTTTTCCCAAAGTCACCCGATTAAAATTTTGAGATAGCCATTTTGTTCAGCATGGTCAAAAAATGCAATAACTATGTCTCTGACTACGACTTAATCCCCCACAGTCCCGGGGGGAAGGGCTGCAAGTTATGAACTTTGCCCAATGTTTACACATAATATTGGTTATTGGGAAGTATTCAGGGAGGATTTTTTCTGGTAGTTTGGGGGGAGGGGTCTGGGGTTAAATGGGAGGATCCTTCCATGGAGGAAGTTTTCCTGGGGGGAGGGACATTGCTATGAAGGGGGCGTCGGATTTCCCAGCATTATTTAAAAAACGATCAGAAATTAAATAAAAAATCAACTATTTTTTCAATTGAAAGTAAAGAGGAACATCAAAATTTAAAACGAACAGACATTATTACGTATATGATTGGGTTCGCCCCCTAGTCATTACCTCGCTCTTTACGCTAAGGTTTTTTTGTACTTTCATCAGAGCTATTTATTCTAATTAACGGCCTTTGCGATTAAGGGTTCATTCTTAAAAAATTAGAAAAAATTTTGAATTTTGGCGTAAAAACCATGGTACTAAGTAGGGGGCGAACTCCCTAATATACCGTAATAAAAATCTATGGAAATAGAAGTTATTCATATGAGTTAATTCATAAGTTACGTCGGAAGAAAATTTCGAGAAAGCCATTTAGCCAAACAAAAAGTAAAATTAATATGCAAATTTCGTTTTAATTATTCATGTACCGTTAGCCAAAATCAAAGCTGCATTAATTCAAAAACGTTCAAAAATTGAATAAAAAAACAAGTTTTTTTTACTGAAAGTAAGGAGCGACATTAAAACTTAAAACGAACAGAAATTATTCCGTATATGAAAGGGGCTGTCCCCTCCTCAATGCCTCGCTCTTTACGCTAAGGTTTGACTCTGTCTCACAACTTTATTTTTTAAAACAATAAAAAACTTTTGCATAAAGAGCAAGGCGTTCAGGATGGGACAGCCCCTTTCATACACTGAATAATTTCTGTTCGTTTTAAGTTTTAATGTCGCTTCTTTATATTATTTAATTATACTTAATTATACTAATTATACTAGTTTTTTTATTTAATTCTACTAAGTAATGCAGTGAATAAAGAGAAGTTTTTAGTTATATGTTCCCTGTGAAACAAGAGATTGTGCGACAAGTCTGCAGCTATAAATTGAACCGAAACGACAAGGTACTTATATCACTGGATTCATTCATTTCAAATCTATCCATTCATCGAGCCAAAATTACCATACTATTCAGAATTTTTTAAAGAGAAGTATCTAAATTCTGTTAAAAATTGGAGAACTGATTTTCAACCCCTTTTCAACACGTTTTAATTAAAAAGAAAAAAAAAACTTTATACCAAATTTCAAAAACATAATCTGGTAGATGGATAGAACTGAATCAAACTGTTCGTGGTAACGAACTGTAAATAAGAAACTATGCGGCTCAATAGTAGCCGAACCGTAAGAAACAGAGTCTTCATAATAATGGATTCATCAAAAGAATCGAATTTTGGTGCTCATTCAAAATATATAACACCCATAAAGTTTAATGTTACCCATCAAAAGTTACGAACCTGAAAAAATTTGCCTAATTTTTAAAAAAGGGGGAAACACCTCTAAGAAATCAAGTGATCTTAATAAAAATCAAACCATGAGATTCAGGATATTAGAGAACCCCGCTGTATAGGTTTCAAGCTCCTATATACAAAAATATGGAATTTTAACTTTTTGCCAGAAGCAAGATCACGGATGCGTGTTTTTTTTTCAGGGGCGATCGTATCGAACCATTGAACCTAGAGGGTAGGGAGAGGGCTCATTTGACTGGAAATCAAAAGTTCTAATGTCCTTTTAAAGTGAGCAAAAATATTGAAGGGCAGCTACCCCCCTCCCTCCCCTCTTCTTTTTTACCCAAAATTGTCCAATCAAAATTTTGAGATAGCCATTTTCTTCAGCATGGTCGAAAAATCTAATAATTATGTCCTTGAGGATGACTTAACCCCCCACAGCTCTGGGGGAAGGGCTGCAATTTATGAACTTTGCTTATTGCTTACATATGGTATTGACTATTGGGAAGTATAAAGATGTTTCCGGGGGGGGATTTTTTGGTGGGGGTGCTTACGTGGGAGGATCTTTCCCTGGAGGATTTTTGTGGGGGAAGGGAATTTTCTAAAGGAGGGGGAGCTGGATTTCCCAGCATCAATTAAAAACTATCAGAAATTAGATAAAAAAAAAACATTTTTAAGCTGGAAGTAAGGAGGAACATTAAAACTTGAAACGAAAAGAAATTATCACTTATATGAGGGGGTTTCCCCCTTCTCAGTGCCTCGCTCTTTACGCTAAAGTATTTTCTTTGAATTTGTAAAAAGCTTATAATTCTATTTAAACGGTTCTTGTGCATCAAGAGTCATTGTTAAATAATTGGAACAAAAATACAAACTTTAGCTCAAAGAGCGAAGTACTAAGAAGGGGGAAACCCCCCTAACATAAATTATAATTTCTATTCGTTTTAAGTTTTAATGTTCCTCTTTACTTTCAGCTGAAAAAACTTGTTTTTTTGTTTTAATTTAGTCTCAGCTATAGAATGATACCAAAATGTTCGTCCTTGATTGATATATTGAAACTGTGGGAGAGCAGAAATTTAAATATACCCAAACTTTCACAGAGGGCATAGACACAAAATAGGGACCAAATAGTGTGGTTTTAGAAAGGGGAGAGGATGCATCAACCAACTTATATTCTTTGACTGATAAGTGAAAAGTTTCTAAATCATCAGATCCATTTAGTACTCATAGATTATGAACAGGTATTTGAATCAGCTGATAAAAAGCTTTACTAAAAGTTCCCATCTTTGTATGGTATTAATTTAAAAAAAAAACTTCTAAAAAATAAGTTTTTCAAAGAAAAGTAAAGGCCATTTTAAACTTAAGGATTTTAAAACCTACTGCGCCATTGGCGCTTTACTGAAGACTATATGCGTCTTGAACAGTCTTGGAAAGTATAAACAGCATCATATTGAATATTTGATGTATAATTAGACCCCGGCGCCACGCCGATGAGGGAAGACTGGCGGGGGCGGGGCAAAAACCGCGCGCCGCCGCCACGCCGCCGTTAAGATGTCAGCGGCAGCGACGCGCCGGCGCGATCAATGTTGATTGCGAACATTAATGTTTTCATCAGTCTTTCTCAAATTACAGCTTAAATTTACAACAAATTCGAGCCTGTTCATGAGTTCAAAACTTCACAATTCGCTGGCTGGAAACTGGTCTTCTTCGTTATTCATCAAGAGAAGTAGAAATCTGGTAGAAACAAAATGCCTGTGGCGTTTCAGAACCCTTGCATAATAGTTGAAGTATCTATTAGCTATGTATTCTTAACATAAATAATTATCAAAATTAGTAGGTTTTTTTTTCATTGAGCATTACTACATACATAACTTCAAATACCGTATCACAAAATTCGTCAGTTATCTGGGTAAAAACTTTAAATATAAGTTTGAACTTGATTTTTCATAATGCCCTTTGACTATATCTGTTTTGTCACCTGTATCTGTTTTGTATATCTGTTTGAAGCTTAATTTTTTCATAGTGCCCTTTGCCTATATCTGTTTTGTCACCTTTAAAAGAGTTAAAATGGGCGATTTTGATATTGATTGTTTTTTTGTTTTTTTTTTTGCTCTTTTAGATTCCTAAAAAGCCTTCCTTGCATTAAAAACTGGTTTTAATAAAAATTTAAAAAAAAGATACATTTTACAGTTTTTTTGGCTTCTTTATAGAATATATCATGTAGGCTAAGGCTGATCTGCTGCTTTTTTGGTGCTTTTGGCTGCTCTTTTGGATATTATTCGTTTTTTCTTTTGGGGATTCATTCCAAATTATATACTCATAAATACCTAATATCAGCTAAATTATAAACTGCATCTAAAAGGAGTAAATTTATCAAATTGAAAAATACATGATGAAAATTTCACATGAGAACACTTCAATTACAATGAAACAAAAAACACTTAATGGTTTATTCAGTATGAAGAAAAATGAAGAGCCAGCTATTTTCTTAGGTAAAAAATGAAAAGCTCAACCGTTTTAAATGTAATTAAATGAAATAATATGCAGACTGAAGTAGTTCCAGGAAGATGTTGAGATTTTCATCCTAGTTCATCACTTTTAATCCAAGCAAAATGTTAGGAGACTTGGTATCACTTATTGAGTTTGAGCTTTCATTTCCAAATGCTCACAAAAATTACCAAATTTAAGAAAGTCGCAACAATAAGTCACCTGTGGTCAAAATACTCAACGACTCCTCTTTGATCCCCACCCAGACTCAAAGCTTCTGCTATGGTCGTATCCATGGAAATCTCCAAAGAGTTTCTTTCTATAATAGCTTTCAAGCGTAGTTAGGGGTCTTTAGACTTTTTTGCTTTTCTTCAAAGCTTTGAAAAAAGTATTATAATATTCCAATGTTACATTTTTTATATTTGTGCATATTTTTTGTCATCATTTGTGCGGTGATCGAATTTTGTAAACTACTGTAGATACGTAAGAACGTTGCAACATCTAGTACCCTGAGGTCATGAGATTGTCAAAGACTCCTCCTTGAACCTCCCAAATTGAAAGTTTTTATCATGAACTGACCTTTTAATGTAACTTGTGTGCTGGACGAAGGGCGCCATTGTCACTCGAGCGCAACGTTAGGTGAGGATGTCGATATCGCTTTCGTCACACCAATTCGTTTTAGTGTGAATCTGCCTGGTACTTATGAATGAATGTTTTCAAAGTAAACTCGTTTCATCAATAAGAAATAAACGGGTTGGACGCACGTGTCCCTTTTCCTTTGGAGGATAAAACTATACAAGTGCTGTATCAAGTATAACTCACGAAAATCTTGTTAATTTTGTCAACTTGTCAACTTTTTGGCATCCCTGCTTTCAATAAAAAAAATCAAGGTACTATCACTTAAATATAATAGCTCTGGATACCATCTTGATATGCTACCGTCTCTGCTTTAAATTAAAAAAATAATTAACTTATTGGCATCCCTGCTTACAAAAAAAAAATTCGAGGTATTATGATTTAAATATGAATGCTCCCTACCCCCCCCCCCCCCTCTGGATACCACCTTGATAGGATGCCGTCTCGGCTTCAAATTAAAAAAATAACTTTTTGGCATCCCTGCTTTCAATAAAAAAATTTCAAGATATTATCATTTAAATGTAATACCTCCCTATCCCCTCCCCCTCTGGATACCACCTTGATAGGATACCGTCTCAGCTTTACATTAAAAAAATAATTTACTTAATAATTAACCAGTTAATAATTAACCAGGTCACTATATGGTTCAAACAAACACGAAAAATAACGTTAAACAGCTTAGTGTTAGTAGAGAGCTATCTTATACTCGTGACGGGAGTCCTTATATGGGCATAGAATACTGACGGGAGTCCATATATGGGCATAGCCTCCCTAGGGAGAATGATTACGTAATGGGGTCAATGACCTCTTTTTCCAAGGTCGATGTTGTTGTTGTTGTAAGTGCACGCTCTCAGCGAATGTCAAGGTCGATTTATTTGTTGCTGTTGTTGTAAGTGCACGCTCTCAGCGAATGTTATGATCCAGAAATAGTATTTGTTGTTGTTTTGGTCATGTACATGTTCGAGGCGAATGTCATGGTGTCCAGAAATAGTATTTGTTGTTGTTGCTCTCGCCAATGTTATGACTTTCCCGGAAACAGTTAGATCACGTGTTTCCTTCTCAGCCAATCAGCGAGTCGGATACATCCTCCTTTTCAGCCAATCAGAGACCTGCTTACATATGATTTCCCCGTTACATAACAATTCGCCCTTGAAATTTCGTATATAACGGACATGCAATGTGATTCAATTATCAGAAAGTATTTTGACGCTGTGTAAACAACAATGGATAAATTTGATGAATTAGGAGCCATGTCAACTTCAATTTGCAATGTAAGTACATTTTTTATTTTCAAACGAATTTTCCTTGGACATCCTCCAGTATATTCAGCTAAAACGTAAATATATTCCTTTACCCCAAATCCCCCCCCAAACCATACAAACATCATTATAATCAATGGAAAACATAAAATATATTCTTTTACCCTCGAAACCTAACCCCCCCCCCCACCATTGTTTTACAATCCCAAATTCTCGCAAAAAGAAATAACTCTATTTTGGTTAAATTTTGACTTTTCTCAATTGTAATCTTTTCTCTAACTGAGACATCCATCGCTCTGTTGTTATTAGCTCGCTCTGATTTGACACAAGACTCCAGCGCGAAGCCTAAAATTAGCTGTCACCCTTTCCGGCTTACAAACGCGGTCAACGGAACTATTCCTCCGTCAAATTAAAACACAATGATGCAATAATTAAGCTAGGCCTATGCAACCTGTATGGAAGTAGAGAAACAAGTTATTTTCGAATTAGGGTCCAACAATATCCCCCTCCCTCCCCCATTGTCTTACAACCCCAAATTCTCGCAAAAAGAAATACCATTTTGATAAATTCCTTCCTTCTATATTTCCAGCTAAATCCCCCCCTCCCACCATTGTTTTACAATCAAATTCTCGCCAAAAAGAAATAATTATCCTTCCTTCTATATTTCCAGCTAAAGTGACCGCTGACTTCTGTCAATTTTTAGTGAAAATGCCGTTCTGTTTTGACACAAGACTCCAGTGCGTGGCTAAAATTAGCTGTCACCCTCTTTAAAGCACTTCCTGTAAAAGGTTTCTCAGATCAAAATGGGATGTTTTTCTCCTGTCAAATTAAAGCGGTTTCATGCAGACAATTGCAATTTATTAAGCGCAGGCATATACAATCTCTTTTTGGAGAACCGGTGAAATCTCGTTATTTTCAAATTAAGATCTAACAATAGCTGGAGGACAGTGGCGAAAGGGGGGGGGCCGTCAGGTCAAAATGAAATACAACCATGTTTCGTCGTTTTTGGGTAGTAAGAGAACCGGGGGTTTCTAAGAAAAAAAGATATCTTTATTATGTGTACATTTACATCCAAGATTGTAATTTATGCCTATAAGCTGATAGGCTAACAATCTTTTTCTATTTTAAAAAACTATAGACTGGAAACACTTTAAAAATTTTCTCAGCATGGTAAAAATAGGGGCATTTCTTTCAAATTTTACCTATTGCTATACTTTTGGTTTTAGGGGGAGGGGGCTTCTTAGTGATAAATGCATTTCTAGAAAAATTATATGGATGATGATACTAACTTTCTTTCTATAAAAAGGGGCAAATTATTTTGAAACTAATTTTTTCTCTTCTTTTTAAGGCAAATTATGAAGAATGCATGCCCCCTCCTTCCAAGAAAGCCAGAGATGACGAGACAGCCCCATCAGTGCCAGCCCCAATGCAGCCTGGCAGAAAGTTAAAGAGAGAGTGGACGGATAACTACAATGCCGAAGCTATGCAAGATCGTGAAATAGCCGGCCCAGTCGCACAAGAACATAGCGACGCCGCCCCGTCCACCCTCCAACATGCACTACCTGGGCCATCTGGCACCCAAGTGCAGCCGGGATATAAAAATGTAAGCATTTTTTCCTACCTTTCTATTTCTTCATTTTTCAGTCCTTTTCAATCCCAATATAAACTTATCTCTGTGAGATATTAACCCCATATTACATATCCAAATGTAATTTTTTGCAAAGAAACCACTCTTTTCTAATCTTT